>NC_133769.1:334967437-335078870 GCF_003597395.2 Chelonoidis abingdonii
CTCTCAGGTCTTTTCCTGGTGCTTCATTTGTCCACATCTTTCTTTGATGGACACTCGAGCAGTGTCAACAAGTAAAAAAAAATTCCTTCTTGAATTTTTCTTCTGAGCTTCCCATCATCTCATCTCTGTCCTCATAACTAAACCATTTCTTCTTCAGATGAATATGAGTTTCCTTGAATACAGGCTCAACTCTTAAGTTTTCTGCCATGTCTTTGCAGCAGTCATGGCATCTCCAAATCACTTGTCTCTAAGTCACAACAAAAATCAAGGCAGCTTCTCAAAGTAGTAGTAGTCATGATGTCCAATGACTGACTTTGTAATGTCTTGCTTGCAACATTTACTTGGAACAGGATATTGTGCCAAACTGCAATTGAGACCAGAAATTTGAAGTCAGTGATCTGGTTTGCCAGGCTTGCACCTTGTGTCGGATTCTGGCCTCGGCACTAGTTGACTGCACCAGTTCCATCAGGGTGTTGTAAACCTCAGTCGCTTTGTACCTCACTGGCATTACACTGTCAATGCGGCTCTCCCAGTGAGTATCACTTAGCTGCTTCATGGTCAGATTTGTAACATTGTCCAGGATCTTCCATCTGATAGTTGATGCTGAAAACAGGATGTATATCCTTTGCAGTACTCTGAAGAGAGTTATTGAATCTAAAGAAGATGACACTGCATCTGACACAACCAGGTTAAGGGAATGATAGCCGCCAGGAACCAAGAAAGCTCTTTGTTTCAGTGCAAGGATCCTTGCCTGGATGCCACTGTTTCTTCTCTGCATGTCCGTGCCATTGTCATAGCCTTAGCTGCCGCAGTCCTGAAGCTGTATTTTATACTCATTCAAAACGTTCATAAACAGTTCTGTTAGGCCTTTTCCAGTAGAGTCATCTACAGATGGGAAACAGATAAAGTGTTCCTTTACTTGGAAACAGCCATCCTTGTCGTCAACAAATCTTACTGTAAATAATATCTTTTCACTGTGATTAATGTTGGGAGTGCCATTCACAATATCGCACCCTGCTCTCACTTTACTTCAGCTCTTTCTGACATCTCACTGACTGACTGGAGACACTCTGCCCCTATATGCCTGTGAGGGCATTGCTGACAACATTCTAAAATGGTCAAGGAAAATGTAGTTCTCAGAAAGTTTGGACAGTTCCACGAGATATTACAAAGGTCCAGAACATTCTAGGAGGTTAGTGAAAAATGAATCAACATACGGAATACTTGAAACATTTTACTTCAAACATTCTATTTTTCCTTTTGTTACTAACAATAAAAAAAGCACCCTGAGCCCTGCAGCCCCCAAGCCTGGCACTTCAGGAGGTTGCCTGCCCCTAAATCCGGCCCTGAGGGTAGATGTCACCTAAGATGTGTTTAGACAAGAGGTTGATAGTATGGATTAGAGAGGAGGATTTGATGCTTCATATTATGGAGTTAGCTCTTTCCGAATTTATTCTGAGAAAGTGTAAATCTCACAGGATGGCACAGTGCACTAGCAGAAAGCTGGCAACATCGTGCAGTATTTTACTTTGAGAAGGAGTTATTGAAGAGTGTACCTCTGGGTAAAATCAACTTCCCCCTCTTCACTTGTTCATATCCTTGGCAGCTCTTACAAACATAAACCAAGTAATTTTGTAACCCAGGCCTTATTTTTAATATGTTACAAAAAAATGTTTTAAAAGTTGATATACGTACTGATGAATTCCAGACCTGGGGGCTGAATAGCAGGTGGCTAACAAGAACCTTCCTATAGTTGCATTCAATCAAATAACCCAGGAGAATATCTGTAGAGTCAAATCTGTTAGCATTAATTTCTCTTGCCATTCTCTGGGGTTGTGAAATATATATGGATTTAAATAAAATACATGGTGCTTGTATTTAATGATGACAATGTTCACAGAGAGTTTATGCAGTGTCGAGGGAGCCATAAGGTGAACAATAAATTGAAATACAAGCTGAAGCATAATCTGAAGCCATGAAGCTACGTTGAAATCAATTAAATGAACTGAAGGGACTAGAAATCCTCATGAGTTCTGTACTGTGGAATACGAATGGATCTATATGAGCCTCCAGAGATACTTGCCAATCATGTGATGGTCTGGGTGTTCTCCTCTTTCACTGACTGAAATAGGAGAAGGACAATTCATGATCAGGCCCATCCAATAATAGGCAATATTAAGGCTGGAATTTTCCAAGAACCCTAAGGATACATCTGAACTGCAAAAAAAGACCTGTGGCAGAGTTTCCCAGGTTACATCTACAGAGCAGGGAAAAAAAAGACCCACAGCAGCAAATCTCAGAGCCCGGGTCATCTGACTCAGGCTCGCAGGGCTCACGTTGCGAGGCTAAAAATATCAGTGTAGACATTTGGGCTCAGGCTGGAGTGCAGGCTCTGATATGCAGTGAGAGGGGAGAGTCTCAGAGCCCTAAGAGAAGTAGAGGGTCAAAATCCCAGTCAGGTTCTGTGACACTTTGGGGTTCATCCAGACAAGTAAGGGGTTGTATCACCACCTGCTCTGTAACCCTGCATGCTTCTTGGTAAAGCTTTAGCTTAGCCCTGATATTAGCAGCATGTGCACAGCACAATGGCCTCACCCTGGCTTCCTTCGGCCTGCTTATTACTTGCAAGATGACACCAACAGCCCTTCCAGTCCCGAGTCTCCCTAAAACCGTCTCCCCTGCGGTGTCCAGTTCTTCTTGCTGGACATTCCCTCACTGAAATTAAGTTCACTGTAGCCGAAGAGACAGAGCACACACCCTGCCTATTAGTTTAGCTGAGGATTTTACCCTTCAGTTTAATACATAGCACTGACAAAGTTCTGTAATAAAAACTAGGATAAGTTTATTGAGAGCAGATATTTACATGATAATCAGTAAGAACAGAAGGCACAGATATCATTACAACAAACAAAACAAGCTTTCTAGTGACTAAAACTTAACTTCAGAGAGTTACAATCTTTATCTAAGCAGGTTTCTCACCTATACTCATTTCTTTGGTTTTCAAGCCAAGAGGATATATTTTCATGAGCTCAAAGGGTGCTGCTCACCCTTTGTCCCCTACATAGAATATCAGGGTTGGAAGGGACCTCAGGAGGTCATCTAGTCCAACTCCCTGCTCAGAGCAGGACTAATCCCCAGACAGATTTTTGCCCCAGATCCCTAAATGGTCCCCTCACGGATTGAACTCAACCCTGGGTTTAGCAGGCCAATGCTCGAACCACTGAATAATAGAGCCATTTTGACATCTTTCTTTTGGCTTAATTTTTCCAAAGTCTGTTGTCTCTGTTTCAAGAAGAGCTAGGAAAGCATCCTGAGGGTTCAGGTTCCATCCCCCACTGTGATCATTATGTGGATTTCCCTTCATCTCTCCCTGCTCATTTAGTTGATGGCTTTGTTTACCTTCTATGTAGATGTCCTTTCCATTGTCCTCTGAGGTGTTACCTGGCTCAGTTTACATTGGGGAGACAGAAAAAACACAAACAACATTCCTTTATCTAGGATAGGCTGGGTTAATGCACTGCTCATAAAACACCTTTTGAGAACATATTTCCATCATATTTCTATAATTCTTTATACACCCTCATACACACATCACTCAATAATATTAATTAACAGCATGTTGCCAGTTTGCATATGATACTCACATGACACCTTTAGCTACAGATTATGGCAACAGGGGTGTTGGGACAATGAGTGTGTCAGGCCTCATGTGAGTTATGTTATGAGCTACCCTCTGCCATTTGAGACTCAGGGACTCCCTGGGTCACAGGTTACCTTAGGCTCCTTGGAAAATTCAGCCTACAAGGAAAGCTAGTTTCTACTATAAGCCTTATTCCCCATAGTGCTGGTTATTTCTTTACTCTTCTTCATGAAGAGCAGAAACAGGAAAAAAGGATGCTGAAAATTTAGTCTCCTGTAACGTATGTGCTTTAGTTGGCTAGTTTTCCTACTAAAGAAAGCTATTTGGAACTTGTAAGTGTAATCCACTGGTGAATATTTTTTAAAAGCCTCCTCTTTCTTTGATCAATTAAGGATACGAATCTGCTGCAACTCCAACTATGCAAAGTTGCCCATTAGCTCAAGATGTAGCTGTTCGTGCTTAATTTAGTGTAGATACTGGGTTCAGTCCCCACTGATAACCAACCTGGTAGTCACAACACAAGATTTTAATGCTTCACCTAGCACTCTGTGAAATAAAGGATTGTAAAATTAACAGAGAATTTGGGATATCATGAATGAAACATATGCTAATATAAATGTTAAATAATACAAAATTATGGTAAATTATGTAGTTGACTAGAAACAAACTATGTCATTACAAAAGAACTACATGCCAGGAACCTACAAATCTGTTATCCTCACTGCAAGTGAGAGAAAATAATTCACTTAGCAAAAGACCTGCATCTGAAATATTTTGAAAGCGCCTTCAAATATTGAAATCAATGTTACTGGTTAAGACGTGGCAGCATGCTAGATGATGGTATTTGATATTCAACTTCAGCACATGGGGAAAAAATTCTTTCAAACAAAACAAAATTTAAAAGAAGAGTGCAGAATAATGCAAGACCCCAATGTCCAGACATCACTAAATGTAAGGAGAAGTAAATATTCAAAACTGGGTACAGATCCAAATTTCATAATTGGCCCTTATGACCCATGTTGGTTGGCCCACTGAGCCTCTAGGGGGTGGTGGATAGCTACTGTCCCACTGGCCAGCCTGTGTCAGGCTGTCTGTCACTAGGGAATTAGCAGAGGGAGGGAGGCCAGCAAAGGTCTATAGTGTGCCCCTTGGGCAGGGGAGCGCCGGCAAGAGTCTATAGCGCTATCGGGATTTTGCTACCCAAGGCGGGTTGGCCGGGGTAGGGGAACGCAGGCCAACCCAACTCCACTGCATTCCAGCCCAAGGCCTTGACAGTGGTGGGCCCAGGGTCCCGCCACAGGGTCAGCGGGGTCCCTCCGCAACATGCTGACCAAATAGACTCACCAGACTGTGCAGTTCTGTCCCGGGGCTCCTTCCTACCCGGTCCCTTGAGCGAATCCCTCCGGTCCTTCCAGCTCATCCTGGTATTCCACTGCTGGCAGCTCCAGCTCCCCCTCTGCCTCAGCTCCTCCAGTTCCTTCGGGTACTCGGCAGTGGGCAACCCCGGTAGCCCCTGTCCTTCCTCCAGGTCAGGTTTCTCTTGTTCCAGGGCCTCCCCTGGACCAGCAGCAGGGTCTGAAGGGAGAAG
Source organism: Chelonoidis abingdonii (assembly GCF_003597395.2). NCBI lineage: Eukaryota > Metazoa > Chordata > Testudines > Testudinidae > Chelonoidis > Chelonoidis abingdonii. Next base: position 334,972,666 of record NC_133769.1, read on the forward strand.
CCAGCGGTCTTCATCTGCCTCCCTCCCTGGTGCTGCCCTGAGTGGCCTAAGATCCCTGCCCTTTGTACTTTCTGTTCCACCCCTCCCCTTCTGGGGGATGGAGTAAGCTTGGTCTGGGCCTGCCCCCTCAGGCTGAGAGAGTGGCTCTTTACCCTCAGGTTCAGAGGGAAGCCACCCTGGCTCCCTACAGCACTATTTCTAGAATGGTCCAAACCAAAACCCTTGAAAATATGTGGGTACTGAATTTTGTGGCTTCAGACCAATATCTACTTTAAAAGATACTGTCCAGGTACAATAAATTTCACCTTTAAACTATTGTTTCATTCACTATTATTTACTTTATGAATGAAATCTGTTTCAGTCCTAAATCACCCCTTCTTATGTGTGTATACTGGTATGTTATTATAGAGTAGCTCCTGAGCGCTGGGCCTCTGGTAATTTTTATTTTAAGAAAAAATGAAAGCATTAATCTTCTTCAGTCTCACTCTACTCTCTCTCCCTTCTTTCTATCCTTCAAAAAAAAAATAAAATAAACTCAATAAGAAATGTACTTTAAGAAGGTACAGTAAATTAAAAACTGCCAATCTTGACAGTGAATCTTCCAGAGAAATCCGAATCAGTTTGCATGTTTTGGGATTTTAACCTGACAGTTTGTAGAAAATGCTATTCATCCAACTGTCATAAGCATTGCATTAGGATGCTCCAGGTACCCTAGTAAAAGAATGCCAATAAGTAACATGTGCTGTCTAATATGAACAAAATGCTCTATAGTTGATAAAAGCTATTTTTTCCTTGCCGTCATGGGCTGTACATTTTTATTTATTCTGTAACAGCCTAAATGTAAAGATCACATTTGCAGGGAGACGCATATAATTCAGAGTTGGTTTATATATTTTCAACAGAGTAAGAAACATGGTTTGATGACAAAACTACTTCTAATGGCCAGTTCTTTATTACTTATAGCAGTGTTTCCCAATCTTGGGATGCCGCTTGTGTAGGGAAAGCTCCTGGTGGGCTGGGCTGGTTTGTTTACCTGTGGACGCAGCAGGTCTGGCTGATCACGGCCAATGGGAGCTGCTGGAAGTGACAAGGGCCGAGAGACATGCTGGCCACCACTTCCAGCAGCTCTCATTGGGCTAGAACAACAAACTTGGCCAGTGGAAGCTGCAATCGGCCGGACCTGTGGACACGGCAGGTAAACAAACCTGCCTGGCCCACCAGGGGTGTTCCCTCTACAAGTGGCATCCCAAGTTTGGGAAACACTGACTTATAGCATCAAAATATTCATGGTATTCTATAAAAGAAATAGAGAGCTCGTGCCTAGAAGAGCTTAAAGGCTACAGACCTACTCCAAAGCTATGTTGAAGTCAATGGTCTTTTGATCAGGCCTTGCTAAGATATGCTGACAAATGCTCAGAGGGGTTGTGGGAAGATAAAAGTAACAGGAATATGAACATGTGGTTGCCTAGATAACTTGGTCAGAACAAAAATTGTGGTGGGGAAGAGCTTTGTTGAGAGAAAGGAGACAAGAACACACAGATAGAAAGCAGCTAGAGTGTGGAAGACCTTGAAGCAAGAAGTAAGAGTTTGGATTTGATGCAGAGGACAACATGGAGCCAGCAAAGGGGATTAAAAAGGGTCTGTGAACATGCTTGTGTTGTTTAGTAACAAACTATTTTTGCAACTGAGTTTTGAATGGATTGAAGAGGACATATGAGACATGGAGGCCAAAGAGAAGGAGACTGGAGTATAGTAGTTGTGATGATCAAGGCCCAGAGCAAAAGAATGGTTAGAAAAGAGGGAAAGGAGCCAGGACAGCACAGAATATGAGAGCTGAGTGAAGGGAGATAGATTGAGTAGAAGAACTGAGAAGAGGCCTTGATGTTTGGCCAAAATAGAGGTCACGTTGTTGGTTTTGGAAGGGCAGTTTCAATGGAGTGGTGGTAGCAAAGGCCAGATTGCATGGGATCAAGGAGAGAGTTGGTGGAGAGGATCAGTTCAGCATGAGGACACAGCATGTTAGGAAAAGCTCAGAGGCAAAGGAAAGGGGGCTGGTGGGGTCTAGAGAGGGATTTTAGAGGATGTGGGACACAATGGTGTGTTTAAATGAAGCAAGGAAGATACCAGAAGAGAAATTAAGTGACAATGCAGAAGAAGGCGGGTGTTATATTGCATTAACAGCCTCCTGAGATTACAGCTTCTGTTATAATGCAACATTCAGAAAAGATATGCTTATACATATCATGTTGTGATTACCAATTAATTTTTAATTTGATGTGTACAGATTTTTTTCTTGCAGCTGTACATTTTTTAACCTAGCGTGTTTTCCGTTTCTTATTTCAAAATGGATAAAGAATGGCTAGCATTGATGTGAGGCAAACTGGGCTGCCCCCGCCCACCTCTACCAGTGCACCTTTATTCTGATGTGCAGCTATTTCAGTTGTGAGCCTCTCTTAAGCACAGTACAACATTCATTGAATGAAAGTGTGGGACAATCTTCTTTTACAGAAATGGCAGACACTGTTCTTCATTCACAATCTATTTTTAAGATAAATTTTTACGTCAAATAGCCTAGGGAAACAAAATTTCATAGCATAAAAAGACAATCTAGGAGCAGTGAAATGAAATTGAGAACTGTATTATCAGGAATTAAATAAATCATAAAGCAGGTTTTATAGCAGGTTTTGTCATTCCTTTGTGCTATTTTTATAGTTCCTGGTATTGCATTATCAGACCATGGCATCGCGTTGTGTCTGCAGCTACAGCCCGAGGTGAACACAGCGTACTAAACATGCAGTTTGGAAGGTTACTTCTCATCTTATAAATCACTTTTTCTCAGAAAATGTGCCAGCAAGTGACCCAGACAACCAGATTTGTTCACTCCACTGGTACTACAGAGCAGGGAGACGCCAGGCCAATGACTGATGGTGCCTAATGCACTCTGATTCCAACATGCTTTCAAGCATTGGTTAAATGGGGTGGAAACAAGCATACTTTCATGTCCCACCCACCGTCACGAACAGCGTGCAGACTAAGATTTCCTTCTAGAAATGGAGTCTATAATGCAGTGATGTGCTGCCAACATTTGAACAAAATAGAAAGCCATCATTATAAATGATTAATTATTATCTATTTGTATTATCATAATGTCTTGGAGCCCCAGACGTGGCCCAGAACCTATTGTGCAAGGCATTGTATGAACACAGAACAAAAAGATGGTTCCCGCCCCTCCCAAAAGCTTACAAGGTATGTATAAGACAAGAAACACGAGCTGGATATAGACAGAGTCATGGATTACAAGGAAACAGTGAGGCAATATTGTTCAGCATGACAGGCAGGGGTATCAGTGCACCAGCTAGAGTGACCAGATGTCCCAATTTTATAGGGACAGTCCCAATTTTTGGGTCTTTTTCTTATACAGGCTCTTATTACCCCTCTATCCCCATCCTGATTTTTCACATTTGCTGTTTGGTCACCCTAGCACCAGCAGAGTAACCATTGTTGAGTGTTTGTCATCTTCACAGCAAAGGAGAGTTTTACAGAGGGATCTGAAGAACAATAAAGTGGCTCTGTGGGTGGGAGTACCTCCCAAATGTGAAGGATAGCATATGAGAAAGCACAAAGGCGCTTGTCTGAACATTTAACAAGTGGGAGAGGGAGGCTGGTATCATGGGCCAGTCAGAGATGGGAATCGACACATCGCGAGTGAGTGAATGATTAAAAATTAGATGGGGACAAGCTGTGAATGGCCTTGAAAGTGAAGACAAGCTGCCTAAGATTGATATGATAGAGAAGAGGGGGCCAGGAAAGGGGTGTAAAGTGTTGGGCTAGGACAATGATCTTTGCAGCAGCATTCTGAATGGACATGAGCAGGGCAAGGCTGCATTTGTTAAGACCAGAGAAAAGGCTGCTGCAGTCATTGAAAGGACAGCCTGGACGAGAGTTTTAGCTGTGTAGATGGATAACTAACACCGTATTTTAGAGATGTTATACAGGAAGAAACTGTAAGATTTAGACATAGCCCTAATGTGAGGACCTAGAGAGAGAGGTCAGAGTTGAAAACAACACCTAAGTTACCCATTGATACATGGGACATTTCCTGAGTAAAATACTCAATACCACCCATCTTGCTAAAAACCTCTGAATCAAGTCTATATTCTTTCTCCTACAAATCCATCAATTATTCCAGTCTCTACCACTCACCGCCCATCCAGCTTTTCTGTTCCCACACTCCATGCAGGCTCCTCTGAGTGTTTCACTCATAACAGCAGCTGTTCCTCACAATAACAGCAATGGTAGCAGGCAGATTGTCTTGTGACCTCAGTTTGTGGGGCGACTGGTCAAGGAGGAGGGAGGAGAACACTCCCTCTTCGCTGAATAATAGGTCCAGTTCAAAGTCCCAGGGCCAAAACTTCAAAGCTTTCAATGGGCTGGGTTCAAATTGCCTAGCACTCCATGGCCAGAGTCTTTTTTCAGCTGTGTACCTTAGGAAAAACAGAGCTGTCTACAACAAAGACAAGGCTTCTGAAAATTAGAGAGAGCTTATTTAGCAGATGCTCTGTGACTATGGAACACCCTTCCTTGAGAGAGGAGAATAATCTAGAATTTCAGCACACTCAAAATGAAGAGTATACCTTTTACCTTAGCTGTCCCACAATCATAATGAAAAAATAACTACTGCCAAATACCCATCTCTGCCACTGGATGAAAGGAAGAATGAATAAATTTCCAAGGAAGTACTTGTTTCTGTTTTCTTGTAAGGTGATGAGGCTAGATGGAGCATGGTTAAATGACAATGTGCATGTGTTGGAGGAGTTAAGATTACAGACTACAAATATATGAAGGCTGTTAATATAAACTTCAAAAGAGGAAAACCAAATATTTTGCATAGGATTCAGAGTACTAGAATGAAATTGAAAAGGAGAAACTTGAAAATAAATATCAGGAAAAACTTCCTGATAGTAATATATGAGTCTCTCAAGAGAGCAACTGAAACCTCATCATATGTTCCATTTAACTAGACTGGAAAATATCTGTTGAACCTTTCTTAGTGTGACAATCCTGCACCCAGGGGAAGCAGCACACTAGATAACATATTAGCTAGCTCTTTTCCATATTAGCTAGCTCATTTCTAGATTGTAGATTCTAGATCCTTCTAGACTGTATATGCTTTGGGGGAAAGGGACGATCATTTACTACATTTATATAAAGCAATTAGCAATTGGGCCCTAGTCTGGCTAGTCTCAAAGCACTAACATAATATGTACTAAATAATAAATTATCCTGAATACTGTTTAAAAAAATTAACAGGTACAGAGCGTAGCATCAGATTATCTTGTTTCCTTCCCCATCTACATTTCCACAGTCTAAAATGTGTCCACACAATGACATTTTACATTCTGTAAATTACTGAATTTTAAGATGTCATGGGCTATTTCCCTTTACATAAGTGCTAAAATCTGGGTATAAATAACCATTCACATTCAAAAATGAAATCAATTAAATTGCTTATGAGTAAGGCTATGGAATACGTGATTTCCATAGATCTCCATGACTTCAGCCTGCAGCAGCTGGGAGCTTCAGGTTACCCCTGCCTCCCATGGTGGTCGAGAGCTTCAGGGTAGCCCTGCTGCCTGGAGTGGCAGGGGTCCCCCACAGCTCCCCAGCCTTTGGGGGCAGGAAATCCCCTAGAGCTCCCCAGACCCCAAGGAGGGTGGGGGACCCCCAGCAGCTCCTCGGCAGAGAAATCCTGTGGAGCTCTCCAGTCCCTGTAGGCCAGGGGTAGGCAAACTCTTTGGCCTGAGGGCACACTGGAGTTCCAAAACTGTATGGAGGGCTGGATAGGGAAGGCTGTGCTAAAAATGTCCATGACAAAATCATTGCATTACTTATGAGTTATATTAACAGTTAGCATAGAATAGTGGAATTCCTGTCAGCATGTCCAAATCTCAGAAACTATAACATTAGTTCACTATATCATTACATGATATCAGTTTCTTCATTTTGATTTTGACTATGGATAATAGGACAGATTCTCTTGTCTGGCTGAGCTGTGCTTGGCACAAGATCTGGGATGGGGTGGGTGGTGTAACAAAGATGGTTATAAGCCATCTTTACATTTCCCTGATCCTCAGACTATCCAGGGGCTGAAACAGTCTGAAGGTTGCTCTAATGTGGGCCTGGCTCCCCACCATTCCAAGGGACTGTTCCAACTGCAAAGGATTAGCAAGGTGCTGAAATATGCTGGCCACGCGCCCTTTTGTCCAACCATATCTCTTGTGCTTCTGGCCAGGGGGAGCATAGGAGAGCCTATGGCAGCCCTACATCACTGGAAAAATCCCCATTTTGCAGGGGGAATGATTCCAGAAGCATTAAATCCAGAACAACCAGATTGCGTTGGTGACCAGCGGGGTCGCTGGAACAATTTGTATAGTGGGGGTACTGAAGAGTTAGTAGGGGAAGCAAAAGTGGATGGGAACCTGGGAGGCAGTGACCATGAGATGGCTGAGTTCAGGATCCCGACACAAGGAAAAAAGGAGAGCAGCAGAATACGGACCCTGGATTTCAGAAAAGCAGACTTTCGCTCCCTCAGGGAGCTGATGGGCAGGATCGCCTGGGAAAATAACATGAGGGGGAAAGGAATCCAGGAAAGCTGGCTATATTTTAAAGAATCCTTATTGAGGTTGCAGGAAAAAACCATCCCAATGTGTAGGAAGAATAGTAAATATGGCAGGTGACTAGCTTGGCATAACAATGAAATCCTGGCTGATCTTAAATGCAAAGAAGAAGTGGAAGATTGGACAAATGACCAGGGAGGAGTATAAAAATATTGCCCAGGCATGCAGGAGTGAAATCAGGAAGGCCAAATCACACTTGGAGTTGCAGCTAGCAAGAGATGTAAGAGTAACAGAACAGAAGGGTTCTTCATGGTTAGTAACAAGAAGAAAGTCAAGGAAAGTGTGGGCCCCTTACTGAACGAGGGAGCCAACCTAGTGACAAAGATGTGGAAAAAGCTAATGTAATCAATGATTTTTTTTGCCTCTGTCTTCACAAACAAGGTCAGCTCTCAGTTTGCTGCACTGGGCAGCACAGTACGGGAGACGTGACCGCCCTCTGGAGAAATAAGCGTTTCGGACTATTTAGAAAACTGGACGAGCACAAGTCCATGGGGCTGGATGCACTGCATCAAGGGTGCTAAAGGAGTTGGCGGATGTGATTGCAGAGCCATTGGTCATTATCTTGAAAACTCATGGCAAATGGGGGAGGTTCCCGGATGACTGGAAAAGGCTACTGTAGTGCCATCTTTAAAAAAGGAAGAAGGAGGATCCGAGGAAACAGGCCAGTCAGCCTTACCTCAGTCCCTGGAAAAATCATGGAGCAGGTCCTCAAGAATCATTCTGAAGCACCTAGAGGAAAGGAAAGTGATCAGAACAGTCAGCATGGATTATACCAAGGGCAAGTCATGCCTGACTAACCTAATTGCCTTCTATGAGGAGATGACTGGGTCTGTGGATGAGGGGAAAGCAGTGGATGTGTTATTCCTTGACTTTAGCAAAGCTTCAGATACGGTCTCCACAAATATTCTTGCCTGGCAAGTTAAGAAATATGGCTGGATGATTGGACTATAAGGTGAATAGAAAGCTGGCTAGATCATCTGGCTCAACGGGTAGTGACAAACGGCTCCATGTCTAGTTGGCAGCCGGTTTCAAGTGGAGTGCCCTAGGGATCGGTTCTGGGGATGGTTTTGTTCAATATCTTCATTAATGATCTGGACGATGACGTGGACTGCACTCTCAGCAAGTTTGCAGATGACACTAAACTGGGAGGAGTGGTAGATACGCTGGAGGGTAGGGATAGGTACAGAGGGACCTAGAATAATTAGGACTGGCCAAAAGAAACCTGATGAGTGTCAACAAGGACAAGTGCAGAGTCCTGCACTTAGGACGGAAGAATCCCATTCACTGTTACAGACTAGAGACCGAATGGCTAGGAAGCAGTTTCTGCAGAAAAGACCTAGGGGTTACAGTGGATGAGAAGCTGGATATGAGTTGGTGTGCCCTTGTTGCCAAGAAGGCTAATGGCATTTTCGGCTGTATAATAGGGCATTGCCAGCAGATCGAGGGATTGATCATTCCCCTCTATTCGACATCAGATGAGGCCTCACCAGAGTACTGTGTCCAGTTTTGGGCCCCACACTACAAGAAGGATGTGGAAAAATTGGAAAGAGTTGGAGGTGGTGGAATCTCCTTCCTTAGAAGTTTTTAAGGTCAGGCTTGACAAAGCCCTGACTGGGATGATTTAGTTGGGAATTGGTCCTGCTTTGAGGCAGGGGGTTTGGACTAGATGACCTCCTGAGGTCCCTTCCAACCCTGATATTCTATGAAAGCCATTGAACCAAACTGGAAACCCTGCTTATGATGAAGCCCTTCAGTCAGGGGGTGTGACAGCACCTTGCACACTCCTATTCCAGCACCTTAGGTGAACAGTCAGTTTGGTATGGATTCTACAAGCATACGTTCCACGGTTGCAATGAAAAAGCTAAGTCTACACTGCACACGCTCTTGCAGCAGTGCATTGGGTATGTGTAGCTACACACCACAGAGAAAATCAGACTGCATCCGTGCTGTAGTGTAGTTACACATGTCAGTGAAAGAGGGGAGGCAGCAGGGAAAACTTCTGTAGCAGGAACTACTGGCCAGCAGCAAGGAACTGCCAGAGTCTTTCCCTGCCACAGGGAAAGATCCCTGCAATAAGAAGCTGCCGGAGTCTTTCCAGACTTTCAGAAATCAGTCATTGAACATTGTTTGTGTGTGCATCTGCAAGTATGTATTCGTGAACAAGAACAATATCTACAACAGCTGGGCAGAGAATGGTAAGTTCTGTTTTGTGGAGGATTTGCATTTCAAAATTTGTTTAATTCCAGTTCAGAACAAAACCCAAACATTTCAAATTCTCCATGAAAAAGGATGTAGCCATGGAGCTGCAGACTCTGGAAGACCTTGGGGCTGGACTCCGGCAGTCCGTTTGGTGAATCGCCAGAGCAGCAGATCCTGGAAGCTCAGGCTCCCCAGCATAAGTTGCCCAGGAGCTAGATGGGAAAGTGGCAGGAATACAAGCAGGTTTCCATTGGTAACCTGCCTGGCAGGTTTCACCTTCCCTGGTTTCCAGAGGAACTTTGTCAAAAATCAGACCTCTGTGGACTATTTACATTTAGATGAGCTGGCAAATTCTGACCAAAACAGTTTTGTTGGAATTTTTCTGATCATTTATAATGTTTACCTGTTACTGGAATGTTATAACTTGTATGTATGTAAATAGTTAGCTAAGGTACCAGTAGATAGCAGCCAACAACATATGCATAGTCTCTGGGTTTTGAAAGGCTGATAAAACTTGTTAAAAATATACTGCAAATGGCTTCCTCTGGTTGCTCTGTACATTAGTCTTAACACCATTGGTCTTCCTGGCAAAGCTGTTATTATAAAGACACTCTCTTAAATGATTGTTAACCATTACCTATTTACAGATTCCAGTATAGGTTTCATATGTTAATATACCATCATATTTTAATGCTAATTTGTTTTATTAAGATACATGTCAGTAACAGCTGCTCAGCAAGAAAGTCATTTTGTAGTATAACAACTGTATTGAACCTACAAACATATTAACAATGTTTGTGGACCCTATTCTTATATGCCTGTAGGTGGGCTCTTTATAAGTACAGGCACACAAACAGGTATTTCTTTTCATATAGAACTCTCATAATACAGAGAGAGGCGAAGAAAGCCAAAATTAAGCAGATACTTTCACTTTAGTGTATGTGTAAGGCAAAGCAGAATAAGAGCTAGAGGACTAATTTGAAATGAATAATTTGTTGAGTGAATTTATAGACCATTTTATTAGTACGTTCTCCTGGGGCAGACAGATTATAGTTTTATAAAGAACGTTCATATGGCTTTAAAATCTACAGAAAATTGTAGCCAGTGAAAGGCTGCTAAAGGGAAGACCCTGACACTAAGGAAGCTATGACAGAGAGGAGCTGCAGTGAGCAGGAGGCTCTGGCTAGAGACCCCCAACTGAGCAAATGATTTGGGCCTAGAAGCCAGAACCTGAGGGCTGAACTTCAGCCACATAAAGCCTGGGAGTAGTGGGCCCAGGTCCTGATGGAGATCCCAACTGGGAGAAGGGGTTGGGGGACCTGGAAGCCAGAGGGCTGTACTCCAGGCAGAAAGAGCTGGGACTGGCAGCTTTTGGAAGAACTGATTGTGTATGGCAGAAGAACCAGGGCTGAGTATGAACTTTTGTGTTATGGTTATAGACTTTATTCTGGAGCTCCTCAGGACTGCTTGAACAATTACTGTTATTAATCCACCTCTGGGTAACAGTGCCATTAGTCACAAGAGCTACTGTGTGATGTACTTAAGGGGCCTGCATGAGGGGGCTAACAGGGACAGGGTGCCTGCAAAGTGACCCCTGGCCATGAGGGGGCAGTCAGGAGGTAGCTGACCCCACTACAAGATTATTTACAATGAATTTAATATTCACAATTTTATATCCAAGCTGTGTAATTGGTTGCTTAAGTCACATGGTATGGGGTCTGTTTCCTGACCCACATGCATATACTAACAAAACTTTAGCTGTCTGCAAACATATTGTGAGCTTGAATATTCACAGTGAATTTCCTGGCTTTTATCAGTTTGTTTTACCCTTTCCCCCCTCAAACTTTCTTTATTTTTAAATACACACTGCAATTAAAAAAAAATTACTTAAGAAACTAGAAAAAAATGTTCTGAATCCTTCAGATTATGTATTATTTATGTGCAATTCTCCCATATCTAAAATAAACTCTTCATATTATTTTGCTCAGCTTTGGAGGAGCAGTTCTGGCCTATGAGGTATATTCAAGCTCTGACCCCATTCCTCATACTGAGTAGCACTTACATGAATATTCCAATGGGTGCAACTGGACTACTCCTATGAGTAAGTACTACTCAGCATGAAGATGGGTGACAGAACTGGGCCCATAATCAGGTAACTTTTAAGTCACATTACTTGCAGGCCTTAGTGCATTGGAACAGAACTGTTAGAGTGACTATAATCTGTTCTTTAATTATGCAGATTGAGTACATGTAATAATCTGAGAAAACGTGTTTGTGGGGGGGGGGAAGGTAGTCTACTTGGTAAGTAATCAAATTAAACTGAACTGTCCTCGTACCAAAAGTCATTAGACTGGATCATCTATATTTTAAACTGAAGACACTGGAGTTATAATCTTTACAAAAAACAATCCCAAACTGATAAAACATATTTTAAAAGATTTTCATTTATATAATTGAAAACCAAAGTGGTTTCCCCAAACGCCACAGTCTCCTCAGTGGAACTTTTGCAAGACAAGTTTCTTTTTTGAGCAGATTTTTGTTGCTAACATACAAATTCCAAGCAGCAAGAACCCCTAACTAAAGGTTGACGTAACCTTAACTCTAGGCTCTTACATACCATTAGACTAGATCACTCTGGTGAGTAAAAGGGTACAATATTAGTAGTGCAGGAAAAAATAAAAGTCCAAAGTAATAGTTAACCCTAACCTTGGGAAGTAAAGAAAGCAAAAGGGGCAGAGGCAGTGTGATCGTTGGAAGGCTGCATCTTTGGCTGCTTGTTCTCTGTTGTAAGCTTCCTGTTGGGCTGCTTGTTCTCTTTTGTACTTACAACTTGGTAACAGAAGGGTAGAAAGAAGCTTGGAGATAGAAAGAAAAGTTGTTCTCTCACAGCCGAAAGAAACAAAAAGACACAGAATAAAGCCAAACCCCTCCAGAGGTTCCCTCCCCTGCTTTTAATAATCCGGTTTCCTGATTGGTCCTCTGGTCAGGTGTTTGGTTCCCTTTGCAGGTAAAAGAAACATTAACCCTTAGCTATCTATTTATGACAGAAGTGCACCTCACAATAACTCTGCTCAAAAGTAAAGCCTTCCTGTAATTGCAAGGAAACGGTCTTTAAGCCTTAAACCTTTGCAGTCTCTCTTCTGAAGGTAAACTATGTCAGTGGGCCAATCCCTCTGGCCCAAGAGCAGTACAGACGGCCGATGAAAGGATATTTCGTGCCCTAGGCGAAACTTCCACCTTGTGAGCCCCCCCCAGAGGCCCCCCCCACAGCAGCTCCGCCCTCCACCCTGAGGCACCCCCCCACACCGCAGCTCACCCCTGCTCTGCGCATGGAGCACCCCGAGGCTGCTTCACTTCTCCCGCCTCCCAGGCTTTCGGCGCCAATCAGCTTAGGCACCGCAAGCCTGGGAGGCGGGAGAAGTGAAGCAGCCATGGCATGCTCGGGGAGGAGGCGGGGCAGGGCTGAGCTGGGGTGAGGAGTTCCCCTGCATGCTGCCTGCCCCTTACTTGCTGCAGGCGGCCCTCCCCGCGCTCCCATGCCCCAGCTTCTTCCGCCTAAATACTGGCGGTGACCGGGGCGGCCGAAGATCCGGCAGCTGCGATTGCTGCCAAAGAAAATAGTGCCCCCCAAATCCCAGTGCCCTAGGCGACCACCTAGGTTGCCTAGATGGTTGCACCGGCCCTGAGTACAGAATATTCCACTGTCATTGCCAGACTATCCCTCCACACATATAGCGTATGGATCCTGATACCATCCACGCCATGGCTGCAAATACTTCCCCATGGACAACACAAACCTATCCTTAACTTTCTAATAGCAATGGGCAACCATTCATACACCATCTTCTCCAGGATCTTACTGCCTGATTACTGTGCTCTGGTACTTTTGCATGGTACCCACTGGGGTTATCTCTAGCTGTGCACTTTGAAGTACCCATGACCAGCTAAAATGGTGTGTAAACCTTCTACCAGATGGTTGACAGCAGCAAAAGGGACCAGGTTCAATATATCTTGGGTCCACCTTGACAAAATAATTAAACTAGCTCAAGCCTCCACCTAGAATCCTGGGGAAGCTAAGCACATCCTTTCTGGATGCCCTTAACAGGCAGAACATCCCCTCTTACAAATAGTCTGAGATTGTGTACAAACAAGGGAGTCTTTATTATAGGAAAAGGGAACACAGTCAAACCTGAGCGGGCAGAGCAACAAAACATATGCAAAAAAAGAATAAAATACCTCTTCTTCCAGTAACTTTGCAGCAGTTCATTTAACTCCCTTCCCACCTGCTAGTGAGAATGTCCCATATTGACCACACCACCTCATCCATCCACTAAACCCCTCTCATGGTTGGGATCAGCATGTAGCAGTAGTTCAAATGTCTCTTTGCTGGTCTGTCTCCAGTCCCACAGGAGCTGCTTGCCCAGTCCTGTGTGGAAGCACCACAAACTAATCCAGCGTAGAGAGTCAGGTTCTATTAAGGTGCTGGGTAGTTGGGGGCTCACTGGAGTCCATTCACCTCTGCTGCCGTCCTCTGTGTCATCTCTTATCATGAAATCCTCCCAGGAGGTGAGCCAGGAGCGGAGTTCTGCTCCTTGGAAACTAGCTCTTTCCCACAAGGTAAGAGTTTTCTCTTTGTGTATATATGGTGATCGCCCAAGCATCACTACTGGACCTGTGGGTATTTAGCCTATGCTAACAAAACTTTCTATGGCAGCATTTCTTTTTACCAACACAGGGGGTAGAAACCTCTTTCCCCTCTGAAGCTTCTGGCCATAAGGTTTACACTTGTAAAATGTAGGGAAGCAGCCTCCTTATCATAACCATACCATATTTCTATATGCATGGCCGCCCCCACATTGTCTGAAGCATGCCATAACTTGGTACATACTGGGGAGCACCTGTCCTAGTGCTCCACAGAAGTATCATGACAGACCATATTTGGTCTACATTTCACTCCTGGGAGAGGAATTTGCCATATGTTGTTCTTTTTCAACAGTGGACCACACTTGGAGATAGCTGGGCTCTGGAGAAAGCGAAATAATTGAGCCCAACACATATTCTGTTAAACACACATTCTTATGTCTGTTTGGAAAAAGCTGGCGGTTGAAGGGTTATACTACACTAACAGCTACAATGTTTTACGTAGTCTGACAAAAATGTCAATTAATCTGTGTCTTTGCTGTGTCCAAATTGAACAGGAACAATTTCCAGAACCATTCCATCTTACATTCTTTCTTTAAGGAATATCTCTATGTCTCTGTCTTGGTTCTGGAACGGTGAAAGCTTAGCCGGGGGGTTTCAGACAACTCCTGATAGACTACTAGATTTGGTTGTTATTCTTTCACCTCTTTGTTCTTCGCAGTGTGCTTCTTTCTTTTTATAAATGTATGTCATTAGTGTTGTTGTGTATGGCATTATCACGTGTCTGTGCATAAAAAGTAAACAGCCAAAAGGAGAGAGAAGTTTAATAACTGGCTTGGCAGCTGAATACAGTCTGTAGGACTCTATTCAATGTGCTCAAACAAAATAAGCCTCACTCTGGGTGAGTGTAAATACATTCAATAAGGAGGGAAACAGCTGAACTTATTGAAAGGAAACTACTTCTTGTTTTAGACAACATGGGCCAAATGCAGCCCTACCATAAACAAGCATTATTTATTACTATGAATTTTTAGTATTAGGGTAGCAATTAAAGGCTCGATCAGGTGTGGAATCCTATCTACCATGGTCTTCAATGGAAGGTTGCACTTGCTTATGCCAGGGTTAAATTAGCTCCCAGCTCTAGCACTGCTAGAAGGTGCTCAAATTAAAACCCCAGATCTGAACAACCACAGACCCTGGGGATGTTGCATCTGGATGCAAGATAGTGTTCTTGAGAAGATTTGAAAAGCACAAAGAAGTTTGTCACATACTTTCTGTGCATTGTATTTGCACAGATTGCTCAACCGATCTCATTACAATGTCCTGTAGATTAACATTGGAATGAAAACTTGTGGAAAACATTTTTAAAAAGTGGGGGGGAAAAAATCAATTTGCTTGTTTTTTGCCATATGAATGTGCTATTTCTTTCTGAGAAAATGCCAATAATTTGGACCAGTAGTTTCATCAAAAAATTAAACTAAGCAAACATAATTATAGCTAATTTCCACTTTCTAGAAGAATATGCTATTGGAGGTATAATTAAACATTTTGCAAAATACAGAAGACCCATGAATGGATATCGTAGGGAGTTTTTATTAAAGAAGGCATCTGTAAAACAGAAAGGGGAGAATGTCTTACTGGACATTCTTTTATAAACTTTGTTTTTTAAAATGGGAAACAGTTGGACCAACAGCTGCTGGTTATTTGACTGCACAAGATTTGCAAAGCATGATGAGCACGTTTGGAATACACTTCCGTTATACTATTAAAATTATGCAGGCAGGGAAGATGCCAGTTAAAACTACTTTATAAAAAAAGTACCAATTTCGTTTTGCCCAATTGTAATAATTTCTTATCCTGAAAGAGTCTTGTTTAAATTTGCAGCATGTTGTATGGCAAATAAGTAAATCTAGGCAGGGAAATTTAATTCTGATTCGTGGAGGATTTCATTATTTTGTAATTTGGTTCAATTGGGATTCAGAATGAAAACCAAAATTTTTCACAAAAGGGACTGGAGCCCCAACTCCGAGATAGTCAGCTTGGCTGGCCACCTCAGAGCTGGGTCTCCCTGGAAAGTCCTAACACCAGTGCTGCAGCCTCTGGAAGCCCAACCTCCCCAGGACATGGGCCAGCTGGCAGAAATTAGGAAACCAAACAGGTTTCCAAATGAAGAGTTCTAGCTGAGTTCTGCAGGACCATTTGCAAAAAATGAGCTGTCTCCACAAGATGTTTTGATTTTGCTGAAGTAGCAAATTCTGACAAAAGGTGTTTTATCAGAAGTTTTCTGACCAGCTCCACAAATAAGTCCTTCTAGAGTTTGGATTTTATTTATTTGTGTTGCTCTAGCATCTACAAGGCCCCAGTTAGCTAACTGGGTCCCAGTGCACTAGACACAGCATACACATGTAAGATAGTCTCTGACCCAAAAGATTATGAACTAAGGTACATGATAAGAGACAGCAGAAGTAAGGATAAGGTAACAGTGACAAGATCATGGTTAGCATAATAAAGAGCAGTGTCAAGTTTCTGCTATTCACCAGTTAGGTTTGTTTCTTTAATTAAATGTCCTAAAACTCTGTTAACACAGAGTTAAGGTTGCCCAGTGCCTTGTGGCTAAACTTAAACCTCTGAACACCAGGAAATACAAAGTTAAGTACATGCTACCTCTATGCAACCTTAACTCTGTCCCCTGGAGCTGGCAGTAGTCACTGGGGATGCTTCAGCCAGGGCAATTCCATAAGAAAGTTCTAAAAGAATTTGCCATTGTTTGTATTGCACTCCATTGATTTGAATTTCAGCACTTACCTGCATTCACTCCACTACAGTTACTGGGGTAGGTGCAGATGTATCGAATGCCGGAGGGATTAGTTGGAGCAGTTCGGCAGAGCTGGCGCTGTGATATGACAAGGTGTGTGTGTACTTCAAAGGATCCAGTATGCCCCATTTTAGCATTGGATTCTGTAATTTGTGTCAGTAGTGGTGCACAGGGGTGTCTTTTTGCAATGGGGATTGCTAGCCATCTAGTAGAATACATGACTGATCTCCATGGCTTACTATGGGGTAAATGAAGGCAATGTCTCAGAAGAATTCCTGAGGGAAATGATGAAGTTAAGGTAAAATTTTGCAAAATTGAGATAGTTTGTGTGGAACAGATTCAATATGAGTTTAGGCCAGGGTGCAGGTAGTTCCCATGGTGAGGCTGTAAGGAATGCCTGACCTAACCCAGAGCTTTGCCATAGCAAAGAGAAAGTATTAGACTTTGTCTTACATGCTCATGTGCTCTATTTTTGAAGTGTTCCGTAGCATCTGTAGGGTAGAGTGCTAGAATGTTATTGGTGTGCTGGGGCATTGCTCAAAGAGGGCAGAGTTAAGGTTGTTTTGGGTGTGTGGCACGTACCTTAACTTTGTATTTTCTGTAACCCCTAGATCCATCGCTTGTATATGGTTGTGATATTTCATGCAAAGCATGCCTTGTAAGATATATGAACGGTCAGAAGTTGCTGAAACTCATTGTTCTGTCAAAATATGTATATTGTTGTTGTGTATGAAGTTATAAGGTTTTGCAATATGGTTGTTATTAAAACATGTTCTTGGGAGTTTGGGAGACACCCTCTGCCAGCTCTTGGTGACAATACAGGTGGTGATCCCACACCCAAGCAGACGTTAAGCAACCATCATGAGCTATTGACCAGCAGGGGAATTGTAAACAAGAGACAGTTGCGCAAGCACCACACAATCGTGATTGCTCATCTCTGTAACTCAGCAAGGCCCACCAGGACATGTCTGGGATAGTATCTTCCATGGGAAATGAACTGAGTGTATAAAATAAGAGATGGTGGCACCAGATCACCTCTCTCCTCCCCCCCATCTACATTGAAGGCAACAAGAACTCTGGGAAGACAAAGACCTCAAACTGAGGTGACGGGTCCCAGGCTGAGAAGGAAATTCAGCCTGTGTATTAAAAACTGCAACCTACCTGCACCATCCAGTGTGGTGAGAAAAGCTGTTTGATTCAACTCTTGCTTAGTCTGAAAGTTTAGGATTTAGAATGTTTTTACTTTTTATTTTCTTAGGTAACTGTCTCTGACCTTTATGCCTACCACTTAATGTATCTTTCTGAAGCTAATAAAGATATTTTAAAATGTTTTATCCTTACTAGTGAGTTGGTCTAAAATGTCTGGAGAATCTGCTCAGATTACAAATGCTAGTGCACGTCCTCTATCCTTTGATGAAGTGGCAAACTAATGAACTTGCATGGTTCAAGAGAAGATCTTGAGCCGTATAAAACAGTACATTTCTGGGGTGCAAGGCTGGGGCAATTTGCTGGTGTTTCTGTGTGTATGGTTTATGAGCAGTGTGGCAGTGCTCTGACCTTGTCCCCACAAATCATGCAATTCCAGGCAGTTTATGCTAGCTTCAGAGGCTCATGCAACCCTCCACATAGCCCTTCTCTCTTTAGGGCCAGAGTACAGTCTACTGAGCCCTTTTCATCATAAGCCAGCAAGAAGGTTGGTGAGAGAACTCCCACAGTCTCTGTTGTCCCTATGGGCTTATTCAAGAACAGTTTAGCCTCCTGTTCTGCCTGTCTTCCCCTCCCAGGAGGTGTTTCTGCAATTGCAGGGGAAGAGAACCCAGGCCTGCCCTCTACTTTGGATTCCAGCCCAGAGATCCTAATTGCAGCAGCTATTGGCAGCCAACCTTTCACTGCCAGAGTTGCTACATTTCCCTGAGCCACTTTCCCACAGCACGTACGTGTGTGTGTGTGCGCGCTCGCGCTCTCTCTCTCTCTCTCTCTCTCTCTCACTCACTCAACACCTTCACCCTTACCTTAGGGCTCCCTTTCCAGTGGCTTGAGGGGGGTCTTCATTATCCAGCCCTTCAAATGCACTTGCTCTCCCCTTGCTCTTCTCAGCCTTTTATAGTATCAGAGGGGCCTTAATTAGAGTCAGGTGTTCACAGTAGCTTAACAGCCTCACCTGACTCTTTGAGATTAATCCGAGTCATGTGTCCACCCTAGCCTGGAGCAGCCCCTGCTCTGGTCACTCAGGGAACAGATGCCTGCTTCTCCTGGGGCCAGTAGCGGATCTCCCTTTGACTGCTCTGCTGTAGAGGAAGGAGGGAGAGGGCTGCTGCTGCTGTTCCTGCTCCTGTTGCTCCCCTGGCTGGGCTAGACACCACCACCCACCCTTTTCTCTGCTGTCTGTTTGCTGGCTGGCTAGTGGTTCCCCCCCACCTTAGTTACTGCTGTTACTCCACCTACAGCCCCTTCGGGGTGGGGGGGCTGCTGGCCTGCTTCCCCGAGAGAGGGGAGTGAGGGACCGCTAGCTCCTATTGCTGAGACACCATCTGAGCGGTCCTCCTGCCTGGACACCAGACGACCACCGACCTGGAGCTGCTGGGGCTCTGTGACTGTTGCTGGGAGCTGTTGGTGCCGCAGGGAGGAGAAAAGGAAAACCGAGAACCGACCGCGTGCTGGAGCTGCAGCGAAGACGCACTGTAGAGGGGGCATTCCTGGACTGAGTCTTTTCTAACTGTGCTCTTGTGGTGGGGTTTTCACTGTGTCTGTTGGGACACTGGGTGTGGTGTGGAGCCTGCCCCCAGTCCATCAGTGTTCCCCTTTTTCCCCCACCACCGTTGTCCCTCCACCACACCCCGCTGGCTGTTTTCCTTCTGCTTTGACCTCCTGCTCTGGGACTGAGCGCTGCCTGGCTCACCACGCCCTCTTGCCATCATTTGGCCTGCAGCAGCAGCCAGCCTAGCATTGACTTTACACAAGTGCCTGTGGTGCACCCCTCTCCCTCCACTGGACCGACCCCTTTCCTTTACCACATTTGTCCGTCCCCATCTATTCCCTCTGCGGCCTGCTAGTCCTGCCGCCAGCCTGCAGCTGTCCCCACGGTCCCTCTCCCATTCCAGCTCCCCTTCCCCCCCACTGACCCCCAGCCCTGATGTCCCCCTTCATGCACCCACCACCTCCCATCGCTGTGCCCTTCCCCATTGGTTTCCCTGGTTCACGCACTCCCCTCTACTTGTCCCCGATCCCTAGCATGACGGAGGAGCCGGAACTCCCTCTGCGTCGGTGCCGCTGAACCCCCCCTCTCTAGGTCTTGGTTGCTCCCCACGCCCCTTTGCCTTCCTTTTGGCACCCTCCTCCCTGCCTGCAGCCTAGCAGGAGGGGTGGTTGCCTCTCTCTCCCTCCCCCCTGTTTGTCCCCCCACCTCGTTGGCGGAGGATGCGGCAGGAGACCCCTCGCGATATCCCACTGCCCTCCTCCACCTCCCCCATGTCCACTGCCCAGCCTCTACCTCGACCGCTGCTGCGATCACCTACCACGCCGCCCCTGCTGGGGCACTGGCGGCGGCGAGTACTGGGGGACCTCCGCTGCTGCCACGTCCCTCGCCCCTTCCCATTTGGGGAACCCCAGCCGGTGGAGGGTTGGGTGGAAGAGGAAGGGCCCGCTAGAAAGGCCAGGCTCCATGCAGAGACTGCCCCCGCTGCCACAGCCCCGCTCGGCCATGACCCTCCTGCTATTTCCTCGCCAGCTCCCAGGTGTCCTCCACAACCCCAAGGGCGTATGCCCGGGAACGGCGGCCCTGCCTGCGCCGCTCCTTCGACCGCGCTTCTGCCCACATCGCGCAGTGGCCAGGCCTTTCCCACCTTGACCAGGAGCACGGCATCCGTTGCCTCCTGGTGCCGCCTCGCCCATGTGGACCCTCGTAGGTGTTGGTGAGGCAAGCCTCATGGCGCCTCCAAAGGACGGGAAGGTGTTTACTTCCTGGCATTGGAGGCCGCCACACAGGAGGTGGTTGAGCAGGCCTGGCGGTGGGGGGCGTGTTCGTCCCCCTGGAGGCCGTTGAAGACCTGGGGTCCGCGTGGTCTGACATCTGTCCCTCCCTTCCTGCCCATGCTGCCTGTTGCCCCCCTTTCTGCCCTGGGGCGCCCTCTCCATCATCAGCGTCTCCCCCTTGGCTGCAGACCTGCCTCCGTCTGTCCTCCCGTTCGCCAGCAAGTGCAGTTTCAAACTGCACACCAGCGGCCGTACGGAGAAGGCACTTGAGGTCCTTCTGGCCGGACAGAAGCCCACTACCAGGGGTGCATATTCACGGGGAGGCCGGTGCTATCTTCGCGGGCCATGGACATGCTCCGGAGGGACTGCCCTTGGCCCAGCATGGAGGAGCATCCGGGACCCTCTAGCCCCGCAAGGCGCCACCTTGTCATCAACCAGACCCCCTGGCTGCCTGGCACCCGAAGCTGCCCCTCCTCCTCCTCGGTCCACCACTGTGGAGGAGGGTGCGGCGGAGATACCGCCAGGCATAGGAGAGGGCTTGCCCCAGAGGGAATCCTCCCTCATTTCTGCTGTCCCACCACTGCCTCCCTGAGTCCCTGAGCCATCGCCCTTGCCCCCCGACCTGACCCCTGTTAGCTAGCCCCTGGTTGATGCCATGGAGGGCTGGTCTTTAGTGCAGGAGAAGTGGGGCAAGCGGAAGGCTCGAGCCTCCTTACATCCTTCGGATTCGGAGGCCCCCCAGAAGAGCAGGAGAGGGGGCACCGATGCCAAGCCTTCCGCTTTGCCCCCTGACGACTCCCACTCTGTGGTGCCGGCTGGGGACATCATGGCAGCACTGGAAGGTAACGCCGCCCCTTCTCTGGGGTCCCTTCCCGTGGAAGCCCCCAAGGGAGCCTCTCTTGTCCCCTTCCCACTCAAAGCCTCTGTGAGCACCGACGTGGGTATCTCCTCGGGTGCTGGCGGGGAGGGTCCTGGGGTGGTCCAGCGTTCGGCTGGCCCCCTTTTCGGATCACCACCTTGCCACTGTGACAGCCTGTCTCTGGGCGGAGAGGCCGGGGCCGGCCTATTGGCACTTTAATAATAGTTTGCTGGAGGATGCGGGCTTCGTGGCATCCTTCCGGGAGTTCTGGCTGGCCTGGCGAGGACAGAGGCACGCCTTTCCCTCGGCACGGCAGCGGTGGGATCTGGGGAAGGTGCGCGCCCAGCTCTTCTGCCATGACTACACTAGGGGCGCCAGCCGATGGAGGGATGCAGCAATAGAGCAATTGGAGCGGGAGGTCTTGGAGTTGGAGAGGCGTCTGGCTGCCAACTCCGAGGATCCATCCCTCTGCGGAGCGTGTCGGGAGAAGCTGGAGGAGCTCCGGCCCCTTGAACACCATCGGGCCTGGGGTTCTTTTGTTCGATCCTGCATCCACCTCCTTCGGGAGATGGATAGCGGCTCCCTCCTCTTCTACGCCCTGGAGAAAAAGAGGGGGGCCAAGAAGCACGGCACCCTCCTCACGGATCCGGCGGAGATGTGCGAGAGGGCCAGGGCCTTCTACATGACTCTTTTCTCCCCGGATCTGACCAATCCTAACGCTTGCAGAGTGCTCTGGGACGGACTCCTGATGGTCGGCACAGGCGACCGGGACCGGCTAGAGTTCTCAGAAGCCCTTCATCGCATGCCCACCAATAAATCTCCGGGCATGGATGGGCTGACTGTGGAGTTCTACCGCGTGTTCTGGGACGTTCTCGGCCCAGAACTGGTCACCGTCTGGGCCGAGTCTTTGCAGAGTGGGGTCCTCCCTCTCTCGTGCAGGTGAGCCGTGCTCGCCTTATTGCCGAAGAGGGGGGACCTCCGCGATTTACGGAATTGGCGTCCCATCTCTCTCCTCAGCACGGACTACAAACTCATTGCAAAGGGCATCTCGCTGTGGCTAGGGTCCGTGCTGGCGGACGTGGTCCATCCAGACCAGACCTACACCGTCCCGGGCCGCACCATCTTTGATAACTTATATCTGGTCCGGGACCTTCTGGAATTAGGGTGTAGGGATGGCCTGTCATTCGCCCTCTTATCCTTGGATCAGGAGAAGGCGTTCGACAGGATGGATCACGGGTATCTCCTGGGTACTCTGTGAGCGTTCGGCTTCGAACCCTGTTTTGTGGGTTTTCTCCAGGTGCTGTACACTTCTGCGGAGTGTCTGGTCAGGCTCAACTGGACCCTGACCGAGCCGGTCAGCTTCGGGCGGGGAGTGCAGCAGGGGTGCCCCCTCTTAGGCCAGCTGTACGCCTTGGCGATCGAGCCCTTCCTTATGCCCTTCCACATTTATTTGGGCATAAGCTTTCGTGGGCTAGAACCCACTTCAGGTTCTATATACCCAAATAAATGTGTTAGTCTCTAAAGTGCCACAAGGACCCTCACCCCTGCCCATCGCTTACTCCTCTCAGCCTGCTGGCCGGACCCCAGTGCAGCTCTGGCTCCAGCACTCTCTGCTGTCTGCCACATGTGGGGCCCCTGCTGCCTCCCCAGAGCCAAGCCACCTGAGACCAGTGCAAAAGTTGGTGTCCTCCTTCAGTGCAGAGACTGAATGGGATTAAACAGGAACAAATGCTTAGCAGAAAGGCATATAAAGTACTTATTGATGATTAATTATGGCATATGGCTGTAGTTTTTAATCAATCCTATCTGCAGAAATGAATCATAACACATTCTTAAATGCTGCAAAAGACCTGGAGATATAAAAAGTGGGGGCAAAAGCACTGATTTCAACAGTAATATGAAAACTCTTTACAGCGCCTAAATTTCTATGGAAAAGCATTTTGTCCTGCAGTACATGGGAGTTTCAGGGATCAATAGCTGATGCCAAACCTGAAAAAAAACAACCCTGTACCGTGTGACCTGTACTACTCCTTTTATTGGGCAGTGGTGGTCGTAGTGACTTCAGCACCAGCAAGTGTGACAGTAAGGAACTGGAACACCAGCCTCAGCCCAAAGTGTTGGTTTACCTTGTCCCCTCAGGTGTAGGGCAATTTAGAGGTTCATTCCTCCTCTCTTTATAATCCAATAAACTTTTGATATGGATCCTCAGATGAAGTTCCTTCCCCTTGCTGGGGGTGGATGCCATGGTGTCTGGTGTAGTCACCACCTTGCCTTCTTCCCTGCTGGTGATTTTTGTAATGCAAATTATCTCTTCCTGCTGCAACCTCCAATACAAATGAATAGCCCATTGAATCTGGCCACACCTGGCCTCCTTCCTTTGGCTGGAGAAAACCTGTTTATCAACTCTCCCAACGTACCTAGTTTAAACACCTTGTAGTCACAGACTTTAAAGCATAATATCAGTGAGTATCCCTAATTTCCCATACAGCTTTGTTACACATTTCACAAAGATATTCATAACCAGTGTTAGTTTTCAAGTGATACCATACAAGGCATATATATTTGTACAGATATTATTGCAGTAGTGTATAGGCTGTGAATACAGGGGTGCCTAGGGTCACAACCACCCTGCAAATGTTTGGCCAGCAGCCTACTTTGTACAGAGATGTGCAAGCATGGCATGGCCAGAGAGCAGTGTGACAATGGGTCTAGCTTAGATGTAGATGACACACATGGTGGCTTTGAATAAATGTTTTCAATCCTACATGTCAAAAAAACTAACATTGGTCTTAGTTAATGTAACCAATGCATGCCCATGTTAAAGAATTATTTTTAAAAATTGGTAAACATTTTCTTGACTATATATCTACATCATTGTTTTATATTTGTCATATTTGGTACCACTGGGTTCATGACAGAAAGGGTTTTCGAATGATACCCAACTCAGACCAGGGCTTTATAAAGCTGCGCACAAGCGACCAGGAAGCTTGCAATCAGGGGCTGCTAACCGGGAGTTTTGCAAGGGGAGTGGGAAGGGAAGGGGGGGTCCCTTGTCCATCCTACTTGTTCCCTTGTAGTCCCCTTAAAACTTATAATCCAAACTATATTCCAAAACCCCTTTCTTTAAACCACCCTTTCATTAACTAGGAGACAATGCACTCAGAAGCCCAGCAGCAGAGTGGGGGCTATCCAGTTTATTGCACTGATTGTAGCATGTATGATTACCTGCCTTGTGGGCTGGTGGCAGTTGTGTGCAGTTGGTGCAAGGAGCTCCTGGCCCTCAGAGACCATGTAAGGACTTCGGAGGCCAGGGTAGCGGAACTGGAGGAGCTAAGAGAGGCATGTTGATGAGGCTTTCCGGGACACTGTAGAATTGTCCCTCCTCCGCTCAGACAGCTTCTGTGCTGTTGAGCAGGAAGAAAGGCCCAGGGAAGCAGAGCAGTCAATGGGAGCAGAGGGAAACCTTCCCATAGTTGGCACCCTCCTTCCAGATGATGCTGGGGTTGCCTCTCGCACTGAGGTTACCTCTCCGGGGGAGGGAACTCCAGTTGGTTAGGATAAGGGTAAGGCTGTTAGGTTAAGGTGCGTAGATTCGATTCATTGAAAACATAGATGCTGGTGTTTGTGATGACCGGGAGAACCGTGTAGTGGTCGACTTGCCTGGCCTGGAGTATGACCTTGTGAAGGTGCAGGTCTCTCGAGGCACTCAGACAGACTTATGTGTTATGTGGCTTGCAGGGAGAAGCCGGTGAGTCGTCGGTACATGTACGGGTACCAATGACATAGGGAAGGTTAGAAGAGGTGTCTGGAAACCAAATTTAGGCTGCTAGGGAAGAGACTGAAATTCCAGGACCTCTATTGGTGCATCTCCAGAAATGCTCCCCGTTCCACACGCAGGGACCCAGGTAGGCAGGCACGAGCTTCAGGGGTCTACAATTGGGATGGTAGACGATGGTGTTGAGAGGAGGGGTTTACATTCATATACCGGACTGGGGAACTTTTGGATGGGGGGAGCCTTACAGGAGAGATGACTCCCACCTAACCAAAAGTGAAACCGATTTGCTGCACTGTAAACATTAAAAAGGTTTTGTAGAGCAGTTCTTTAAACTAGGAGATGGGGAAAGCTGACTGCTTGCGGAGGAGGGCATGTGGATCGGACCCAGACTTCCTCTTAGGGAGCCGTCTGATTTAGGGAATTCTCCAGGTGTGTACTCGAGGAAAGAGGATGGAGGAGGGATAAGTAAGCGGCGCAGATACAGATGATAAAACGGTTACATAAAAAAAGGATCTGGCACATCAGAAAAGGCGAGGAACAATAAACAGGGACAAGTTTTTTAAAAGTGCTGTACACAACATTGCTAGAAGTCTAAATAATAAGATGGGTGAACTAGAATGCCTGGTGTGAAGAAGAATAGTTGACATGAATAGCATCACGGAAATCTGGTGGACTGACAGCAATCAGTGACACAGATCATTTCGGGTACAAAATATATTGGAAGGACAGAACAGATCGTCAGAGAGAGCTGGCACTATATGTGAAAGAAAATGTAGATTCAATAAAGTAAACAATCTTAGCGAATCCACATAGTTCCATAGAATCGCTATGGATAGAAATTTCATGCTCTAATAAAAATATAACATTAGGGATCTATATCGACGCACGCTGACCAGACAATAATAGTGATGCATGAAATGCTAAGGGGAAATTAGAGAGGTTATCAAATTAAGAACCCAATAATAGTGGGGGATTTCAATTATCCCCCATATTGACTGGGAACATTTCACTTTCAGGACAAAATGCAGAGATAAAATTTCTCAATATTTTAAATGACTGCTTCATGAACGCTGGTACTGGAACCCACAAGGGGAGAGGCAACTCTAGATTTGATCCTGAGTGGAGCGCAGGAGCTGGTCCAAGGGGTAACTATAGCAGGACCGCTTGCACATAGTGACCATAATCAAATGCATTCAACATCCTGTGGGGGGAAAGAACACCTCGACAGCCCAACACTGTGGCATTTAATTTCAAAAGAGGGAACTATACAAAAATTGAGGGATTAAGCAAAAGTTAAAAGGTACAGATGACTAAAGTGAAATCCCTGCACAGTTGCATGGCCCTTTTTAAAGATACCATAATAGAGGGCCCCACTTCAATGTGTACCCAAACTTAGGAAACACAGTAAAATAGAACTGAAGAGAGCCACCCGTGGCTTAACAACCATGTAAAAGAATGAGTGGCGTGAGATGAAAAAGCTTCCTTTAAAAAAAATGGAAGTCAAATCCAGTGAGGCAAACAGAAAGGAGCACAAACACTGCCAGTTTAAGTGCAAGAGTGTATAAGAAAAGCCAAAGAGGAGTTTGAAGAACGGCTAGCCCAAAAACTCCAAAGCTAATAACAAATGTTTAAGTACATCAGAAGCAGGAAAGCCTGCTAAACAACCAGTGGGGCCCCTTGATGATCGATATAAAGAGGTGCTTAAAGCGACTAAAGTCATTGCGGGAGAAACTAAATGGTTCTTTGCTTCAGTCTTCAAAGCTGGGATGTTAGGGGGATTCCCAAACCTGATCCAGCTTTGTAGGTGACAAATCTGAGGAAGCTGTCACAGATTGAAGTGTCACTAGGGGAGTTTTGGTTAATTGATTAAACTCGACATTAACAAGTCACCAGGACCAGATGGCATTCACACAGAGTTCTGAAAGACTCAAATGGTGAAGTTGTGGAATATAACTTAGGTTGTGACCTGCCTCTTTTAATTGGCTTCCGTACCAATGACTGGAAGTAGGTTAATGTTACCCACACTCATTTAAAAGGGCTCTAGAGGTGATCCCGGCATAGCATTAGCAAACGACGGTAAGTTAACTGCTCACTAACTGGACGGCGTACCGGGCAAATATGTCGAAACAATAGTAAGAATAATTGGTCAGGCACATACGAAAACAAACTGTGTGCGATACGTCAACATGTTTCTGTAAAGGGAAATCTGTCTTACTAATCTATTAGAGTTCTTTGAAGGGTCGGAGGTCAACAAAATCGTGAGCAAGAAGGGATCCAGTGGACATAGTGTACTTATATTTTCCAGAAAGCCTTTAGACAAGGTCCCTCACCAAAGGCTTTACGTAATTAAGCTGTCATGGGATCAAACGGGAAGATCCTTTCATGGACTGAGAACGGTTAAAAGACAGGGACACAAAGGGTAGAATTAATGGTAAATTCTCAGAATGGAGAGGGGTAACTAGTGGTGGTTCCCCCAGGTCAGTCCTAGCACCAATCTATTCAATTTATTCACTAAATGATCTGGAGAAAGAGGTAAACAAGTGAGGTGGCGAAGTTTGCACGATGATACTAAACTACTCAAGATAGTTAAGACCAAGCAGATTGTGAAGAACTTCAAAAAGATCTCACAAACTAGTGATTGGCCAACAAAATGGCAAATGAAATTTCATGTGGATAAATGTAAAGTAATGCACATTGGAAAAAATAACCCCAACTATACATACAATACGATGGGGGCTAATTTAGCTACAACGAGTCAGAAAAATCTTGGCGTCTCGTGGATAGTTCTCTTGAGATGTCCAGCAGTGCGCGAGGTGGTCAAAAAAGCAAACAGGATGTTAGGAACTCATTAAAAGGGGATAGAGAATAAGACTGAGAATATATTATTGCCCTTATATAAATCCATGGTACGCCCACATCTCGAATACTGTGTACAGATGTGGTCTCCTCACCTCATCAAAAAAGTTTCTAGCAGCGTGAGAAAGGTTCAGAAAAGGGCAACTAAAATGATTAGGGGTGGAGAGAGTCCCATATGGAGATTATAATGAGCTAGGCCTCTTCAGCTTGGAAAGAGGAGACTAAGGGGGATATGATAGAGGTATATAAAATCATGAGTGATGTGAGAAAGTGGATAAGAAAAGTTATTTACTTATTTCCATAATACAAGAACTAGGGGTCCCCAAATGAAATTAATAGGCAGCAGGTTTAAACAAATAAAAGGAAGTTCTTCTTCACACAGCGCACAGTCAACTGTGTGAACTCCTTACCTGAGGAGGTTGAGAAGGCTGGGACTTAACAATGTTTAAAAGAACTGGATAAATTCGTGGTGGCTAAGTCATAAATGGCTATTAGCAGGCAAGGAATAGATGGGTGTCCCTAGCCTCTGATTCTTCAGAGGATGGAGATGGATGGCAGGAGAGAGATCACTTGATCATTGCCTGTTAGCTTCACTCCCTCTGGGGCAACGGGCATTGGCCACTGTCGGTAGACAGATACTGGGCTAGATGGACCTTTGGTCTGACCTGGTACGGCCCGTTCTTATGTTCAATCCATTTCCAGCATTATAATATTAAAGTTTCCATCAACCAGAGCACCCAGAGCTGGGATCTGGTGCGGAGGGAGTGGGTGGGTGGGAAGTGACTCCTCCCTGGCGTGCTGCAGAGGATGACACCACTGAAATTATGATTCTGTTGATTTTTATGACTCAGATGATGATACCTCTGACCTTTTTATTACTAGCTTGCCCATGGAATGAGATTTTACTACGCTATGCTCCCAGACAAGAGAGTGTCCAACTCTGTTTGCTATCAACGGGAGAATAGCGATTATTGGTTCAGGTAACTAGTTTCCATCCAACTTTAATGCTGTTTTAAGCTTCAAGAAAACTGTATTGGGTAGGCAGATATGAACTATATTGTTTAAATACTGAACACTACAGTTATTCTTTTGATATTAAAACAGAATTAAATCCAAATAGAAATGTTTGAAATATTACATTGGTCTTCTTATTGCTGCTGTCACAAACCCTATGACTTGTCAGCAGGGGACACTACAGCAGTCAGAAGTGCCAATTGTAATTAGAAAATTAATGTACAAATACATTTCACATTTAGAGATTATCCACAGTGAGACATGCCTCTGTGCCCCTTGTTGTGTTGACCAGGATGGGGACAATCCTCTGTCAATTTCTACCCTCAGTTTCATCACACGCTGTGAAGAGAACATTTAATTCCAGATTCACTAAGAAAAGGGAACTGCTGCTGTTGAAAGTCACCAAGCAATGTTACACTCTGACATATGGCACTTGAGTCTTGAAGGGCATCCAGCTAGGAAAAAGCATGCGTGTAGAGTCAGATCATGCCCTTTGCTATCAATTCATTTCCCTGAAAAGAACACACCATCAAATGGAGAAATCCTCACATGGCTGTGAAAGGAAAGAGGGCCAAGCCACAAGTGACATGGAAGAATTTTATATACTTATTGTGCAGTGTGTATTTAGGGGTGAGGGGCTAGGGGGGTGGAGAGGAGCCTGTGGGCTGGTGGGGCCCCAGGGTACAGCACAAGTGGAGTGGGCTGAGACAGGGCCCCTTTTGTGTGGGGGCCCAGCCCCATGGCACCAGTCTGGTACTATTGTAAACCCAGCACTGATGGATACTTGTCCCCTTCCAAGTTCACGCTGGCTCTGTACATTCCATCATACAGCTACCAGCATTAAAATTGTGCATGTCATTGTAGAGGCACCGGATGTACATGTGTTGCAAGTACTTAATGTCTTTTAGGATAAAAAGATGTAGGTCTTGTTTCTCCTCTCAGTTACATCAGTGTAACTCTATTAACTTCAGTCAATGTAAATTAGGAATAAATAAAAGGAGGATCAGCCCCCTAATTTTTAGAGCAGCTGAGTTTGCTTCCTAATCAAGCAGAGTTCACCTGAGGGGCAGATTGCCGAAGACATAGTAAGTGAAGGTGCTAGTCATAGATATTAGGCTTGCTGCAGGCCAGGTATTGCATTTCGCTGTCTAGAAGTGCTTTTCATTCACATGTCTACGCGAGAGCTTTTCCCTCTTTCCTTTCACAACCATGTGAGGATTTCTCCATTTGATGGTGTGGTTTTTTGTTTTTTTTTTGGTATTATACCAAACCTCTTTGGCGCTGCAGAAAGAACGGGTGCATCTTTTCTTCATTTCTTGACTTCCCACGAAAATCTGCAAGAGTTTAACAAAAAATGATTTATTGCAAATATTTCCCATTGTTTATCAACTGAAGCACTAATGATTTCACTGGTAATATTTTTTTTGTAAATCCTCTCAGTATTGCAGAAACAATTTCTACTTGTTTTGATTTGCTTGGCAAATACCCCTGACAGAAAGCAGATTATAATGTTTGGCTGTGGCACATGGTGTTCTGTAGCCAACTATCAATCCTGATTATTTTTTTTAAAGAATCTATTTCTTGATTAATAGTTAAAATAAATGCAGTAACATTCTCCCCTGGAGTTAGGCAGATTCAAGTTCTTACGGAATTTTACAGTGAAGCCTGTTATCAGTAATGGACAAAAAGCAAATGATGCAAAGAAAGGAGGTCCAGTTTCTGCTTCTCAATGAGATTTTCCTCTGCTATCATGAGCAGTACAAATTGCCTAAAGTATAAATATTGTATTCAGGAATGTAGTAGGGGGTACACAAAGTATGCCCACATTTATCTGTAGAGGTCTGAGCTGTTGTCATTGCCACAGGCTGAGGGGTTAAACAGTTTAATAGCAACCAATCCATTGGTTTCCAGGAACCAAATCTGAAGCAGCTACTTGCTGAGGCACAATTCTTAACAGGATTCCTGAGTAAGCCCGTCATTCAAAGATATCTACACTTTCATTCAAAGTCTGGATTGAAGATGCTAGCTTTGAAAATATGCCACTAAGTAGTATGTACTGTAGCACTGGTCCTCCTTGACAGACATAATATCATGGTTCTCTCTTACTGGCTCTCTGAATTTAGCTGCTGACAACCAATAAGATGGACAGTTTGCAATGCTTTGAGCCTGCTTGCTAGCAACAGCAGCAACAGGAGAGCATGACAGCAAGTCCTGTCAATGACAGCAGAAGCATGAGGAGCCTGAGCGTGACAGATGGAGAGTGAGACACCTTCTGAACTACTGCAACAATACTTCTAGGGCTGCCACTAGGAAACTTCCACCAGTCATCTCCCTTCTTCCCACCTCCACCTCCAATATTTAATTAACAACTAAAACTAAACACGTTCAGCTTGACATATTTGCATGGAAATAATTAAGTGTCCATGTGAGACAGCAGAGTCCACCGTCCAGAAATGTCTGTAATTCAGTTTCCCTGTAGATGATGGTTTGCCATGAGCTAATAGGAAGACCTGGTCTTTTTAGCTCTTGGGTGTGTGGCACAGCAGTTACTGTTGCTTAGGATACCCTGTGGAGGTAACCTTCTGTACTGAAAGGTAGTGCTCTGGAATGGAGGAGCAGATCATCTAATAGCACGCTATGGATTCTGTAGTATTGGTTATGTTACATGTTCTTTGCTGTAATGCAAACACTGTCCAAAGCAGGAGAGATGGTAAACCTTTAAAAAGGGCCAATTTCTGAAAGCTGAAAATATTTATGAGCAAAATTGACTGAGGAAAAAATTACACAGAAAAATGTGAATGATAATTGAGAGTAGCTTAAGGACATTTTATTAAATGTTCTAAAAGCCACAATCACATAAGAAGGCTACACAAGTTAAAAAAAATAATCCTGGTTTAGAGAAAAAGTGAACATAATAATTAAAAAACATATACAATAAGGGTGGGGAGGAAAGCTGACAGCAATTACTTAATATTAGAAATTTAATATAGATGATTGAGAAGGGAAGCTTAAGGCCCCAATGTGGCCATTAGGATTTAGTACAACAAGGATTTTAAAAAGTATTGGAGCAACACAAAGAATCCTAACAATTATATAGGTCCACTACTAGGTGGAGATGGCTAAATTGTTGATAATGATGTAGACAGACAAGTGTGTGAAGAAATATTTCTGTTCTATATTCTGAAAGAAGCTGGATGATGTACTCATAATATCTAGTGATGATAAAATATTTTCCATCCCAGCAATAACTGAGTGGGACTTTGTAGCTACTAAAGTTAAAACATTTTAAAAAATCACTTATTCTGATATCTTGCATCTAAGAGCTTTAAAAGAGTTGACTTCAGAGTTCTTGGAATTCTTACGCTAGTTTTTAATAATTTTTGGAAAACTGGGGAAGTTCCAGAGGACTGGCAGAAAGCAAATGCTGGGTCAATATTTATGAAGGGTTCACACAACGACCCAGGTAATTATTGGCCTGATAGCTTTACATCATTCCTGGGCAAAATAATGAACACCTCCCTTCTATCCCCACAACTCCCAAATATACATTAGAAAGTATGGAAATGATCAGTTGAAGTCACCCAAAATGATTTCTATTCAGTATCACAACCTATGCATATCTGCACTGCATAAATGAATCTGAAAATTGAACAGTGGTCTACCTTACGCCCGCTAATAGACTGATTGTATTCTCCAGGAGCATTTACAGAACTTTTGAAGATTCTTCCTAAGTCACTTAGGAGCACAAGTCCCACTGAATGTCAATGATATATGCTCCTAAATCATGTAGGTGCTTTTGAAAATTCCAGCCTATACCAAAACATAAGTGTCTTTACATCCTTACAGCAAGTTATTCATGCCTTCCTGAAGACCATATTCAGTTAGTGGGGAAAAAAACAGGCTTTTTTTTTTAAATCTCTTCACAAGAAGGGACCACACTCAGGGTAATTGCTTGGGGAAATTGCCTAAAAGTATATTATATCTGAAATCCCAAAGTTTTATCATATAGTGAGACCCAGCAAAGACACGTAGCCACTGTATCTGAGGTTACCAACCTCTTTAATACTGGCACAAAAAGTTAGCTAGTTTACATGGTAGGGTATCACAGACATTTACCTACAAAATCAAAATCATCCAAACTAGAATTATTCTGAAATAAACCTTTGTGATTGAGTAGGTAATGAGATTCACTGCTTTTTTCAATCAAAGTGTTAGAAACAGACTTGATCATAAGACGATGACACTGGATTTAGTTGATATTTAAATACCTTATCTAAAATATAATAAATCTCTACAGTTTTATTTTAGGGATATAAAACCAGTCTATGTGGAGTCATAGCCCTTCTACTTGCTTTAGTCTAGACGGCTAATTTAAACAAATAATATCTCAGAATATTTCCTTTAAAATAATCTTGACTTTATGTGTTTATTAACATATATTGTATCCTACTGGTATTACTGTATTAGCTTAAACAAGTTTGGTACTTTATCTGGAGTTTTTTTTGGTACGACTGTGATGGTAGCTTCTTTCCAAACAAATATTATACATTTTGTTTCTTAATTTTGTGTTTGTATATTTAGATCTCATTTTGTCCTGTTTGTCCATTTTTAGAAAGAATATATATAGTGTTTAATCCAAACAGCTTCAACTTCTTAACAAAGACAATTTTGAATAGTGATTTGAACAATTTTCTCAAGAGAAAAAACAGTGTTAACACTGTTTTATGTTAGTTTCAAACACATTGTTTAACTTATTTTAAGTGTCAGAAAAATGTATCCTTTAAATAAAGGAGAACTTCAAAACTCTAATGGGGACTGGGCAAGTACGTGAGCATACTGTTTAAACTTCACCTGTTTCCATTACGCACATCATAAGGAATTCACACGGGCTTTCCAGTAGCTGTGTTTTATGTCTTGAAGTGCCATGTACTGGTATGAGACCAAAGTAACAGCATCAAGTTACAAAGGAATTATCATAATGTCTTCTCATAGGAGGGCAATGGTATCAATATAGGACTGCATGTACTTCAGAACCTCCATCATGCATTTGAGATAGCCTAGGTAGATAACCTGAGACCAAAGTGCTAATAAGACCAAGTGCCTGCAAGGAAAATATAATAAAGCTAGTCTATATTGAAAAGTTACATTGGTGTAGCTACAGGTCACAGGGGGTGTGAAAAATCCATAGTATAGACAGTGCTTGGTCTTCGGGAAGGGAAGTTACCTACAGCAATGGGAGAACCCCTTCCATTGCTGTAGTGTCTACAAAGAAGAGCAATAGCAGCACAACTGCAGTGTTGCCGCTGTAGTGTTTGAAGTGTAGCATAGCCTAAGAGCCAGACCCTTGGATCCTGCTGACCTTGAAGCGAAGGTGACTGCATTTCATCTTTGTGCTTTTCCAATCTCCAGCACTGTAGAGGGCCAGCTCAGCCACCATACAAATTAGAGACACCTCAGGGCTGGTTTAGCTTCTCCCAAAGTGTTGTTATGGTATCCAGGGATCACCAAGATTGCACTCCAGCCACTGCCCTTTCTGCATATTTCCAACAAACACCTTCATGCATGGAAGAAGCTACTTGAGAAAAAAAATCCCTCAGTGTCCTCCTGAAAACTCAGTTCAGCCATGATGCTGGAGTGAGTCCTCTGGACACTATGCAACACTGATAGTAAATACAAAAAAATAACGCTGTTGTGTGGGAGGCAGGCATGGAGATCCTTGGTCACGAGGCAGAAAACTCTAGCAAATTAGCTGCCGTGTGTGGTTCCTGCCCTCTCCAGCACAATGGGGCCGCAGAAATTACTGCAGCACTATGGCTACAATAATTATAAGCTGTTTCAGGCGGGTCTCCCTTTTCCATATGCCTACCATATACAATGGCTACTACAATGGGACCTCAAAGGGTTACTCCAATAGAATTGATTAATACTGCTAGTAATGAATAATTCCATATACTTCCTGTGGAGAGCATAGAGGAAAGGGAACAAGAGGGGGAGGATTTACACACTACAGTTTTCCTCACATCCCAGTTGCCATAAGAGAAGACTTCTGAGCCTGATGACCCAGTGCTCTCTCCGCAGCTGTTTCTAATGTGTATCCCCCTCCCCAGTTAAAAGGTACAATGACATCATTCTCCAGTTATTTGAACCCACTGGTGAGTCAATACCACCATACTCAGGACTTGGATGAAATGTTCAGAGGAGGTTTAGGTACTAGTAAATTTGAGGCCCACTTAGGCAAAAAGGCACACATTTTTCCTCCCTCAGGCTTGGACAGCCTAATGTCCCATCACAAAGGGTCAGAATCTGCTACTCTTGCTCATATTAGTAGCACCTTATTCTATGGGACTGCACATCAAGTAAGGCAATAGTTAATGTGAGCAAAGGCATTAGAATGTCCCTTATTCAGCTTTCTTGTTGATGAAGAAAGCTAATGTTGTGCCGATATTTAAAAAGGGTAAACAGGATGATCTGAGTACATATAGGCCTGTCAGTCTGACATCACTCCCGGGAAAGATGATGGAATGGCTGACTCAGGACGCAATTAATAAAGATTAAAAGGAGGGCAATGTAATTAATGCAAATCATCATGGGTTTATGGAAAATATATCCTGGCAAACTAACCTGATCTCCTTTTTGGATCAGATTTGGTTGAGAAAGGCAATAGTGTTGACATACGTGGACTTGGTGCCATATGACATTTTGATTAAAACATGGCACACATTAAATGGATTAAAAACGGACTAACTGATAAGTCTCAAAATGTAACTGTAAACAAGGAAATGTCATCAAGTGGGTCTGTTTCCAGTAGGGTCCCACAGAGACTGGTTCTTGGACCTATGACGTGTTATATTTTTATCAATTACCTCGAAGAAAACATGATAAAGTTTGCAGATGACACACAAATCAGGGAGGTGAGGTGGTAAATAATGAAGAGGATTCAGAGCTATCTGGATCACTTGGAACACTGGGCGCAAGCAAACAATGTGTCTTTATACAACCAAACAGAGTTATCCAATCAAGGAACAAGGAATGTAGGCCACACCTACAGAATGGGAGACTGTATCCTGAGAAGCAGTGACTCTGAAAAAGATTTGGAGTCATGGTGGATAACGAGCTGAACATGAGCTCCCAGTGTGATTCTGTGGCCAAGAGAGCTAATGTTATCCTGGGATGCATAAACAAGGAAACTCAAATAGGAGTAGAGAGGTTATTTTACCTCTGTATTTGGCACTGGTGAGACCACTGCTGGAATATGGTGCCCAGTTCTGGTGCCCATAATTCAAGAAAGCTGTTGATAAACAGAAGAGGGTTCAAAAGACAGCCACAAGAATGATTAAAGGATTAGAAAACATGCTTTGTAGTGACTGAGCTCTTTGAGTCTGTTTATCTTAAAGAGAAAATTAAGGGGTGACTTGACTATCATCTGTAAGTACCTACAGGGGAAACAAATATTTAATAATAGGTTCTTCAATCTATCCGAGAAAGGTATAACACAATCCAAATTCAGACTGGAACTATGGTGTAAATTTTTAATGGTGAGAGTGATTAACAATGCGAACAATTTTCCAAGGGTTGTGGTAGATTCTACATTGCTGACAATTTTAAAAATCAAGATTTTCTAGGAATTATTTTGTTGAATTTCTACAGCCTGTATTATACAGGAAGTCAAACTAGACGATCATAATGGTCCTTTCTGGCCTGAGAATTTATGAATATACCACACACAGTGAATTGTCAGGTATAGGGGGATACGACACTGCTACAATTCTCTCCAAAGCCTTTGGGTCTGGAGACAGACCTTCATCATGAATCACTGAGACTCTCAAACACAGCTCAGTAGTTCCAAGTCTCAGCTGCAGTATTGTCAGATATTTCTTCCATATGTAAAACACAATGGCTTTATTGTCAACATCAATAAATACAGTTTACCTGTGATGTCAAGAGTAGGTAACTGTTCATTTAAGGGGAGTAAAGGCACATTAGGTCAAATTCATCACTGATGCAATTCTACTGAATTGAAGTCAGCTTTACTGAAGTCAGTATTTGGGTGTGTTACACATAGAGCAAGTTCTTCCATTCTCATGCACGTGTACCTGGTCGTTGGGCATCCTGGTGAAAGGTCTCTCTCCCCCTTCTTTCCTTTTAGGAAGAGGAAGGTGCTAAGGGATCCAGGTCCTTGTACAGAAGCTGAACCAGGCTGAAAGGCCTTTTCGTTTCTGCTTACTCCACTGTGATCTCCCATAGGATTTACTTCTGCCACAGAAACGCCACATGGGATTCCACTTTGTTTTGGCACATTCTTAGTGATGCTTCCATGGCTTTGAAAATATTATACCGAGTCTGATTCATATTCCATCCCAACTGCCACAGTTGAGAGCAGCAGAGGTGCTCAGGCTGGAACTGCATTTGTATAAGTGAGAGGAGACTGCTAGCAGGGTGTTTTCTCTCCCTTCTGTAGCCCAAACTAGCCCCAAGCAGATGACATTCATGATATGTTGCAAAACTCATATTATTCCTCTCTGGAAATGAGGTATGGATGATATATTGTTTGAGGGGGATCTGAGAAGTTAAGGTGCCTGTTTTACTAGTGGTGGATTATTTTAAATTGTATTCCGGCACTTAGAACATATTTAAAGTTATGTCAATGGTGCCTAGGTTCAATTTTTCAGCATTTCTAGCCATCTAAATAAATAAATGTTTAATTGTCTTGTCTACTTCCTGAGTTTCAAGAAATTTAATTTTGTACCAGTTGTTTGAACACATATGTAGTCAGAAGAGATCATATATCATGGATGTTGTTAGCATATGTTATAAAGTAGGTATCTGGCACAGATTGTCCCTTATTATTCTATGAATATCTTTCAACCTCCGTGCATGCAAGTGAGTGACACAAGCCATTGAAATGTGTGACAAATGACCGAAATGTGGAGCACCCTGGTTTTACTGCACATCGCATCATAATTAACAGATAAGAGTTCTTCCACAATAAAACCTGTTTTTAGGAAAGTTTTCTCCCAGTAAATCACATTGCAAAACTAGTTTATTTAATTCTCACCATTAAAATAATCACCCTTAAAAAACAGGTTTTATAGATAAAAAAATATTAATCTGTCAGTTATGGCGTGATGTGCAACCAAACAGCCACTTCACTCTCCCTTGCTTCCCCTCATCCTGGTTCAACCTCCCTTTATTGTCGCCCACCCTCAGAGGCTCAGGAGTAGCTCCCTGTGCTGCTGGTTGCTCTGCAGCTCTTCTGCTTTGAGTGCAAGGTGCTGATGAGCTTCTCCTCCGCTATGGAGGCAGATGACAGCAGAAAGCAGCTCTGAGTAGCTGAGAGCAGCTTTCAGTCCAGGAGTGCTGTGTGGGGCTGAACTGAGGCAGTAGCACACCTGGTCTCTTCCTGTGGCTGGCTCCTCTCTCCTAGGCAGGAAGGCAGATGGCTATGGTGGGTGCTGTGGCTCGCCGCTAAGGCCTTGTGAGCTTGCACTCAGAATGCAGATAATGGTGGCATGATGGGTTCACAGCACTTCCCCTGTAGGCTAGTGCCAGTGGGGGCCTGGTCTTGTGCACTCCCCTCCTTACTCCCAGTTCATTGCCAGCTGACCCCAGAGCAACACCTGTGGGAAATTCAGGCAGGTCAAAGTGAGGACTGTGCAGATGTTATGTACTGAGAAATGCAGCACTGTTAAGAGATAGGATTTTATAATGGAAATATTAAAAGTTTATATTCTGGATGTCCTAATCTTTGTGATATCTGTAACTCCACTTTCAAGCTGGTGTTACTGCACTAAATGAATGGAGTGACACTGCTGTACATGGGGAATAATGCAGTGGGGAATCAAGCCTGAAATCTTTACACTTAATCCCACAAGTTTGCCCCTGGAAAAACTTGCAATTTGAGCACAAATAGTATTTGTTTTGCATTCACTCATGTGACTGGGCATCAAATGCAAACAAGTGTTATCACAACTGTATGGACCGCTCTTGAAAATGTGACCACTCTGTCACAGAAACCAAACCCAAGGATCCATACTGCCATGCAATTTAAAACAAAAACATCTACATCATCAGTATTTTTCAAACATCATGACACAGAGTCCATTTTACATTACTATCTAAGTCAGGCACTTATGGTATGTCTGCTTTTATGTAGTAGAAATGGTACCTGACGTACGTAAAAAGCCAGCCCACACCAACATCTGTAACATCTCTTACATTCCTCTGTGATACACACATTGTTCGGATAGGCCTATCCCATACAGGGCAAGATTTACTGACAACCCTCCCCTGGCCTTCTGCACTCCCTTCCCACGCAGGCCTGGGCACCTGTTTCTACCTCCTCCCCTACAACCTTCCCCTGGCCCCCTCGGGCTGGGAACCCACTGTCCATCTGCCCCACTCCCCTGTGCAACTCTTCCCCTGGAGCTACTCAGCTCAACCACAACAGGATCTGGGCAACATGGGCACTCTATACCCTGCCCTGCCAGGTCCCCAGTAATTCCCAGACCCCTCACCTTTCCAGATGAACACCTCGCTGTTGAAGTGGTGGCTGCAGCGCAAGTCCAGTGTGGCATTAGCCGGGAAGAGACTGAGTTGCCTGAGCAGCTGGGGAGGGAGCAAAAGTGCTTCCTTGCCTAGCTGGGGACATCTACCCACTCCTTCAGTCCTATCTGCCTATGCAGACTGTGGTGTAACTACACTTGTGCCTAAGATAGAGCGGCCTCTGCTCGTTAGGCCCCCACAACTGTGTGGGCCCTGGCACAAACTGCACACTAGCACCATTGTAGAGATGTCACTGGGTATCTGGTTTCAACTCAGCAAAGAAGCTTTGTTCTTTAGGGGATTTTAACTGCTTCTTAGAATAAAACCTGGCTCCACCCACCTGAGCTCATTTAATGGGCAAAGTGATAATCCATATTGTGATGGGGCAAGGCCAGATGGCTACAGTAAAGTACTGAGGAACAGGTATGTTAGCCCCAGGCTAAACAAATCCCTAGTACCATGGTAACCAAATGGCAGTTGCTCCAGGTTAATCAAGGCACCTGGGGCCAATTAAGATCTTTCTAGAAGGCAGTGGAGATAGCGACATTGATTAGAACACCTGCAGCCAATCAAGGCAGGCTAAGCAGGACACCTGGGTTAAAGGAGCTCACTCCAATCAGCCAGGGAGGAGCCAGAGGAGACAGTGTGTGTAGGAGCTGAGACTGAGAGGGTGTGCACTGAGATTGAGGAAATTATCAGACAGCAGGAGGAAGGTCCTGTGGTAAGGAGTAAAGAGGTGTTTGAGAAGGCCATGGAGTAGCCCAGGGGAGTTGTAGCTGTCATGCAGCTGTTAAACAGAGAGGCACTATAGAAGCTCAATCCCACAGGGCCCTGGGCTGGAACGCTGGAGTAGAGGGCGGGCCCGGGTTCCCCCCAAACCTTGCAACCCTGATCAACACGGAGGAGTTGACCCAGACTGTGGTTCTACCAGAGGGGAAGATCACTGAGGTGAGCAAATCTGCCAATAAGCGCAGGACCAACAAGGTAAGGAGAGCTTGTCACAATATGTAAAAAACAGGCCTCATTCTTCTCACTTATAGCAGGTAACCCTGATTAACTCCACTGACAGGCTTAATTTGCCTCTTAGACCCGTGTAACACCATTGATTTCAGTGGAGTTGTCATGGTATAATTCCCCGCTCTGAACCTTAGGTCAAAGATGGGTACCAGCATGAATTCCTCTAAGCTTAGTTACCAGTTAGAACCTGTAGTGCTACCACAACCAGGAATTCCAGTGCCTGGTACACTCTGGTCCCCCCAAAACCTTGCCCGGGGACCCGCAAGACCCAGTCCTTGTGTTAAGATCCAGAAGGTAAGTAAACCCTTTCCCCACATTGCCTCTCCAGGCTTCCCTCCCTGGGCTACCCTGGAAGATCACTGTGATTCAAACTCCTTGAATCTAAACAGAGAGGAAAATTCACCTTCCTCCTCCTTCTCTTTCCCCTCCCAGACTCTCCGAGAGAGAAAGTGATCCTACACAGAGAGAAATTAACCTCTCTTCCCCTTCCCTCCTTTCTCCCCACCAATTCCCTGGTGGACCAGAACCCAGTCCCCGGGGTCTCACCAGAATAAAACAAAACAATCAGGTTCTTAAACAAGAAAAGCT
Organism: Chelonoidis abingdonii; assembly: GCF_003597395.2. NCBI lineage: Eukaryota > Metazoa > Chordata > Testudines > Testudinidae > Chelonoidis > Chelonoidis abingdonii. The sequence goes on from NC_133769.1 coordinate 335,013,621, forward strand.
TTTAATTAGAGAAGGAAAAACAGTAAAAATTATCTTTGTAAATTTAAATGGATTAGGTACAGGGTTTTTCAGCTATAGACACTGGGAATACCCTCCCAGCTTAAGTATACAAGTACAAATTAAACTCCTTCCAGCCAAATGCACACTTGCAAATAAAGAAAACAAACATAAGCCTAGCTTGCCTTATCTACCTAGTACTTACTACTTTAAACTTATAAGAGCTTGTATCGGAGAGATTGGAGAGAAACCTAGTTGCATGTCTGGTCACTCTCAGAACCCAGAGAGAACAACCACCAAATTCTAACAGCACACACAAACTTCCCTTCCTCAAGATTTGAAAGTATCCTGTCCCCTGATTTGTCCTCTGGTCAGGTGACAGCCAGGCTTACTGAACTTGTACTTTATATCTCTTGACTGTAAAGGGTTAACTTCTGTGCTATTAACTCTTACTTATCTGTTTATCACAGGAGTTCTGTTTGCACCCATGTAAGAGGAAAATCAGACCTAATATACAGTATCTTTGCTTTATTTGGTCCAGATCCTTGCTTGATGTGAATCAGCACTGGTATTGAAATCAATACAGCTACACTATATAAGAGCTTGGTATTATTTTATTATGACCATTTACATTAGGTGATTTAGCCATTCATATGCAAGTAGTCCCACTTCCCCTGCAAAAAAAAGACCGAAAGAACTACAAGCCAAAAGAAACTGAGAAAATACCAGCCATTCCAAAAGCCAGCTGCCACCACCAAAAGAGGCTTTAACCAACCATCTTAAGCATTTCAATAATTTCACATAAAATTAGCCTAAGCAAATACCACAAAGCCCACAGAAAATTCCCTAAAACAAACAAAATTCCAGTCTTAATATCAACATAAGTTATTCATAAGTACTTAAAATGTTCCCATTTCTTGTTTTTTCTGAGTGGATGAGCTATAAAACTGGCTGCTTCGGTGATAACTGAAATATGGCCTATTATATTTTTGTCTGATACATAATGATTCAGAAACAGGGTGGAGGTGATTACATCATCTGTAGTTGGCCACAAACATATCCCCTGTCTTGAACACACAGAGAGGAATTGGGGAGCCAGCAACATAACTTGACTGGAATCCACAAGAATGAAAAGCTGCCAAATCATAAAGTAGTAAAAGAGCTCATTTTCTGTGTGCTAGGAAATATACACCAGTGCAACAGAACCTTACTAATAGGCAACACATTTTCTTTGCAATGAATGATAAACAATCCATTTAAAGTGAAAACAAACAAATATGCACGCGCTCAAAAAAATTTAACCATTTTCAGGTGATGTGGCAAGATTGATAATGACTCCTTTTTGTTTAATATTTTTAGGTCATGTGAGGTATTAAATCAAGCTGTATTGTACAGTAAGTTGGCTCTGTTCCTGTAACACTCTTGTCATGTGTATGTCATTAAAACTTGTCAAATAAAAATAAAGCCTAATGTTGAAGAACCTTTTAAGCATGTGTTTCATTTAACCATCGCTCTGTGAATGCCTTTCAGTTTACATCAAAGTTCTGCTCTGACCTGCTGAGGTGAATAGTGATGAGGACAACACATTCCAGAGAGGAGATTTGTTGAAATACATGGGGTAACAATGGCACCAGTCTATAAAAAGGATGATCAAAATAGTCTAGCTTGCGCTTATTTTGCTGGAGAAATGGTGACCCAGCCATACGATAAGCCTGTCTGAACCCTCTTAAATAAAAGAGAAACCCCTGTCAGAATAAAGAGGGTGGTTTTTAAGGGCTCTGTTTTGATTTGCCCACAAGCCCTGTGCATGGGACACTGTCATAGGAGCAGACTGGGAACCAGATTTTGTCTTTGAATTATAGTCTACTTCCTAATTCCCAGCCTGCTCCTGGGGGAAAATAATCTGTGCCAGCCCTATACCTGGCACTGATTACTTCCCCTGCTGCAATTGTGCTGGCAAAGCATTAAGGGAGATGGAGCAAAACTCCATCCCTTCCCACCCTTCTGCGCCCACTCCCAACCCTTCTGCATGGGAGGAGCAGTAGTGACATTGCAGACTCTGTTTACTGCCCCTGATGCTGCTACCCATGATGTTGACTTAACAATTGCTGAAACACAGAATGATGACAACAGACAGTGGCGATTGGCTTCAGGGGAAAAAGATAAGGATTATAACTAATGAAAACTGAGTGGGTTGTTTAGCTATGTACAAGCATACATCTCAGGTTTGTATTTGTTTTTATTTTACATTTTTTTTCCTTTTTTGGGGGGGGATGTAGTGAGGCAGTCTGGCTCCCACCCACCCCAGAGAGGAATGAGCCCCCTCTAGATGCCAAAGTGGGCGGAGCCACTGGAACCTGCACCTGCCCCCCAGAGGTCAAAGGGCAGGACAGGAAGTACAAAAGCCAAAACCCAGGGCTCAGAAGGTCCCTGGCCACTGGAGAAGCCAGACACTGGTGACCTAGCTCCCACTGGGGAGACTCCTGCAGCCTGTGACTGACCTGAGGACTGGCCATACCAGTCAAGGTCAGATGCTGACCAGACCCCGGAGAAGCTGGTAAGCCTACCTTCGAGAAGCAACCCAGAGGAGATGCCAAGCCTACTGCTTGCCGAGTACCCTGAGGAGCCCATGGTGCTGGATCCCATGGAGGACACCAACAAGACACAGGTATGACTAGAGGGGGCGGTATGAAGTAGTTCAGGGGCAGCCGACCCCAGTCTGGCTGCGGCACCCCAGAACCAATGTCAGTATGTTGCAGTCAGGATCCCCACAGACACAGCAGCAGGCCGCCTGCTGCTGTTAGGGCCTTGGGCTGGGACACAAAGGAGTGCGTGTGCCTGCGTCCACCCTGCCACCCCACTGGGGGGTGGGACAGTCTCCCCTTTACCCCAGACACTCAGGACCAGGAGCCTGGGTTTTGTTCCTGAACTATTTGCTCAGCCCCTGTGTAAACAGGTTGGGACTCACTACCCGGCGCCTCCTGCTGGTGACTCCGGGAATTAGCTCTGTCCAGTGGAGAGCCCCCTGCTGGTGGTGTCCCATCCGTTGTTCTGCCCTCTGTTGGTGTCTCTGGACCCACGTTGCTCCCTGCTCGGCGGCGTCCTCTTCGAGGCCACTGCCTTCCGGCAGTGCCCCTTAGTCCATCTGCACCCCCTTCCGGGGATCGATTGTCAGCAGTCCTCCAGTCAAGCCTTCATGTGCAACCACCCGCCCTCAGAGTCTAATCCCTCTTGGCAGGGATCTAGCGTGGTCTGTAATGACCAGTGACTGGATGTACCGCAAGGAGGAGGGGACCCAGGCCCACCCTCTACTCTGGGTCCCGGCCCAGGGACCCTCTGGCGTTAGCCTCGCTGTCCTCCTCCTTTCCTCCTCAGCCTGTTTCCCTGGGCTGCTTCCCCTACGGCCCCTTGCACCCACTAGGTCCTTTCCCTCAAGGCCTGCAACCTGGTAGCTAGGGGCTAGAGCCTTCTAACCTCCCTGAGCCTGCCCAGCACTGCGCTGTCCATAGTGCTAGTCTCCCCCCCGCCTTGGAAACTGACCTCCCCCCCCCCCCATCGAAGGCCTGGGACAGACTGACTGCTCTCTTCTCTGGGCAGCCTTTATATACCTCTGAGCCTGGCCCTGATTGGCTGTCTACAATCTGGGCCCTGATTGGCTCCCTATAAGCCCTTTCCTAATTGGTTCCCGGGCTGCGCAGGCTACCTGGCCTGCCCCAGCCCATTCTCCCAAGGAGTGGGGCAATCCGCCCCACTACACCCTGCCTGAGGGCCTGAGCCCTTGACTGTGTCCTTCCCTACCAGGCTAATTCCCTGATGCACCGGACCTAAGTAGTGAGATGGCCAGGCTCCCAGCCACCCCAGAGAGGGGCGACCTCCAACCAAACCATTCTACAGAGGAGGATAAGGGGAAGCAGGAACAGATGGCAATGGAGAAAAGGTTACATATACACTTTTCTCAATAATAGAGGTGCTAGCTATGACATCCTTACTAGACTCTAATCTGGGAAATGACAGTCTACCTGACTGGTACCTAAGTCTCCCAGTTCCAAAGGACAAAAATTGGGGTTTAAAGCTAGGTTCCTAATTTCAGACTTGGACATCTAAATGAGTGGAATAAAAACTTAAATGAGAGCTGCTAAGTGCTGATCATTCTTTAGGTGCCTAACTATGGATTTAGGCATCAAACTATAGACAGCTGGGTTAGAAAATATGGCCAGAATTCTTTACTTTTTGCCAAACCTACTAAATAGCATTTCTCCATGCTTTTTAAACAGCTGCCATCTTTCTTCCCACATGCTACACTTTAGCTGTAGGTGAAGTTAGTCCTATAGATTTTAACTTTAATTTGTGAAACATTTGTGGCTCCTATTGGATAAAAGATGCTAAATGTAAATTACTAATATAGAACATAGAGAAGCCATACTGGGTCAGACCAATGGTCCATCTAGCCCAGTATCCTGCCTGCTGATGGTGGCCAATGCCAGGTACTTCAGAGGAAATGAACAGAACAAGTAATCATCAAGTGATGCATCCTCTGTCACCCATTTCCAGCTTCTGGCAAACAGAGGCTAGGGACATCATCCCTGCCCATCCTGGCTAATAGCCATTGATGGACCTATCCTTCATGAAGTTATCTAGTTCTTTTTTGAACCCTGTTATAGTCTTGACCATAGGCGCCAACTTTCCCCAGTGCCAATGGGTGCTCATGCCCCTCCACCCCTGGACCTGCCCTGATTCCACCCTTTCCCCACCCCTGCCCCACCCCATTCCAAACCCTTCCCCAAAGTTCCCACCCTCCCCTTATTGGACCCCTTCCCTAAATCCTCACCCTGGCCTCTTCCCTGAGTGCGCCATGTTCCCCCTCCTCCCTCCCAGCGCTTGCTGCATGAAACTGCTGTTTCACAGAGCAAGTGCTGGGAGCTAGGGGGGGAAAAAGCAGGCACGCAACACGCTCAGGGGAGGAGGCAGATGTGGAGTGGAAGCAAGCTGGGGCGGGAGGCAGGGGAGCTGCCAGTGGGTGCAGAGTACCCACCAATTTTTCCCCATGGGTGCTCCAGCCCCAGAGCACCCATGGAGTCAACGCCTGTGGTCTTGACCTTCATAACATCCTCTGGCAGAGAGTTCCATGGGTTAACTGGATATAAATCCAAAGTATCAGAAATACCTGTTTCATAAAGCCAGATGATATGAATAGAGGAGGAAAAAGGAAGGGGCTATCCTTTATTAATAAAAGCAAAATGGAAATCTTTATGTATATGTAGTTTGCATGGCATGTAGCAATAGGGAAAATAAAATGCCTCACAAAAATTTTCAAAGAATCCATTGCATGGAGGCAATAGCTCCTTAAAGCATATGCATTACTTTTCCTCCATTTTGCATAATATGGTGGAAGTCGGTGATACAGTTCTGTTGTCATTTAGAGAAATTACCAGGTAGCCACTGTTTTGGCTAATTCTCCTGCATGTGGTTTGTTTTCAGTAGTATGGATTGAATTTTGTTAAGTATGATCATACTTTTCATGCCTGTGGTTCATATACAAATGACTGTGTTCCGTCAGCGCTGTCTGCGAAAAACACAGTTCACATTCTAACTTGTGTTCAAACTCTCCAATTCGCTCTCCGCTGATGTATGCCAAAAACTTCCCTCTCGTGCTTCCACTCAGATTCTCCATTCTTTTAATAAAAGCTAATGGCCTGAAGAGGGATATCAAGGACCTGAACAAAGAGGCCAAAGACTGAATGGATCTCAAGATTGAACTACTTTGTTATCTTTGGAGATGGTTTAATCATATTATCCATCCACTGGCTGTTGTCATTCTGGTACTTCTCACAAGGACTAAAACCTCTCAAATAGGAGTACAGGCAAAGTGTATGCTTGGGAAACAGAGCGGGGAGACTGTTTTGGAGGACTGGTATCCACACTAGGGCTTTCCATATAAGGTTGAACCTCCAGCTAAGGAGTTTTTCAGTTTACTCTTGGATTGTTAAATTATTTTACTTTCTTGCTATAAATGTACTGTAACCCTCAAGGCAAAGACATGGCTGATAGCAACTTCTTTTTTTCTGCACTCAACAAGGTTACTGATGGCCATTCCAGAACTGGTGCTTAAAAATGACAGTACAGAAAAATGGGTTGGGCACAAAGCCAAGGATGAAGAGCATGAAAGCTGGGGACAAAGGATGCTCAATGGAAGGGATGTGGCTATGGGACAAACCTCTAGAGGAGATCAAGCAAATCCAGTGTCCAAACTTTAGAAAATGCTGAAAAACATTGCTCTTTTAAAAGGCCTTTCCATGATAAAACTGACACTTACAAAACTGACACCTCTTTTACTGAAAGAAGCCCAGGCAACCAAAATCCCTCAACCACCTCCCAAAACTCCCTGAAACCACTCAACCTAAAAAAATAGAAGTACCCTAATACAATTTTTAAAAAGCAAAACCTCCTCCAAGCAGAACTTTTACCCTGAAAAGGGAGAAGTACCAAAGACTCCATAAAGTCCATTAAGTACTTTGCTATCGATTTGGAAGGTGCTCAGATAATTGATGAGCTGCAGTATACAGTCCTAAAATAGATAGATGGTGATATTGTGATTGGAAGTATTACTCACACTGGGACAACACTGCCTCCTGGCAGTTCTGGGGATTAGCTCTGCCACACAGGTGCCACTTCTGGCAGTCACACTCTGTCTCTCTCTGCAGCCCCTCTCCAATTCCAGGAAATGCAGCCTCCTCTTTGTGACTTGGTCCTCTGGTCAGGCCCCTATGTGATTTCCCTTTCTGAAGGGGATGTCAAAGTCTCTTCTTGCCAGCAATCTTCTCTACACTGCCCCATGTTGCCACTCCCTTAGTAGCTGGCAGGGGAACCTAGGCTCACCCTCTAGTCTGGGTTGCAGTTCAGGGCCCTTGCAAACAGTTAAAGTTCTGAACCAACCACACTGCTCTCACCCCTGGACTCCTCCTCCTCCTTCTTTCAGAGAATCAGACTTCAGCTTCTTCCCTGCTGCCTTCCCACACTATTTCCAGCCTCCTAGATATATAGAAGCCCCACCTGTTTCCTCACAGGTGAGCTGATTTCTAATTAGCTTCCTCCAGTTTAAATTTCTCCCATTCACAGCCTAATTGGCTGATTGGACCCACTTTGCCCAGTTCAGCTTTTGCAGGGCCAGTGTGGGAATCACAGATATATTCATAGAAAGTGGTGTGATTCAAGTACAGGACTGGGAGACAGGAACACCTCCTGAGATACAGTCCCAGGTCTGACACAGACTTCCTTTCTAGCCTTGAGCAGGTCACTTAACCTCTCTAGCTCAAGTCAGAGTGCTGCAAGCACTAATGAGTTAACTTTTGTAAAATGCTTTGAAGATGGAGGGTGCTGAGATGAAAAGTGCTGTACAAGTACTAAGCATTATTACATATGGGAGTTGATCCATAAATATGACAGCAGAGATTCCCAGTTGTGGTGTGATTCAGCCTAGAAAGTTTTTGATGGATAACCTTTTTTCCCCCCACCCGCTGTAACAAATTTCTTTTCTTTGATGAGATGTGAAATTACATTCCTTTTAACTTCAATTTTTATCATATGCTGTCAAGGCAAAGTGCTGATGAATCTTCAGAGTGCAAACTATTACCAGCTGTTCATGAAGTTACTTATCTAGGGGCTAAAACTACAATTATCCAGACTGGCCCTAGCTAAATGTTCTATAATCTGTGAAATCAGGTTTGGAATAAAAGAAACATTTTTTTCTAACTTAGTTTTTAGTTAAACTAGTCAGGCCTGTTTCACTAATGGGATTTGCTAGTGTGCAATGGAAAATAAACCTCATTTTCTGGAGACAGCTAAAATTATTAACCAGATTTAACCCTTAACTGTACTCATGCAGTCCCATGGCCTTCATGGGGTTACATGGTATGACAGGTGTGCTCTACTCACTGTTGGAATGGCACCTGCTGATGGCCATTCTGGGATTAGCTCTGTGAGGCTGACACTCTTTCCCACCATTGCAAGAAGCAGACAAATGATGTGCTTTTGGTCCATAGCCCTTCTCTCATGCAAGGAGCTGCTTCTGCCTCTTTGTGAGTCGGTGCTCTGCCTAGGACACTCAGTGTTTCCCCCTTCTGGGGTAGAGTCCATCAAAGTCTCTTCTGTTGAAGGGGCATTTGGCAGTCCTCCTCATACCCAGTGCCCTGACCCTTTCACTCCTGAGGTGACCCAGGCAGTCTTCCAGTTCACTACCCGTCCCCCTGTGGCAAGCATGGGAAGCAGGGCCCACCCTCTACTCTGAATTGCAGCCCATGGACCCTGCAACATGCAGCCAAAGTCTGTTCAGTCCTCAGCCTTGCTGCTTACTCCCTGGCTACTGCCTACTCCACATCTCACAGGCTCGGCTCTCCTCTCCACCCTACTCTTTTCAAAGTACACATTTCCTTCCAGCCCAGACCCCCAGGGTCCATCTCCTTCCCTCTCTACTAAACACAAGTTGATTGAAAACTTCCTCCCAGCAGCCTTTGCTGCTGCCACCATCTTTCTGGGTTTATATTAACCCTGCCAGTTCTGCTCAGGTGAGCTTCCTCCTAATTAGGACTTTCCTTTCACACTTAATATCCCCTGCCTTTGCAGCCTAATTGTCTGATTGGACCCACCTGACCTACCTCAGCCCTCTCAGTGCCAGTGTGGGGGAATATCCCATCACATATGGATTTAACTGAGGAGCGGGGATATTTGGTTTTATATGTAAAAGCAGCAGAGAATCCTGTGGCACCTTATAGACTAACAGACGTTTTGGAGCATGAGCTTTCGTGGGTTTTAGATGAGCTCCCATCAGATGGAAAATAAACAAGCGAATGACTCTGGCATGCTTATGCACACTTACAAAATACTTTTTAAAAAGAGTGGGTTGTAGGCAGGGCCTTAAATTAGAGAGAAACATATTGGGTTAAACCCTAGTCCATGAAACAGCCCCTTTGTGTTGTTGAAGTAGTTTGAAAAGGCTGTAAAACTGTCCTAAGTGGAGAGATGGAGATTCCCCTAGCCTGGAAATTCTCCCAGCACAGTGGGTGTGTCAAGGGCTTACCAGGGATGATAGAAGTGTAACCCTTCTGCCAGGTGAAGCCAGCAGCAACAAGGGGCAGGTTCAGCATCTAAGTGTACCTTTTCAACAACACAACACAAAACAGCCCCCACCCACTGACCTGGGACAAAACATACCATCTCTGGCTACCTCTAGGAAGCAGTACTTCCCTTCTCAGAAGCGCAGAGTCTGAGTGTAGCAAAACCTTTTAATAAAAGGAGAGAAGCAACTCAGCGTTAATTTGGGAAAACACCACAACTAGGGCTCATAAACACAAGACCCATCCCCAAGTAAGTTAGGCAGTGTCCTTTTCCCCTCAGGATCCCTTTAATGTACCTGTCCCTTCTCTGTATCCCACTCACAGTTGCTGTCCTTGGCCAGTGCAGCCTCAGAGTTCAGAGATTCACCCACAAAGTTCACCTCCCACCCTGTGTGGAAGGCAGGGGGTAGGTATGGAGGTACCTTACACACTGCAGTGATCGGGCACTCATTCATCACCCCAATGGCTGATTGCCAGACCTCTGTGGGGGTCTACTCTGACCCTGTCGACCAGCATCAGGGCTGGCCGCTTGCCACGCCTCTCCACCAGCTGCCCTGCTGGTCATGCCTTTCCACCAGCCACCCTGCTAGCCACTTGCCACAGCTCTCCACCAGCCACCCTACTGGTCATGCCTCTCCACAAACTACCCTGCTAGACACTTGCCACACCTCTCCACGAGCTACCCACTCAACAAGATATCTTCAGGCCCCCTCCCACCTTTCAGTGATTTCAGCTATTAGTAGGGGAGTCTCACTGCTGGTGCACACTGGGTAATCTCTTGCAATAGACACACTCCTCCAAAGTAGGTCTAATACTTGAACCTAAGTATCAGCCATTTCAGCTCTGGAGCCTGTAAGAAAACTCTCAATTACATTTAAATTCACTCTTTTATTAGGGCAGAGCTCCTACATATCTGTTCCCACCCTCTCTTAACTCAGTGGGCTTTGGAACCCATGTCCCCCGCCTAGCGAGTGCTGTTCAGTTGAGGGTGAGTCCCTCCATTGGGCATGCCAGGTACAGTTCTCCTGCCCTCAGTTCACACAACAAGCATAGCAATGCTTTATTACTCCTGCCCCAATAACAAGAAGACTGGGGATCCAACACCAGCCACAAGTGATCATTTGGATAAGCAGTCCCATCATGCTGAGCACTTAGGCAGAGTGAGTGTGTCCATGCAAACGAGATCAGCTTCTGATCAGTTTTTTTCCACAGCTCACCACTAGATGTCAGGGAAGAGATCATCCAGACTCTGCTTACAGAAGCATAAAGAGGCAGGAAAGAATGTGGTTGGGCCACATTGTTCTTTCAACCTGCTTCAGGTTAGAGCCGTCTCAAGTGCAGTTTTGCTGATAGAAGCTGAGTCCACATTAAGGCCAGGTCTGCACTCCAAAAATCACACACTAACCAACATAACTATACTAGCAAAACTTCTTGTAGTAACAGCGTATACTGGCAAAAACGTTCTTTTGTTAGTAAAGCTTAAGTCCTTGGGGGAAGCAGTTTAACTATGCCAGAGAAAGACCTACATTTTTTTGGTGCACACTGCATCACCACGAGAAGCTTTGCTGGCAGAGTTCTACTGGCAAAGCACTTCTAAATATAGACCTGGCCTTACATTGTGTCTTTCTCCTTCAGTCAGGAAGGGACCCAGGTATTTTTGCATACATAGTTCACCAGCGTAGCTATATATAAAGCTCTTTTTTTGTAGTTTGAAAGAGTCATAAAATTCCCTAGGCCTTTTTCTCCTCTTATCTCCTTCTCCCTAAAGTGTTCTCCCCCTCCTCCCAAGAGAATCAAAGCCCCAGTGAATCAGTCAGGGCCTCAGCATGTTTAGAAAGATTAGGTCTCATAGTCACAGAACAAAAAACACTACCACCTGACTGATCAGTCATAAAACTTGAATATTGACCTGCAAGCACTGATTACTCTAGTACAAACAGAAGTCAAATTAAAAAAGAAAAGTGGTGGCATTGTTCCAAATTCCACCCACAAAGTGAGCTCCCCACATATGAATCACCAAAATGAGATGCCTCCCACAGTAGATTAGACAGCTATTCAAAATAAAACCTGTCTGAGCTCCAGAGAGCTCCTTGATCATAGCTATCCCGAGGCTTGTATAGGTACATGGGCTTCACTGGGTTTCTTGGACTTGGCTCCATGACAGGGGGAAAAATCAGTGGTGGGATGTCCCAAATCCCACGCATCTGAGGCACTGACGTGAGATGTTGCTCACAGTAAATTGTGCAGATTTGAGATCTCTCTTTCTTACATGAGGAGTGAAAAAGTTGACTGTGTTACAGTTAAATCATCACCACTGGGCATCTGAGCTAACTCTCTGAGAGGAATGGGGCAGTTCACACCTCTCCGTGTTATTGTTCCTGGAGCTTTAGATGACATGTCTGCATCAGTTAACTTCAAATATTTAAACTGAGTGTTTCTTCTGAACTATAAAAGCTAGATACTTTCACTTTACTTTTATTTAAAAAATGTGATTCTGAAGAACAGTTAGCAGCTTGAGGAAGCTATGCATATACTGTATAACTAAGACTACGATTTAGTCACAGGTATTTTTAGTAAAAGTCATGGACAGGTCATGGACAATAAACACAAATTTATGGCCTGTAACTTGTCTATGACTTATGCTTGTGATTAAATTTTGAGGGAAGTTCGGGGAGGGGGTGAACACTGCTGTGGGGGGCGGGGGAGAGACTGGGGCCAGCGGCTTCAGGGGTCATGGACTGTGACTGCTCTGGCTGGCTGCCCAGGGACCGCTGCTGGGGCCAGCAGACTGTAGCTGCTCCTGCAGGCCACCTGGGAACCACTGCTAGTAGCCACTGGAGCAGTGGCTGGTGTGGCTGTCCCCGGAATCTCTCCAGCAGCACCTGGTGTGGCTGTCCTGGGAGCCAGCTGCTTGGGTGGTCCTGGTCAGCCACACTGGAATCACAGAAAGTCATAGAATCAGTGAGTTCTGTGACCACTGTGACAGACATGGAACCCTAGGGATACACTAGGCCCCAACTACTAAATCACAATCTATAGCCTGAAAGTTGTTTACATGTTTTTAGCTGAAGACCTGGGTTCAATCCCCTGCTCTGACACGGACTTCCTTGTGTGCTACCCTGGGCTAATCACTTAGCCTTCTGTGGGTCAGTTCCACATCTGTAAAATGGGGATAATAGATCTTCTCTCACAGAGGAGTTGTGAGGATATTAACATTTAAGATTATGAGACTCTCAGGTACTATGGTGATGGGGCCTGGTCTGCACTAGAAACTTTTGCTGGTATCACATTGTTGACTAGGGGTGTGATTAATTTTTTTTATTTTTTATTTTTTAACAAACAGTTCTATACCAGCAGAAGCCCTAGTGTAGACACATTTACACCAACATAAAAGTGTCCCCTCTCCTCAGTTAAGCGTATTTTGCTTAGGGAACTGGTATAAGTGATACCGACAAAACATGTCTTTGCTGGTATAAGCTGGGTCTACACTAGGAGGGTTTGCAGGTATAACTAGATGAGCAAATGCTTTCTAATATAGCCTTTGCTTGAGATAAATAGGGGCCTGCACTTATTGAACTACATCTGCTGTAGCCAATATAGATGATTTGGTACACAAACTGTGTGTTGACTAGCCCAGACCCAGAGCTCCTCTGGAAGGGACTTGAATGTCTGGAAAGTCCTGAGCACATCATGGGCACTAATATAAACATACATACATATACAAGGTGTTCCTATTCCTTATGCAGTTACATGGAAGAATTCATTTGTTTTTACAAAGGAGTTATATTCAGTTGATATAAGTATTGAACTGATACATCTCTTTATTGTTATGATTACTGTAAGCCTAACTAGTTTCTGTTATTGTTACCTTTGGGATTCAAATTCTGTTTGTTAGGTGCAGGGCTTGTTCCCAGTGGAGAAATAGTTTAAAAAGACTGTAGTGGCCAAGGAAAGGGTGGGGCATAGGGAAGAAAATGAGCTGCATGTGGCATCAGGAAGCAAGGGTGATGCTGAGGGCTGTGGCAACAACTTGGTGAGGGCTGCTCTAGCACAAGGACTTGGATTATCCCTCCCCCTTTGGGCATAGGCGCCAACTTTTCTGGGCGCTGGTGGTTGCTCACACCCCCTGCCCCTGACTCCACCCCTGCCCCGTCCCCATTCCAACCCCTTCCCCAAAGTCCCCTCCCCAACTCTGCCCCCTCCCTGCCACTATTGAAATCCTTCCCCAAATCCCCACCACGGCCCCACCTCTTCCCCGAGCGTGCCGTGTTCCCCTTTCTTTCCCCTTCCTCCCAGCACTTGGAGCTGCAAAACAGCTGTTTTGTGGCGAGATGCACTGGGAGCTAGGGGGAAAAAGTGGGACCTGCTGCACCGAGGGGAAGAGGCAGAGTGGAGGCGGAGGTGAGCTGGGGTGGGGAGCTGCCGGTGGGTGCAGAGCACCCATCTATTTTTCCCCATGGGTGCTCCAGCCCTGGAGCACCCATGGAGTCAGTGCATATGCCTTTGGGTGTTGAAAGCCCTAAGTGAGACTGACTGAACAGGACCCTAAGATATTGAGGCAAATTTGTTAAACTTGTGACCACACCCCAAACTGAGACTCTCCAGCCTGGTACGGAGTAACCCAGGGGAAAACATAATTTGTGGTGGCTCAGTAACTGGGCTGGCCACTTTGATAATTCCCTGAGGTCTTGGGTTTGGACCGGATGAAGTGTGTGGGCCTTGCCCCCTCCTGATTGCTCTGTAGTGACAGAATGACTGGAGGAGCAAGCAGAGCATGTACGGGTGATTGAGGCTGCAGCCAGGGCTACCTATGGGACAACTAAGCTGGCAGAAACTAAGGCCATGACCTGACCACTAGACCAGCTGGTCATCACACTTTCCCGCTACAGTGCCCTTTAGTTTGCTCCTGCAGCATCCACACGAGGAGTTACAGTGCAGCATGCTAGTGTGCACTGCAAGTCATATCCGCATAGTCCAAACCGCAGGGCTGTGTAGACAAGCCCTCAGAGAGGAAGTATCATCTTGTGGCTTTCACCAAGGCCTGCAAACCACAAGACTGGGGTTCAACCACCAGCTCTGTCACAGATGTCTTGTGTAAGGTTTCCCAATCTTTAAACTGAATAATGATACTTATCCCCCTCACAGATATTGTGAGGCTATATTCATGACTATTGGTAAAGTGCTTTGAATAGATGGTGTTATGGAAGGGCATAGCATTATTTTTGAGCTCTGTGCGTGTTTTCATGCTTGAAAACACGAACTTGTACTCTAGGAGTTGCATCAATAATAGCATAATAAGATTCCCATATTTCCACATTGTTGCAACTAGAAATGCCAAGATTCAGTGAAATTCTTTATAGGCTGCCAAAGAAACACATTATTATGCACTGCAAAATGGAACTGGCATTTTAAATTTAAAACACATGACATCAGCATTACATATGGAACCAGATACCATCAAATCACATGCCACCTCATAAATATTCAGGGTGGTGTGGCAAAAGAAATAAGAAGTATATCGCTGGCCAAGAATGTTCCCTGGGCGGTACTGATTTTTAAAAGGCTTTAAGCAATATGTATGTATAGTCCATTTTGAGTAACTCACAAGGAGTTTGCATTGTTTGCCGATTTCTTTAGGAGCTTGCACTACAATGTCTATTTGCATCAGAGTGCAGGAATAGGATATGAGTATCAGGACACCAAGGACAAATGACTGAACAGTGGGAAAAAAAAGACACAACTGAAGGCCAGCCAGGTACAGCTTCCTACTTTTATGTCTGATCCACAGTGGTTTTGTTCCCATATCCCCTCACTATATACCCCACAGGATAGTGGAACAATATCATAACGTCAGACAGTATTAATAATACTTTGCATTTCATCTCCCATTAAAGATCTTAAGCATTTTGCAAACATTAATGAAATGTCTCCTCATAAGACTCCTATGAAGTAGGTAAGAATTATCATCATCTCCCTTTAATAGTGGAGAAAATGGAGATTTAGAGAGGGTAAGTGACTTGCCCAAGGTTAAACAAAAGACAGTGGCAAAGCCAGGGATAATGACCCACACCATGAAGAACAGCACCATATATCTTGAAACTCTTCAGGGAAAGTTGTCATTCAAGGTAGCACTGCCAGTCTGAAGCTCCAGTAAGTTGGATAGTCAGTTCTTAATTTGTAATGAAAGAAGTGCCAGGGTTCAAGCAATTTTTTTACTTTAATAACTGATGCAGCAAGCCCAGAGGTGCCCGGGCTATGAACTGCCAAACCTAGATGTGCCTGGGGTCAGCCCTAGCAAGCCCTGGCACAAATTAAGCATTGTGCATAGTAAAAAAACAACACTTTTTCAGGCCTTTAGATGTCCCACCACTTGCAGACCTTCTGGAACTTTGAGAGTCTTGTACACTTTGTCGTTAAAAGCAAAGTCTGCAATAAGGATGAGAGAACAATCAAACTGACTTTACAAATTGCCTAGGTCCCAAGCTTATCTCAATATGACCAGGACTGAAATCTGCAGTTTTGTTTCCAAGTTGCCAGCAAAAAAAGCTGAAAGAACAAGTTTTGTTAAGGTACTTCCAAAGCAATATTTGAAAACTAATTGTTTCCAAAATATTTCCAGCACCAGTCACTGATCAGCCAATGCAGTCCCTGTATATAAACTGTGTAAAACTGAGGTGAGATCAACATCAGACCCATTGATTACCTCTCCCCCTCCTCCACACATTTTTTGTCTTGTTTTTGTGTGTGCCATTGGAAAATGTTGTGATCTCCAGCCAGAACATATCCAGATGGTAGAATGGGTCTATGTACCATTTCTGTTTCTCCAATCACCTCTATACACAACTTCTTTGATAAAAGAAACTATAGATAAAATAACATCCACATAACCCGGAGAATAGAAGTGACTACCGTTAGTTATCCATTCATCTTTAATTTAATTTGGGTAGCCAAATATTTGCTCTAGGTTTTTGGTAATAAAAAAAAGATACAAGTTCAGACAAGTCTCACCATGGCATAACTCATCACTGAAATGATAAAAGGCTTGGAAGACTGGGCTTAAAAAGTTGGGAACAGGGCAGTTTAGAAAAGAGATGACTAAGGGGGGATATGATAGAGGTTTATCAAATCATGAACAGTGTGGAGAAAGTGAATAGGGACCTGTTACTTATCCCTTCATATAACTTAAGAACCAGTAGCAGGTTTAAAACAAATATAAGGAAGTAGTTCTTAACACAGTGTACAGTCCGCCTGTGGAACTTATTGCCATGGGACGTTGTGAAGACCAAAAGTATAACAGGGTTCCAAAAAGAATTAGATAAGTTCATGGAGGATAGGTCTGTGACACTGCACCCCATATTCTTCACAGTGATATTATTATGATATGATTATAACATAATTATAA
Source organism: Chelonoidis abingdonii (assembly GCF_003597395.2). NCBI lineage: Eukaryota > Metazoa > Chordata > Testudines > Testudinidae > Chelonoidis > Chelonoidis abingdonii. The sequence continues at coordinate 335,030,130 of NC_133769.1, forward strand.
TATATTTTATGCAAGATAAGTCATGTGAGATGTCATTGAAAAGGTTATGATTGCTGAATATGATTATCCTATTTGTATATGTATCATTTTTTTATCAGAAGTTATGAATATTGACTATGTATCTGCATTTAAAATGTAGTTACACCTGGGTAACACCCGCTAGACAAGATGTTTTCAGTCTAGATACTGGGTGTGGAAGGGCCTATTCAGGGCAATGGGCCATTAGGAAAAAACAATAGGTCTTAGGAGAGCTTATCATCCACCTGGTGAGCCTTCCTGTGAAAGCTCCAAACAGTCTGTGAGCGATGGCTGCTAGGACTCTACAAGGACATGTGATGAAACCACATGTCTCTAGACTCCATCTTGGGATGTCAATATTTTTTTCACAGACCGATCTGGGAACCAAGCTTTGGGAACAAAGGGTTCCTGCCAAATGCAAAAGCTATATAAGGCAGGGAGTGACATCATCTGGTGTTCTTCACTCCCCACCCAAGAAGACTCCTGGAAACACCTCAGGAACAAAGACTGAACTGGGGGAAGTGCTGGACCCACACTAAAGGAATTTTTAGCCTGTGTATGAAATACCTGGGGATTCCAAGCTGTAAAGCAAGCACAGCTTGCCCATTAAGAATATGCAGTCTGCTTGTATCATCTCTTAGGGTGAGAATCTGTTATTCATATCCAATCTATTTAGTATATTAAGTTTAATTTGCGTGTTTTGTTTATTTTCTAGATAATCTGTTTTGATCTGTTTGCTACCACTTAATCTATCTTTTGTAGTTAATAAACTTGTGGGAGGGGGTGAATTTTATGAGCTTATGCTGTACAGTTCCCTGTGCAGTGCAATACGCTATAATTTTGGGTTTATACTCCAGGGGGGGTACATGCCTGAGGAGCTGGTAGTAGCTTTCCCATGCACGGGCTGGTCAGAGAGCCTGCTTGTAACTCTAGCTGGGTGTATCACAACCTTCATGTATACTGGTGAAAGTGCAGGCTGGAGGGTTTTTTTGCTGGTCACAGCAGTATTGTGTGAGGGGGAGCCTTGGCTGGTGGGTCAGGGGGTTCAGTGGTACCCCAGTTCCAGCTGGCACCCCATAGGGAACCAGTCACAAGGTTCATCAATGACTATTAGCCAAGATGGACAGGGATGCAATGTCATGCTCTCGATGTCCCCAAACCTCTGACTGACAGAAACTAGGACTAGATGATGGGATGATCACTCAATAAATTGTCCTGTTCTCTTCATTCTCTCTGAAGCATCTGGCATTGGCCACTGAGCTATATGGACCATTGGTCTGACCCAGTATGTCCTTTCTTATGTTCTTAAGATGTGTTTACCAAAATGAAGAGAGATGGAACTTAAAAGCAATGTAACATTCTATACCAGTTTTTAAGGGCAGTGGAGAGGGCCTCCACAGTTTTGTAAAACCCTCTATGCTGACATAATGAAGATTCCCTTGATTTTTGTACTGAATCCTTCAAATCCTTAATATCAGCCACTTTCTGCTGCCTTCACTCAGGGAAGACTGTTGAAAAGAGCAGATTCCTGAGGGAGACAACAGATTGTAATGAGGATTTCCTGGACTCCTTGCAAGATTTTCACAAATCCCTCACTACAGACCCTGGAAGGAAATAGTACTTTTCAGGTGTCTTCATTCTCAGAAGACTGTTAAGGTGGGATGTATGTGTCTACACTGTGAGACTTTTGCTGGAAGAGCTTCATTGCAGATTATGGCTACAAAGAGGAAGCCAGGAACTTTTTATGGAAACTGTGCAATGAAAGATTGTTGAGTCTGCATAACCTTTTAAGAGGTAGCACCAGGATGGGTGTATGATACAATTCTGATATACTGCACTATAAAGATTCCCCAGCGTGGTTTAACATGAACTGCTTCAAACAGGGCTACATTAAAGGGCACTAGGAAACAGTGTGCATCAGCAGGGTATAGATGGACCAATTAATGGGCAACATGTTAGTGTGTTTTAGAAAACACAGCCCCGTAGGTGCATTACCCCCATTGTGTAGATAAGCTCAGAGAGAGCAAGGAGGCAGAATATCATTTCAGATAAAATTGAATGAAATACAAAATGTTCAGTTTTATCTTGAATTGATTTGCCAGACATGTGACTGTATCTATCTGTCTGCAGTGTCTTGTATTATTTATTATTGATGATGCAGTAGTGTCAAAGGGTTCCAATCATTGATCAAGGCGCTTTATTGCTAGGCTAGGCTCTTTACAAACATCTAATGAACAAGCCAATAAAGTTATACAGCTAGATGAGCAGCACTTTAATTACTTATCTATAAACTCAAATGTTAAGTATTGTTCAAATCAGCATATTCTATTTCAAATTTGGCTCCACTTGAGTAGGTAGCGACTTGACTACATGCCCACAGAATGGCACCACAAGTGGTTAGAATCCCATTGGTTCTCAATGAGAGGTAGGCTACTCAGACTTTGTGACTGGGCATCCAGAACTGTGGGGTACTGTAAATCCCCATACCTTTTCTGAGATGTCACAGTTAGAAAATATAGGTGATGGTGCTCTTCCAGGCTCCACCCACTAATTAAACTCCACACACAAGTCACCAAAATGAGACATTGCTCACAATAGACTATAAATATTGTCAAAAACATAATTATGCATGTTATCTGAGTGCCCCTGGGCTCCTGGAGCTTGGATCGCCCTTGGTAGAGCATGGACATGCCCTTAGGCTCTGCAGAGTTTCTTGGGTTAGGCTTCTTCTTGAGCGGGGAAAAATAATAAGTGGCAGGCTGTCCCAAATGGCACCAAAATGAGATGTCACTCACTGTAAATTGTGCAGATCTGTGAACCTCCCTCTCCTTTCCTACATGAAAAGTATTATAGGTAACAATGGTGACACTGAAATCATCATCACTGGCATCTGACTTAAGAGAGTGCCAATTTTCATGAGTTTATCATGAGTCGCACGTTTGGTGGGTTTTTTTTAGTGCCCCATTTATGGGTTTGTATGAGAATCTCAGCTGTATTTTAAAAAGTAAATGTCTTCCTCTAGTGGCTGTGGTGAAAATTTTGAAAATGTGACTGGAAAATGCTCAAAATCCAAAAGGCCAATAAAGAGAAGCCACCATTTATCACCTTTTAAAATCTCAATTTTTAAGCCAATCTCATTATTTTGAACAGTTGGGGTTGGCAGTACTGTTAATGGGGCAGTTTGCACTCCTTGGAGCTTTGTTGCAAGCTCTCTGCAGACTCACATAGACATCGCTGCATCTGTGTGATGGGGTGTGACTCACCACTGCAGTGCCTCCTGCTGTTTGTCTGAGGAATAAGCACTGCACCTCTTTGGGTGGTGTCTCACCCGCTGTCACCTCTGTTCCTGGGCCCATGTCACTCCAAGGAACACAGTGTCCTCTTCAGTGACACTGTCCTCTGGCTGTGCCACTCTTTATGTGCCCCCCTTCTGGGGGTACCTGCAGTCTAGTGTCCGGCCATTCCCTTCAGTGGCAAATTGCCATCCACAGTCTAGCCACTTCCCATGTGGCTCCAGCACCCTCCTTGCCCTTGCGTCAGGGACTTAGTCTGCAACCCACAACAGACAACCAGGAGCTATCTCTTGCTCCCTCAGCTCCTGTTGCCAGCACTGCTCTGTTTAGGGTGCTGGCAGTTCTCTCAGCCATTCAGGGACCCAGTCCTTCCTCCCTGGGCTCCCAACAGAGAACTCCCTTCCTCTGCCCTGCAGCTCCCTTTTTATATGGGCCTAATTTGCCCTGATTGGCTACTCCCCTCAGCCCTTCTCAGATTGGCTGCCTCCAGCACAGTCTCCTTAGGGCTGATTTTAACCCCTTTTCTGCCAATGTGGGGAAGACATCTCATCATACACTCTCCCCCTTAAGACCAACCGCCTGGGGAAAGGGGGAAATTACCTTCCCTGCTTTCCACGCAGCTGTGCCCGCAGGATATCCCTCTCCTGCTTCAGGTTCTCCACCAGAAGGAGCTATCTGCCTCCCTCCTCCAGGGTCCTATCGTGGCATGTTCTGATCCCATGTGGGTTCCCTTGTCCATCAGGGTCTTCTTATCCACCCATTCCCTAATACCCCCTGGTAGGGGTGGGAGATGACTCCCCAATGGGTCCACAGTCGTCACTGCCCCATCCCCCTGTGCAGCCTCTGACCCAGCGCGGTTCTTGGGCATCCCCTTTTTAATTTCACCTTCTCCAAAGGGGGCAATGTCTTTTTATATGGCCCTCTTCATGGCACCGGAAGCAAGCCCTTTGCATCCCCTTGGTCAAGGCCTCCCATTGTCCTTTTCTTGCTCAGCCCCTTTCCCTGGGCTAGCTTCGGACCTACAACTAAGAGGACACTTCCTCCTCAGGTGCTCCGGTTGCTCACAGGTCCAGCTCGCCCATCTCCTCCCTGTTCTCCTCACAGGAGGGACTCTTTTGGGCTCTCGCCCCTTCCCAGTCTCTGGGAGAGGCTTCTGTCCCCCACCACTGTAGGAACATTCTCTTTTCCAGTGTACATGTTGCCCACAATAATTACATTCACTTGGCCCAGCCACTGGCCACACTGGCCCTGGTCCCTGGTTTCCTCTCTTGCTCCGCATGGCCTCTATGGACACCCCCACCAGCAACTTGAATACGTACTGCTGTTGCAGCCTGCACGGACTCCTGTGCCTCCCATTGTCTCTGTTAGGTTCTGAGCACCTGCAGCAGCAGGGCCTGAAGCCACCCTTGCTGCTCGTTGACCCCTTTCAGCAGGGGCACAGACTTGGAGTCAAGCCCAGGAAGGCACAAGAACCCTCTTCAAAGAAGGCCTTTGCATACCCTGACTCTATTGTCTCATCTTCTGTGTCCCACAGTCTCTTGACTCTCTGAGGCTCCCAACAAAGAGCTCCCTTCCTCTGCCCTGTAGCTCTCTTTTTTTAAGGGCCTGCTTTGCTCTGATTGGCTGCTCCCCTCAGCCCTTCTCCAATTGGCTGCCTCCTGCACAGCCTCCCTAGGGCTAACCCATTTTCTACCAGTGTGGGGCAGATGCCCCATCACAATCTGTTACATCTGTTCATATTTCTGAGGCTTTCTTAACAACCATAACAATGAGAGACTTTCATTTTTTTAAAAAAAAGGAAGCTGAGATTCTGGAGAACAAGTTAGAAGATGAGGAAGGTGATAGCATACCATATTGCTGTGAACTAGCCCTGTCCAAACCCTGCTTTGTCCTCCAGAACAAATGGGTGGTGAAGGGTACCTATTGGACTCCGGGAACTGGCAGGCGGAAGCCCTCCCATTGCTAATGGATCCCCCTCCCCAGCCTAAGGGGAGGATCTACAGGACCTCAGAACCCAACTGATTCCGGGGGACAACTCATAAAAGAACAGGGACAGGAGTGAGGTCAAAGGGTCATAAGAAGGGAACCTGATGGGGACACCGAGCAGAGAACCCCGGACAGCACCCACTGCTCCTCGAAGGTATCAAGGGAGCCAGTGGACGCTGCCCAGAGGAACTACGCCCGGATACGTGAACAGACGAAGGATCGGAAACAAGCCCCACAGTCACCGGAGTCTCCATTGGCCAACCTCCTCTCCCTGGTTGCGTAGATGGCCATTTTAGCCAGGGCGAGGAGGAGGTTGACCAGGAAGTCCCGTAACTTTGTGGGGCCACGGGTAGAGAGTGCATAGAGAAGGAGGTGAGGGGAAAAGTGCAGCCAGAAACGCAACAAGATATTAGTGAGGAGCCGGTCGGTATAGGGGCTGCAACCTGGCGCACTCTAAGTAAACGTGCACCAGGGTCTCCCTCATGCCACAGAAGGGGCAGGTGTCTGGGACAGGGGTAAACCGCGCCAAATACATGCCCATGCTCACGGCCCCATGGAGAAGCCGCCAACTGATATCCCCAGCGGGCCTTGGGACCAGGGTAGAGTATAGGCTGGCTCACCGGGCTCCTCACCCTCCAGAGGTGGCAGGAGGTCCTGCCACTTTGTGTCGGGGCGGGACTTGAGGGTGAAGAAGTGAAGGGTGTGGAGCACAAGCGTGTAGAGATGCTTCCTTCGTGCGGTTTGGAGGCGGACCGGCCACAGATCATGCAGCTGGCTTGCAGAGAAGGGGCGGCGGGGCTGGTCGAGTCCACGGGGCAAGGGCCCGATGAAAAGGTCCGAAGGGCTCAAGGTGGTGGGTGAGCGGGGCGTGCCCTCTCACAGGACCCAGTCGAGATAGGCCCGAGCAGCGGGTGGCAAAGCGGCCTCCACCTCCTGTAGTATGCACCGGGGAGTACAAGGTCAGGAGAGCCCCATACGCTGAGTGAGCATCAGGGGATCCAGCCAGTCTCCCTGGTCGTAGTCCAGGAGGTCTCCGACCCTGGTAGCTTCTGCCAGGACCAACCTCTGGCGCACCGCGGGGGACTCCGCCACCTGCACACGGAGCTGAGGATTGTGTAGCAGGGGCTCCGCGAGGAGATCTGCCCCCTCGGTGGCCGCCATGGACCTGGTCGCAGAGAACAGCTTCCAGGTCCGGAGGAGGTCCTGGTAGAAGACCGGCAGCCCAGAGAGGTCTTGCGGAAGACCCCTCGGATTGAGATAAAGGAGCTGCCAATCATATCGGAGCCCTCAGAAGCGGCAGAGGAAGGCATGCACCAGTACTCTCCACGCCAGACTACCCACACCATAAAGAAGACTCTGCAGTGCCTGGAGGCAGAAGACTTGGACCTGAGCATGCAGGCACTTCGGGCCCTGCCCTCACTCCTCCAGGGGCAGGTGGAGGACCCCCGCAGGGACCCAGTGCAGTCCTGGCCAAAAGAACTCCAGAACCACCCTCTGGAGGTTGGCCAGGAAGCCCGGGGCCGGGACCAGGGTGTTGAGCCGGTATCAGAGCATGGACAGGACCAGCTGATTGAGCACCAGTGCCCTCCCTCAAAGGGAAAGGCACCAGAGGAGTCCTGTCCATTTCCGGAGCTGCTCTGCCACCCTGCCCTGCAAACCTAGTCAGTTCTCCGCGGAGACGGATGCGTGGCAGAAAGGTAAACGCCGAGATAAAGCAGCAGACCCACACTCTACCGGATGGCCTGAAGCGCAGGTGGGAGGAAGCTCGCCTGCCACCCGTCCCCGACCACCAGGCCAGAGCTCTTGACCCAGTTGACTCGGCCGGAGGAGGCCACTGAGTACACCACCTGGCAAGCCTCCATCATTGCCAGGTTGCCCGGGTCCTGGGCCATAAGGAGCACATCGTTGGCGTACGCCAACAGGAGCAGCCGCAGCTCCGGCTCCCGAAGCACCAACCCCGTCAACCTCCTGTGGAGGAGACAGAGGAAGGGCTCGATGGCCAGAGTGTACAGCTGGTGCACCCCTGCTGCACTCCCCGCCCGAAGCTGACCGGCTCAGTCAGGGTCCAGTTGAGCTTGACCAGACACTCTACAGAAGCGTACAGCGCCTGGAGAAAACCCACAAACTGGGACCCGAAGCCTAACGCTCGCAGAGTGCCCAGGAGATACCTGTGGTCCACCCTGTCGAACGCCTTCTCCTGATCCAGGGACAGGAGGGCAAACGACAGACCATCCCTGCACCCAAGCTCCAGGAGATCCCGGACCAGATACAGGTGGTGAAGGATAAGAAGTACAGCTGAGCAGGCACAGGGGATCATAACTGGCTGCTGGTATAGGCCATCATCAAATTAATTACTACTTCACTGGAACAAGATGGAAGTGGCCTCAGGGGAATATTTCTGAGGCACAATGTCTCCTGTGGCACTGCCACTGATGCATCAGCCCTTGCTCAAGTGCCGTGAAATGTACAGACAGAATGAGAAGAAAAACAGAGATTTTTTCTTTCTAATCTCTTGCATTTATACTGAACTATGTTTGATGTGTAACACCAGGAGATAAATAATTTTCAGACAGAAATGTGATTTTTATTTGATATTGACAGTGTCACATTAAATGCCGTATTGTATATTTCAGGATTTCAGTTAGCACAAACCAACAGAATTCAGGAAATTCCAAAATGAGAATGTCATTCCTGTCCTTCCCACATGCCTCTGGGCTTTTGTCCTTCTCAACACAGCATGAAGAGACAGAACATCAGCCTCATCTCTAAGTTTCTGTCTTTTGGGATAACAATATCATTTACAATGAAAGCTATTTTTATTTTTGATCTTTAAAGAAAATAATAGCAATGGAAAGAAATAATATATGGCTAAGCTGTCCTCTACAGCCACACAGAGGAATAAGGACGTATTCTAACAGCACTTGGTTATACAAAACTCCTGTTTCATTCAGTCAGTGGAATTGGTCAGTGACCAATTAAAGATGGCAGAATATGATGATATAAATATAAATGATTAAAATAATCAAAACAACTAAAGGAAAACCCTTAGCAATAAAAAGGCATATCCAACAATTCGGTGTGGATTACTTTTATGTTACTTCCCTTCCCTCTGCACTTGCCAGTATTTAACTCTTAGGCCATGTTTACACACAAACTTGCACTGGCTTAATTAAACTTGTTTAGTTAAATCGGTGCCAACTCCATGTGTGGACATTCTTTTTGGTTTAAGAGTAGCTTATTTCAGTTTAGCTTAAACCAATTCTTAATGGACTTTAGGTAAAATGCAATAAGCCACTCAAATTGAAATAAACTTGTCTGCATGGGTTTGGACTGGTTTAATTATTTTGGTTTTAATTCACAACCAACTCCTTGAGAAGACTGGTGCAACTCTAAGTTCTTTGAAACAGGATCCATGAGCCTGATTCTCCACTGCTCTGTTTTTTACTCTGGTGGCATGAAGGAGATTAAAAGCTGCTCTAAGGAAATCCTTGCCTGGCATAAAGCCAGAATAGAGACATGTTGGAGTCAGGGCCGGCTTTAGGCTGATTGCCCTGAATCAGGCCCCACACCCAAGAGGCCCCCGTGCCCCAAAGAAGAGCGCCTAACTTAGGTGCCTTTTTAATTTTTACTCACCCAGCAGTGGTCCGGGTCTTTGGCAGCACTTCGGTGGCAGGTCCTTCAGTGCCACAGAAGACCCGGAGCGAGAGAAGGACCCGCCACCGAAGTGCTGCCGAAGACACGGTCTATCGCTGGGTATTCGAATTGGGCCCTGCACTTCCTAAAGCCGGCCCTGGTTGGAGTAGTACTGGATGGGAGTGAATGAGGCGAGCATGCTGTTCTTGGGTGATCTCCTCTGGTGTAATAGACTCTATGGGGCCTTTACAAGCTGGCTCAAGCCCAGGGCCGGCGCTTCCATTTAGGCGACCTAAGCGGTCGGCTAGGGCACCACGGTTTGGAGGGGGTGGCATTTTGCCACCTCGGCAGCAATTCGGCGGCAGGGGGTCCTTCCGCACTCCAGGGCTTCGGAGGCAATTCTGCGGCGGGTCCTTCACTCGCTCCGGGACCCGCCGCCAAAGTGCCCCGAAGACCAGGAGCACAGAAGGACCCCCCCGCCGCAGAACTGCCACCAACAACTGGGAGCGCGGAAGGACCCCGCCTAGGGCGCCAAAAACCCTGACGCCGCTCCTGCTCAAGCCACAGAGCAGCTGAAGGGCTTCCCTGACTTGTGCTGCGCAGGCTGAAATTGCTCCATGTGGCTCTCAGGATGGGGAGGTGGGTAAGGGTTGGAAAGGAAAGAGCCATCTTTAACACTCCTCTTATCCCCTCAGTGAGGCATCACCTTTTAAATATTGCCTCAGCACACCCTGTTATATGTTCCTTTTCACAATAAGAGCAGCACAGCTTAATTGGCACTAAGGCAATGCCCGCTTGTATGTATAAATGTTGTTAAGTAAATGTACAGTTGAAGTCATGGGTGCCTGCACACTGTCACTAGAGAAGTTAGTAATTCATTATCTCCATATTGTGACAAAGTTCCTCCTCTACCTTGGTGGGTCCGCAGGAAAGGAGGGCGGAGGTCAGGACCAAGCGGACCCCCAGGTCTGTCCACGCCCAGGGGGACGAACACGCCCCTCCGCTAGGCCCCTCTCTACCGCCTCCTGGGCGGCGGCCTCCGATGCGAGGAAGAAGACACTTCCCGTACATTTTGGAGGCCGCCACGATGGCGTGGCCCAACCACCCTCGCCCACGCCCGCACGTAGGGTCTCCACGCGGGCGAGGCGGGCACCAGGAGGCAACGGACGCCGTGCTTCCTGGTCAAGGTGGGAAAGGTCCCGGCCACTGTAGTGGTGTGGAGCGGTGGTCGAGGAGCGGGCAGGCGGGGGGGCGCCGCCACTGGGCTATGCCTTGGGGGCCGGGGAGGGACCCGCAGAGCTGGGTGGAGGGATAGCGGGAGGGATGCGCAGCCGGCGCGTCGAGCGGGCTGCGGCGGAGTGGGGCAGGTTCCGCCATGGAGGGCCTGGGCTTTTAGGGGCCCTTACCCTTCTTCCCACCCGACTTCCTCACTGGCGTGGGGATCTCCCAGCCGAATCAGAAGGGGAGGACGTGGCAGCAGCGGAGTCTCCCAGTACTCGCCGCTGCCAGTGCCCAGCAGGGGCGGTGGTAGTGGAGCGGCGCGGCGGTTGTGATGGGAGTGGACATGGGGGCAGGTGGAGGAGGGCAGTGGGAGCATCGCGTAGGGCCTCCCCCGCCGCGTCCCCGCCATAACGAGAGCGGGAGGGGACAAACAGCGAGGGGAGGGAAGGAAGGAGGCACCACCCCTCCCCGCTAGGCTGCAGGCAGGGAAGAGGGCCCAGAAAGGAAGGCTAAAGGGGTGCGGGGAGCAGCAAGGACCTAGGGGTGGAAGGGTGACAGGACACCGACGCAGAGGGAGTTCCGGCTCCTCCAGTTGCACTGGGGATAATGGCAGATGGGCGGGGGTGCAGTGAACAAGGGGAAACTCAAATGGGGAAGGGCACAAGCGCGTGGGGCGTGGGCGCACGAGGGGAGGGACCAATCAGGCGGGGGAGCACAGGGTGGGGGAGAAGGCTAGCTGGGAATGGGGCGAGGGACCACGGGGATAGCTGCAGGGCTGGGGCAAAACTAGCAGGGGCCACGGAGGAAATAGGTGGGCGGACCAAAAAGGAAAGGGCCAGTTCAGGGGGAGGGGAAGGTGGTGCGCCCACAGGCACTGTGCGAAAGTCATTAATTATAGGCTGCTGCTGCTGCAGGCCAAATGATGGCAGCGGGCGTGGTGGATCAGGCGAGCAGCTCAGTCCTAGAGGCAGGAATCCAAAGACTGCAGCGACGGCGGTGTGGAGGGGCAACGATGGTGTGGGGCGAAAGGGAACACAGATGGACCGGGGCAGGCCCCGCCACACCCCCGGGTTCCCAACAGACACCAGTCCAAACCCCCACCAACAAGAGCACAGGTTGAAAAAATACCAGTCAGGAATACCCCTCCACAGTGGTCTTCAGTGGTCTCAACAGCGCGGTCTCCTCCTCCTCCTTCACCTCCTCCGGGCTCCAACAGCGTCGCCAGCATGCGCCAGGACCCCAGCAGCTCCAGGTGGTGGTGGTCTGGTATCCAAGCAGAGGGACCCGCTCAGAAGTGTCCTCAGCAACAAGACTGGGTCCCTCACACCCCCCTCTCTGGGAAGCAGGCAGCAGGCCCCCTCCCCTCAAGGGCTGTAGGTGGAATAACAGCAGGAACTGGGGGCGGGGGGAATCTATTAGCCAGCCAGCAGCTGATGAGCAGGGAGAGGGGTGGGTGGTGGCGTCGTAGCCAGCCAGGGGAGCAGCAGAAGCAGGAACACCAGAAGCAGCAGTAGCAGCAGCAACAGCATAGTCGAGGGCCCAGCGCCAGCAGGACAGCAGCCAGCAGCAGCCCTCTCCCTCTTTCCTCCAAGCAGAGCGGTCAAGGGAGAGGAGCTACTCCTGCCCAGGAGAAGCAGGGCTCTGTTCCTCACAGTATGTTAGCCCCAGGCTTAAACAGAATCCCTAGGACCATGTAAACAAATGGCACTTGCACCAGGTTAATCAGGCACCATGGGCAATTGAACCTTTCTAGAAGGCAGTGGATATAGCTACTTTAATTAGAACACCTGCAGCCAATCAGGGCGGCTAATCAGGGCACCTGGGTTTAAAAAGGAGCTCACCCCAGTCAGGCAGAGGAGCCAGAGGATAAGGAGTGTGTGTGAGGAGCAAGAAGCAAGCGAGCTGAGAGTGAGAGAATTATGTGCGAGGACTGAGGTAGGACAAGCATTATCAGACACAGAGAGGAAGGTCCTGTGGTCAGGATAAAGAAGGTGTTTGAGAGTGAGCCATGGGGAGTGCCCAGGGAGTTGTAGCTGTCTGCAGCTGTTACAGGAGGGCACTATAGACAGCTGCGATTCCACAGGGCCCTGGGCTGGAACCCGGAGTAGAGCGCAGCCAGAGTTCCCCCCAAACCTCCCAACTCCTGATCAGACACAGGAGGAGCTGACCCAGACGTGCGTTCCACAAGAGGGAGAAGTCTACTGTAGGTAACTAAATCGCCCATAAGCGCAGGACTGGTGGGGGGAGAAGGGCTAGCTGGGAATGGGGCAGAGGGACCACGGGGATAGCTGCAGGGCTGGGCAAAACTAGCAGGGCCACAGAGGAAATAGGTGGGGCGGACAAAAAAAGGAAAGGGGCCAGTTCAGGGGAGGGGAAGGTGGTGCCCACAGGCACTTGTGCGAAAGTCAATTAATTATAGGCTGCTGCTGCTGCTGCAGGCCCAAATGATGGCAGTGTGGGCGTGGTGGATCAGGCGAGCAGCTCAGTCCCAGAGGGCAGGAGTCCAAAGGCGAAGGAAAACAGCCAGCAGGGGTGGTGGAGGGGCAACGATGGTGGTGGGGGCGAAAGGGAACACAGATGGACCGGGGCAGGCTCCCGCGCACACCCCCGGTGTCCCAGCAGACTCAGTCCAAACCCCCACCACAAGAGCACAGGTTGAAAAAGGACTCAGTCCAGAAATACCCCCTCCACAGTGGTCTTCACGTGGTCTCCAACAGCAGGCGGTCTCCTCCTCCTCCTTCACCTCCTCCGGGCTCCAACAGCTCGCCAGCAACTGCCCCAGTAGTCCCAGCAGCTCCAGGTGGTGGTGGTCTGGTGTCCAGGCAGGAGGGACCCCGCTCAGAAGGTGTCCTCAGCAACAAGAGCTGGCGGTCCCTCACTCTCCCCCTCCCTGGGAAGCAGGCCAGCAGCCCCCCTCCCCTCAAGGGCTGTAGGTGGAGTAACAGCAGGAACCGAGGGGGGGGGGGGGAACCTACTAGCCAGCCAGCAAGCTGATAGCAGAGAGAGGGGTGGGTGGTGGTGTCTAAACCCAGCCAGGGGAGCAGCAGAAGCAGGAACAGCAGCAGCAGTTTGGGAGAGGGAAGTCGTGGGAAGTAGAGAGAGGAGAGAGGAGAGAGAGAGAGAGAGGAGGTTAATGCTTGTTTTTTTTTACATTTTACTGATGTGGATGTATTATATTGTTTGATGGGGCAATGGCCACGATTGGCTACATAAAGTACTGAGAACAGGTATGTTAGCTTTGGCATCCCAGGGGGTGGGCGGGCGAAGCCCGCCACTTCTAAAGGACCTCCCCGCTAAGGGGAGGATCACAGGTTCTTTAGAACACCAAGCAATTCGGGGGGACAACTAAAGAAAAAAAAAAACAGAGAGCGGAGTGAGGTCACAGGGCTAAACTAAGGGAACCTGATGGGGACACCGCAGCAGAGAACCCCGGCCAATGCCCACTGCTCCTCAAAGCGTCAAGGGAGCCAGGTGGACACCGCCCAGAGGAACTCGCTCGGCATGCACGTGTGAACGGACAGAGGAGCGGAAATAGGCCCCACAGTCGCAAGAAATCCCATCAGCCAACCTCTCTCTCTGGTGCTTATAGATGGCTAGTTTGGCCAGGGCACGAGGAGGTTGAGAGGCAGATCCCGCGACTTTGATGGGGGCCACGGTATGGGGAGTGCATTAGGATAAAAAGGTGAGGGGGAAAAGTGCAACCAGAAAACGCAAGAAGACATTCAGGGGGAGCCGGAACAGGGGCTGGCAACCCAGGCGCACTCCAAGTAAACGATGCGCCAAGGTCTCTTTCACGCCAAGAAAGGGCAGGTGTCGGGGACAGGGGTGTTAACGCCGCCAAGTACACACCGTGCTCATGGCCCATGAAGGGAGCCGCCAACTGACATCCCCAGCGTGCCGCTGGGGACCAAGGCAGAGTACACGCTGGGTCCCACGGGGGCTTTTCACCCTCGAGAGGGTGGCAGGAGGTCCTTGCCAGTATTGGTATCGGGCGGGACGCTGAGTGGGATGGTACGTGAGGGTTGTGGAGCACGAGCGTGTGTACAGATGGTTCCTTTGGCGCTAGTCTTGAGAACAGAACTGGCTGCCTTTGCAGGAAGGTGAAGCGGAGCCGATTGGGCCCACGGGGCAGGGGCCCTATAAATTGTCCATTTTTTGGGCCCGGGGTGCAAGGCTGGGCGGGCCGTGCCCTTCGTTAGGAAACCCGGTCGAGGTAAGCCAGAAGCAGCATGGCAGCAAGCAAGCCCTTCACCTTCCTGAAGTACTGCGCCGGGGAGTATTGAGGTCTGGAGGCCCATGCGCCGGGGCGAGGTCAGGGATCCAGCCAATCTCCCCCAGAGGTCGTTATAGTCCAGGAGGTCTCCGACCCTGGTGACTCCTGCCAGACCATTCCTTCGGCGCACCCGCGGGGACTCCGCACCTGCACACGAGCTGGGACTTGTGTAGCAGGGGCTCGCGAGGATGTGGTCGGCCCCCACGGTGGCCGCCCGGACCTGGTCGGGAAAAAGAGCTTCCAGGATCCGGGGAGCTCAGGACGGTCTATTTGGTAAGAAGACGGCAGCCCGCGAGAGGTCTCGCTGAGGACCTCTAGGATGGATGTAAGGATGCTGCCTGTCATATTGGATCCCTCGCGAAGCGGCGGGGAAGGACGTGCGCCAGTACGCTCCACGCCGGACTACCGCACCCATATAGAGCCTCTGCAGGGCTGGAAGGCGGAAAGACAACGGGCCTGATGCGTAGGACTTCAGGCCTGCCCCCCTTCCTCCAGGAGCGGTTGTGAGAACCCCTGCCAGGACACCATGTGCGTCCTCTGGCCAAAAGGAACTCCAGAATCGTCATCCGGTGGCGGGTCAGGAAATCCGCGGGCTGCGGACCAGGTTGTTGAGCCAGGTACAGAGCATGGGACAGGCCAGTTGCATTAAGCACCAGTGCCCTCCCCGGGGAAGGAGCGGCACCGAGTAGTCCCGTCCATTTTCCGGAGCCACTCCGCCACCCTTTGCCCTCCAAACGTTGCCCAGTTCTCCGGCGGAGACGGATGCGTGGCGGAGAGGTAAACGCCCGAGAATAGGAGCAGCGGACCCGCGCTCCACCGGATATGGCCTGAGTGCGGGGTTGGGAGGGAGCTGCCTTGCCACCATCCCCGACCACCAGGCCAGAGATCTTGACCAGTTACCCGGCGGAGGAGGCCGCCAAGTACACAGCCTGGCAAGCCTCCACCCGTGCCAAGTCGCCCGGGTCCTGCGACACGAGAGGCACATCGTCAGCGTATACGCCGACGGGACCAGCCGCAGCTCAGGCTCCCGAAGCCCAACCCCGTCAACCTCTCGTGGAGGAGACAGAGGAGGTCTCGATCGCCAGGGCTGTACAGCGGCCGAGAGGGTGGGCACCCCTCCGCCCTCCCCCGCCGAAGCTGACGGCTCGGTCAGGGTCCAGTTGAGCCGACCAGACACTCCGCAGGAAGCGTTACAGCACCTGAGAAAACCCACAAAATGGGGTCGAAGACCGAACGCTCGCGGGAGTTACCCAGGAGTTACGCGTGGTCCATTCTCTTGTTTCGGGGAAAAACCGGGGTTGCTTTTTTTCTTTCCTTGAAATAATAATATTTTTCCTAGGGCAATTTGAGGGCGACGAACAGAACCATCCCTACACCCTGATTCCAGCAAAGGTCCGTTACCAGATATAAGTTATCAAAGATGGTTGCGGACGCCTGGGACGGGTGTATAGGTCTGGTCTAGGATGGATCCACGTGGCCGCCAGCCGGGACCTCATAGATCGTCAGCGAGATGTCCTTTTCAATTATTTTTCTATTCCTTGCAGAGGTTCCCTCTACGGATGACAATATTTGTCCTTACTTGATCTTTATATCGTATGCTGCCATTCGCATTTTCCCAGGTGTGTTTGTCCTTCTTTATTTGTGCGAACTACCATGTTGCCTCATTTATGCAGACTCTGGCTTCCTTAGTGGTACTTATAGTCAGTATGTTAGTTTTTCTGAACCTCATGTCCAGAGCTGTGGTTGTACCGTGCGGTTGCCTAGTTTGATGCAGCTGCAGTGGGATCCAGTACGGGGTTATTGTTCATTCTTGCTCATCTGTGCAGAGACCCTCACATTATTGTTCATGGCCTTCCAGCTCCGATTGATCCTTGTTCTTTTCACTGCTAGATCTTCCTTCTGCCACCCTTATGCATCCCTCTTGTCCTTTTTAGTTGGCTCCATTTCACTTATTCAGATCCAGATTCCGTCTGTTCTCTTTTGGTGTTCTACCACGACTTCTTGGGTGTCGAATTCCTCACTTGGTTCCCTTTTGGAATTGGCATTAGTGTGTATTTGCACGATGTAGTTTTTTAATGGATCTTTTTAGTAGGGATGGGACGGTGTTCAGGTTATTTCTATAGGCATGGCAACCTGATGATATCCTATTTATCTAAAGTGGTATGAATTTTGCAAAGGTTTTTTAGAGAAAGAGATCTGATGAAACATAACTGTTGAATTATGTGTAAGTTTTGGTTGGTTATGTAAAAAAAAAAAATAAAATTTTGGTTTTAAAATGGAATGTCTTGATTTTAATTTAAAATAATTGTTTGAGAATTTTTATTTTTTTTAAAAACGGCCCATTTGTACAGGCAAGCTTTCCTGTTTGAATCAATGAGACGGTTTATAAATAACTGCATTTGCAGTAATAAATCTTGCTATTAAAACACCAATTTCCCTTACATTACATTAACATGCAAATAGCCTCTGATTCGTGCATGCACAAAAGGTGCAGCAGTATGGCCCCACATGTGTGCAACCAGATTAGGTAACTGTGCCTGTTTACCTCACGAGGCATGGAACTATGGGCTTGGATTATGCTCATATTCTGTACCTGCACAAACTGGAGACCTTTTGAAAGTGTGCCATAAGGGCCTATGCCCAGATTCAGCAAGGAGTATGAGATTAAGGTGTCATCTTACAGATAGTATTTATTTATTTATTTTTATGGTAACCAAAAGTGGTTAGGTACTTCAGAGAAACAAGTGAAAGACAAGGGATAAAATGTTCAAAAGCACTTATGTGAAGCCTCAAGCTCACTCAAAAGTGATTTTAGGTACCTAGAAGCATAAGTCTCATTGGCTTTCCACCAGGCCTAAGCTTCTATAAATGCCTAAGTCACTTTTGAAAGTGGGACATTAGCTCTTAAATCACTTAGCCCAGGTCCTGAAAGGTATGTAGGTACCTCACTCCCCTCAGTGGGAGTGAGACACCTACATACCTTTCCAGATCTGTACCATAGGCACTTTTGGAAATTTTACCCAATCCTCCTGCCCTAAAGAGCTTTATAATCTATAATTAAACATAACGTAAGTGAGAGTAACAAAGAAGTAACCAAAGGAGGGATTATTAGGACAATAAGGTCATGCAGTTATTCCGTTTAGGTATATGCACATCTTCATAACACTATGTGCAGCGGGTGCTGCTCGAAAAAATATATAAAGATTTACCATCTATGATAGTTAAATTTATTGCAACATATATGATTCTTTCCATTCTGTGTATTGGAAACACCACACAAACCACACTGTGGTAAATGTTGATTGTTTCTAAGGGCATGATTACACTGCAGCTGGGCCTGAGTGTGTGCTTCCCAGTGCAGGTATACAGATGTGCTGGCTCTGCTCAAGCTAGTGCTGAAAAGAGCAGTGTGGAGTGGTGGCATGATGGGCGGGGTCTCATTTTTTTCCATCGGTGCTCCAGCCCTCGAGCACCCATGAAGTTGGTGCCTATGACCCACCCAAAAAAATGATGACCCCCCTCCACCATACCAGCCACCCTTACTTCTGCATTGCTGCTGGGGGCGGTGCTGCCTTCAGACCCGGGAGCTTGGCCAGCAGTCGCTGCTCTCTGGCCACAACAGCTCTGAAAGGCTGGGGCTGTCAGCCCCCTGCATGGCTGACAGCCACAACCCTGACATGCATGGGCCAACAGCTCACAGCCCCCCTGTAATAAGCTTGTGACCCCCCTGAGGGTTCACGACCCCCACTTTGAGAACCTCTGAGCTAGGGCAAGATCCTCAATCAGCCCCTTTGCAGACCTTTTGTGCTGCCAAAGGAGCAATCCTGCTGATTTAAATAGAGATGTACCTGGTTTACAGTA
The DNA here is from genome assembly GCF_003597395.2 of Chelonoidis abingdonii. NCBI lineage: Eukaryota > Metazoa > Chordata > Testudines > Testudinidae > Chelonoidis > Chelonoidis abingdonii. The sequence continues at coordinate 335,048,415 of NC_133769.1, forward strand.
ATCCCTAAGTGGTGTAGAGCTGGTTTAGCTGACTCTCTGCCACTCCTTCACTACCAGTCCCAGTGTAGGGGATGTGTGATGAGAAGGGGATTGACTGGAGCACTGCTGCATTCTGGCAATCCCTCGCTGGCAGAATCATAGATATGTAATGCTGGAAATGACTTCAAAAGGGCATCTAATCCATCTCTGTGTGCTGAGGTGGGACCAAGTATCATAGAATATCAGGGTTAGAGGGGACCTCAGGAGATCACCTAGTCTAACCTCCTGCTCAACCCAGGGCCAATCCCCAGATAGATTCTTGCCCCAGATCCCTAAATGGCCCCCTCAAGGATTGAATTTACAAGCCTGGATTTAACAGGCCAATGCTTAAACCACTAAGCTATCCCTCCCCCCAGACCAGCCCTCACAGGCTTTTGTCTAACTTCTTAAAATCCTCCAATGATGCGGACATGACACCACTTCCCTTGGAAGCCTATTCCAGAGTTTTGCTACCCTTGGTGTTAGAAAATTTTTTCCTAATAGCTAACCTAGATCTCCTTTGCTGCTGAGTAACTCCACTCCTTCTTGTCTTACCTTCAGTGGACATGGAGAACAAATGATCATCATCCTCTTTATAATAACCCTTAACATATTTGAAGACTGTTATCAGGTCCCCCCTGATAACAGTCAGGTCTTCTTTTCTCAGGATTAAAGTTCCTAATTTTTTTAACCTTTCCTCAGAGGTCAAGTTTTCCAAACCCTTGATCATGTTTGTTGCTCTCTTCTGGACTTTCCAATTCCACATCTTTTCTAAAGTGTGGCACCCAAAAGTGGGCACCATACTCCAGCTGAGGCCTCACCTATGCTGAGTAGAGTGGAACAATTACCTGCATTATTTTACATACAGTATTTCTGTTAATATATCACAGGATGATATTAGTCTTTTTCAAAACCACATCACATTGTTGGCTCCTATTCAATCTGTGATTCACTATAACGCAGTGGTCTCCAACCTTTTTGGCTGGTGGGTGCCAGCCAAAGGACCACTGTGGCGGTGGAGCACCCGCTGAAATGCTGCTGAATTTCGGCGGCGATGCCTCTCGATGATGACACTTGCCATCGACAAGCAATGTCATCGAGAGGCGTCCCCATCAAAATTCGGGAGTGATGCCTCTCGATGATGTCACTTGTCGATGGCAAGTGGCATCAGCGAGAGGCATCCCCGCCAAAATTCAGGGGTGATGCCTCTCGATGACATCACTTGTTGGTGACAAGTGTCGTCATCAAGAGGCATCCCTGCCAAAATGCCACAGCGGCATTTTGGTAGGTGCTCTCCCGGGGGCCAGGACGCGGGCGCATTAAGAAGCCCCAGTGAGCGCCATGGCGCCCATGGGCACCGCGTTGGGGACCCCTGCTATAACCCCTAGATCCTTTTCAGCAGTATTACTGCTTAGTCAGTTATTCCCCGTGTTGATTTTTTCCTTCTTAAGTACTTTACACTTTTCTTTATTGATTTTCAACTGATTGATTTCAGACCAATTCTCCAATTTGTCCAAGTCATTTTGAATTCTAATTCTGTCTGCCAAAGAGCTCACAGTGTCTCCCAGCATGCTGTCATCCACAGATTTTATAAGCATACGCTCCAATCGATTATCCAAGTCATTAATAAAAATTGTCAGGGAGCCAGCTGCTGCAGGGCCAGTCTGATAGCAACACACTGGACACAGCTGATCCTGGCAGGGGCTGCTTGATTGATGGAACTTCCTGATTGGTAGAGGGGTGGAGCTAGCTATTACTTTACCCAGAAGCCTTCAGGGCTTGCTGGCTACTTCGTGCATTTCATGTCTGCAGCTACTGTTGATCCTGCTTCTTCCTGTGCTGGCTTCTGTTACTACCCTTCTCCATTCTTGACATCCCTAGATCTGCTTCCTGACCACATCTCTGGCTCCCCAATTGGCTCTGGCTTTTGGCTTCTGATCCCTGGCTCTGACTCTTCCTGCTGTTCTCATCTATGGTCCTGATTCTGGATTCTAGTTTGGCTCTGTTCTAATCTCCTGATTTGATAATTTCCCATGGCTCTGACCATCAAACCTGACTGTCCAAGTCCTCATCATGATCCAGACAAAATATTGAATAGTACTGGACCCAGGACAGATCCTTGTGAGACCCCACTGGATACATCCTCCCAGTTTGATAGTAAACCATTGATAGCTGCTATTTGAGTATGTTTTTTCCACTAGTTATGCCCTCAATTTATAATAATTTCACCCAGACCACATTTCCCTCATTTGCTTGTAAGAATGTAATGTGGGATTGTGTCAAAAGATGTTCTCAAATCAAGATGTATCATGTATATTGCTTCCCCTCATCCATTGGGCCAGGAACTCTGTTAAAGAAGGAAGTTAGGATGGCTGGCATAATTTGTTCTTGACAAGTCCGTGTTGGCTATTTATAACCTTATTATCTTCCAGGTGCTTACAAACTGATTATGTAAAAATTTGTTCCATTATCTTCCCAGGTATCAACGTTAGGCTGCTGGTCTATAATTCTCTAGGCCCTCTTTGTTCCTCTTTTTAAAGATAGGTACTATGTTTGCTATTCTCCAGTCCTCTGGAACCTCACTCATCTTCATAAATTCTCAAAGATAATTGCTAATGGTTCTGAGATTGTTTCAGCTAGTTCCTTAAATACTCTATGGTCAATTACATCAGCCCCTGCTGATGATACATCTAACTTTTCAAGATACTTTTAAACCTGTTCCTTCCCTCTTCTGGCTTGTGTTCCTTCCCTCTTGTTGTTAATATTAATTGTGTTAAGCATTTTATCACAATGAATCTTATTTAGTGAGGAATGAAGCAAAGCAAAGCAGGTGTCATTCATTATTAGCACTCCTTCCCTGCTAAGTTGTGGACCCACATTCTTTTCCCAGTAGTCCTCCTTCCAGGAACTGCATCCCATGGTCGAGGAAGCCAATGCCATCCTATTGACATTATCAACGTAGCCATGCATTTATCTCCAGGATGTGTCTATCCCTGTTTGGGCCCTTACTCTCAACCAGCAGTCCCAGTCCCTTCACCCTTGCTTCCAGAGACCCATAGTCACTACTGATCTGTTAAGAGTCATTCCTGGAAGTGTCATTAGTGCCCATGTGGGTGAGCAGAATGGAGTAATGGTCAGAGAGCCAGATGAGCCTCAGCACCCGTAGTAGCGCAGATGCAAATAGCATACACCCAGGATGTCAGGTCAGGTTCTCAGAAGGGAGTCTTCCACCACCACCACTCTCTTGGGAGTAGTGGCCATAAGCCTCCAAGTCTTAGGGGCAAGTGACTTATCTCCCAATCACTAGGATCTGCTCCTCTTCTCCTGCTGCCTGTAGTGCATACTGGTTCTTGACCTCAATGGATAGGGAAGCTGGGTAGAGCGTTGAGTACTGTCTGATGCCTGAGGTGGCCCGCAGCCAGCCTCCTCCCTGTGGAGCAGACAGTTCTCCAGCTGGAACATCTTTGTTGCTTCTTTGAGTCCCAGATTTAGTGATTTACACTGATTCAGTCTGGAGGTGATGGATGGATCACTGAGGCTAGATCTTCACCCAAGACGAAGGGGTGATGTCTGTTAGCAAATTGAAGAAAGATGGCATTCCTTGCCACGTCTGCAGTCTGGACCAGCAGAGCTAGTGATGAATATGATATATAGCTTGTTAATTAATTTAAGTTTATTAAGTGCTTTGAGTTTCCTTTGAAGTGAAAGGAGCTATAAAAATATGGCAGTAACCCAATGCTTTCCCCATTGAAATCCGTGGGAGTTTTACCATTGACTCCAATGTGAGCACAATGGGGTCTCGGCACTATGTCAGCTAAAAACAAAATTTAATTTCTAGTCTGATTATAAACTGCATTACTGTGATTGTTATAGAGTGCACTTGCCACAAGAATGCTTCCTCATTTCAGGATGTGGCATTGAAGGGACTTTTCTGCTCTCACACCTTCTTGAGTACTGGTTCCAAAACGATCTGCTGCCATCATGACCTAGCCCTCTGTGTGGGTGGTTAGCTCAGGATGGAGCTGTTTCCTTCCCCAGACCCACTGTCTGGCCATGCGCCACTGGTTATGCTCATGCTCCCTAACCTGTGTGCAGTGCTGAGCCCTGGCAGAGCAGTGTAGACAGCCTGGGGCCTAGCTCTTCTCAGCACTGGGGGAAAGAGAGGAAGCCTATGTATTAAGAACTGCAACATCTTATGGGGTGAGAAAACTGCTTGATCCAAATACTGGTTATTCTAAATAAGGTTTAAGATTTAAACTGTGTGTTTACTTTTATTTTCTTTGTTAAATATCTCTGACCTTTTGTGCCTATCACTTAAAATCTCTCTTTCTGTAGTTAAATAATCTGTTTTATATTTTATCTAAAACTGTGTGTTTTCGTTGAAGTGCTTGGGAAATCTCAGCTCAGTTTACAAAGGCTAGTGTGTGTGTGTCCTCTCCACATCAGGGAGGAGCAGACTAGTTAATACACTTGCACTGGTCAGACTTCTGACAGGGCAAGATGGTATATTCCTGGGGTGCAAGGCTAGTGGCTTGGGAGATTTGCTGGTGCCTTTCTTTGTGTGATTCGTGAGTGGCTTAGGCAGCATTCACGCAATTTGGCTGGGTGTGGGGCTCCACATACTTAGGTTAAGTGATACCAATGCCTGGAGAGGTTTGCTGCTTGTCACTAGCAAAGCATTGTGAGAGACAGCCTGGGCTGGAGAGTTACAGGGGACACAGCAGTCCCCCAGATCCAGGTTGTACCCTGGAGATCCTGTCACAATAAGACTGACACACATCCATGGGGTACTGCTCAGGCCACTCACAGGGTCAGTGCCATCCTGGGGCCTTTGCTGCACACGGGGATGGCCTCTGCCTCTTGGTTGTTGACAAACCTTTAATTCTGACACAACTGCATGGTAATGGCAAGGAGCCAAGGCCTCCAAATCCTCACATGGCAGTGAGCATCCCCTGGCACTCACGTGGGGTCATCTCCAGGGAACTGGGGTGTCCCAGGCTGTAATTCCAGCTGAGGGATCTGGAGGCTCAAGTTTTTCACAGCTGCTGATGAAATGATGGCCCCTGTCACACATGGATTTCAAATTACAGTGGCCAGCTTTTATTTTACCCTGTTCTTTCCTGTAACAGCCTTTTCACTGCATTGAACAGCTCACTGGGTAGGTGAAGGAGTAACTCAGGGAGGTGCTGCTCTGATGTGACAGTTTCACCGACAGATGGAACCACCATTTGCCCCTGTGCTCCACACAACAGCCTTGCAGAGCTTCACAACCGTGGCTGGGGCAGAACCCCCATGACCTGCACCAAAGCACAGGCCCTGATACCTGAGCTAACAGAGAATCTTTGCTATCTGTTAGCAGTGTAGGGACCATGACATCCAGGAGAACCATGAGAGGTACACGGTGCACATACATTCCCAAAACCAGAATTCTCCCCTGAGAGCACCAGGCTCTTCAGTGACTGCAGCATTCCCTCCTCATATGAGACTTTATCCTGGCCATGGGGATTGAAATGGACTCCTCCCATTCCCAAAGCACAGGCTTCTCCTCACCACCAACTGAGCTGAACTAGGCTCTTAATGGTTTAATGGCAGGACACAGTGGAACAGTTCTCACTCCACCTCAAGGCTTGGAATTGGGAGTATCTTGCTGTATTATCTCCTGATTGTTCTAAACTTACATATAAACTTAAAATATGGCTTCAATTGGTGTTTGAATATATTTTTTTCTTTCTTTATATAGGAATTAGATACAGTGCTCCTGTCAGCTAATTTTTAAGTTTCTGCAGAAACACTAGCTTTTTCAGGTGCTTAAGTAGCCCCTGGAATCATGGTTAAAGTTGCTCCCAGCCCTGGGGAGCGGGAGAGGCTCACAGGGATGTGCTGACTGTTGGGTGGTGCTGTGTCCCAGGCCTGTGCCAGCTGCCCTGCCACTGTGGCAGTGACAAGACTGCCCTCCACCTCCAGCGGGTACCCCTGCTATAGGTACCCCCTGCAGTGCCCTCCAAATACCCCCTTCAATATCCCCCATATATCCATTCCAGTACACAGACACGGCTCCAGCACCTGCCAGATACCCCCTCCTTCTCCAACTCCCCGCCCCCCAGCACTGTCCTCCATTTGGGAACTTGAAATATGGTAATCCCAGGGGTTGCTCCATTCTCACAGTCTTGGTTTTCGGAGCTGGCAGGAGCAAGTCAGTCCTGCCAGCCTTAGCTGCCTTCCCCCAGTGCCTGGCCGAGGCAGGAGGCTTGTGTGGCTGAGCTCAGAGCTTGGGCTGTGCAACCATAAGCCCAGCAGCCATGGGGCTGGTACAGGCCAGACAAAGGGAGCTTGGGGTGGTTCCATTCTGCTCGCAGGGAGTGTAGGGAGAGTGACATGGCTGCAATGGCAGGTCCATGGCTGGTGAGTGGTGTGTGACCGGGCTGTGGAGAAGCTGGTGGCCAAGGGGAGTGAAATGCACCTCGGGGAGCATGTCATGGCAGCCAGGCTCCAGGGGCAGGGGACAACTCCAGGGGATGTGGAGAGTGGTTTGAAGATGGTTTCTATGAGTCTCAATATTCCTTCAGTCAGAGTGCCACGGCCAGATATGATGTATTTGGCTTGTTTGTGTATCTTGGGAAGCATGTAGATGGCCTCTGGACTGGGTTCATCTGGGATAAGTTTGTAGAGTTTTTCTTGGAGTTGTTTGGGGAAGGATTTGATGATATTCACAGAATCATAGGACTGGAAGGGACATCGAGAGGTCATCTAGTCCAGCCCCCTGCCTCATGGCAGGACTAAGTATTATCTAGACCATTCCTGACAGGTGTTTGTCTAACCTGCTCTTAAAAATCTCCAGTGATGGACTCCACAACTTCCCTAGGCAATTTATTCCAGTGCTTAACCTGACAGAAAGTTTTTCCGAATGTCCAACCAACCTAAACCTCCCTTCCTCCAATTTAAGCCCATTGCTTCTTGTCCTATCCTCAGAGGTTAAGAAGAACAATTTTTATCCCCATTCCTTGTAACAACCTTTTATGTACTTGAAAACTGTTATCATGTCCCCTCTCAGTCTTCTCTTTTCCAAACTAAACAAACCAATTTTTTCAATCTTCTGTCATAGATCATGTTTTTTAGACCTTTAATAATTTTTTTTACTCTTCTCTGGACTTTCCCCAATTTGTTGACACAAAACTCCAGTTGAGGCCTAATCAGTGTGAAGTAGAAAGAAAGAATTACTTCTTGTATCTTGCTAACAATACTCCTGCTAATGCATCCCTAAATGATGTTTGCTTTTTTTACAACAGTGTTACACTGTTGACTTATATTTAGCTTATGGTCGACTATCACCCCCAAATCCCTTTCCGTAGTACTCCTTCCTAGGCAGTCATTTCCCATTTCGTATGTATGCAACTGATTTTTCCTTCTTAAGTGGAGTACTTTGCATTTGTCCTTATTGAATTTCATCCTTATTCAGACCATTTCTCCAGTTTGTCCAGATCATTTTTAATTTTAATCCTATCCTCCAAAGCACTTGAAACTCCTCCCAGCTTGGTATCATCCGCAAACTTTATTAGTGTATTTTCTATGCCATTATCTAAATTATTGATGAAGATATTGAATAGAATTGGATCCAGAACTGATCCCTGCGGGACCCCACTTGATATGCCCTTCAAGCGTGACTGAACCACTGTAATGACTCTCTGGGAATGATTTTCCATCCAGTTTTGCACCCACCTTATACTAGTTCTATCTAGGTTGCATTTCCCTAGTTTATTTATGAAAAGGTCATGCGAGACAGTATCACAAGCTTTACTAAAGTCAAGTTATACCACGTCTACTGCTTTTCCCCTATCCACAAGGCTTGTTACCCTGTCAAAGAAAGAGATCAGGTTGGTTTGATACAATTTGTTCTTGACAAATCCATGCTGACTGTTACTTATCACCTTATTATCTTCTAGATGTTTGCAAATTTATTGCTTTATATTCTTAAATTCTCAGATAAATTGTGGTGTGGGGTCTTCTTTGAGTTATTTATAGTAGGTGGTGTTGGAGAGTTATCGATTGGCCTTGTTAACGTTATTATATAATGCCTACATCTGTAATTTTCACTCCATGCACCTGAAGAAGTGAGGTTTTTTACCCACCACGAAAGCTTATGCCCAAATAAATCTGTTAGTCTTTAAGGTGCCACCAGACTCCTTGTTGTTCTTATTAATGTAGTCATCAGAGTTGAGGACTACAAGGGTGCCATCTTTGTCTGCTGGTTTGATCACACTCCTAGCTGGAGATGGAAGTTTCATTCCTGCCGCTATAACAGACTTCCTGTGAGGCCCTGGAAAAGTCTGTTAATGTCATTGTGCCTGGATGCCCCAGCTGTAAAACTGGAATAATTCCTTTTTTCCTTCCTTTATCTTGACTATTTAGATTGTAATCTCCTTAGGATAGGGGCTGTCTCGTACTATGCATAGGACAGAACATAGTACTATGGGGTTCCTAGATGCTACCATAATACACATAATAGCAATTTACTGTTTTGTTTCACTTTACTAACACCGTCTTTTGGCTCTAGGTATTTTCATGGTACTAGGGGTTGGTGCCTAAAAGGTATTTTGATCCATTTTTATCCAAACTGGACCATATTCTTCCCTCAGTTACGTCTATGTAAATCTTCTGCTAACTCTTTCTTTAGCTTGTCAGCCTTGTGAATTTGGTTTAATATCCAATGTTTTCTATTCATTCTACTCTGCTCTGGTTTTTATATTGCCAAGTATTTAGGCTTAATATTTAGGTCTGTAACCAGGCGGAACTCACCCCCACGGCGCCTCCTGCTGGTCACTTCGGGAATTAGCTCAAATTCCAGCTCGGAGTGCTTTCAGCAGGCTGGTGATCCGCCTTCCGACTTCTGCTACTGGCCCCGTGTCCCTCCCTGGACCCCGGTGCCTCTTTTACGTGGGGTTCTGTCCCCCTGGCAGTAACCCCTTTCTCTTAGGGGTTTCCCCTCCCTGGGAACCCCCCACCCTCTATCCCCACTTTGCTTCAGTGTCTTGGCTACTGCCAGTCATTGTCTAGCCCCACACCCTGGGGCAGACTGCAGTATCAGCCACTCATCATCAGCAAAGGGGTTTGGACCTGCTGCCCTGGCCTACCCCTGGGTTGCACCCTACAACCCCAGTACCTCTTAGCCTACTCCTAGGCCACAGCCTGGGGCTTTCCAGGCAGGAGCTCCCCGGCTCCGCTGCCTTCCCCAGCCCTACTTCACCCTAGGTACCTTGTCTGGTCCCTTACAGCAGCCAGCCCTTCTCCCCCTGAATGCAGAGAGAGACTTCCTGGGCTCCTGGCTTCTCTGCCTTATATAAGGGCCTGTTGCTCAGTTTGAAGTGTGGCCCCAGCTGCTGCCACTTCCCCCAATCAGCCCAGCTTAAAAGGCTGCTTGCTCCAGCTCCAGCTCCAGCCCCTTCCCTGGGCTGTTTTTAACCCCTTCAGGGCCGGAGCAGAGACCCACTCTGCTACAAGGTCCCATGCTTCCTGTGTCACAGAATAGTCAGTGTTACTTTAACTTTTTGCACTAAGTTGTTAAATTATATTGGGCCTCATTTTCCTCTGAATTAGTGACAAAAAATCAGGAGTAGCTCTACTGAAGTCAGTTGAGATACACAGCTGTAAAACTGGTAAAAGTGAAGTGTGAATCAGGTCCAGCGATGTTTATTGAACCTTCTTATCACAATGATTGTTACTTACAGACCGATTTAAGATGACCCATTTTGTACTAATATTTAAAACAAACAAAAACAAAGCTTTTGAATATTTTGATAGGATAACAAGTGATCTGCAGCATTTCTGTGAGGTTAAATTCTCTGAGCACAGGCTAACCTCAGCAGGCACAGTTCAGCAGGTTTTTTATTGAATAATAGAGAACTTTACGATTAACCTTGTCAAGGTAGAAATGCATGACTTCAATTGATACAAAATTATACTTACGCCTGAACAGCTACACTTTGCTGTTCTCCTTCTGAAGACACTTGTTTCTATAGAAATCCACACCTTTTCACAAGGCAGACATTTTAAATATTTAATAAATCTATGATTAATATGAGCTATTCTACATAATGAAACTGGAGTTTGAAGTTAAAAGGACTGGGGAATTCTTTCAGGTTACAGAATATGAATCCAAAAGAAGATAATCATAGTTATGAAAACTGTCTTATACTGAGAGTCTGTGAATATAATTCTCTGCAACACACTAACTTCTTGTCCTCGACAAATATTGCAAAGGAATTTGAAGTACGTACTTCATATACATTTCCACAGAATACTGCCATGTGAATTTAAGGTGCTACATTGATTACAGTGGATCAATACTGATTTGAGTCACTTCAGGATCTGACACATGGCTTTTCGTAATCTTCATCATATTTTCCAATTACACTATGTGTTTCACTAGCGTTTAAATGTGAAACAATCATAAATTGTGACTGGCTGCTTGTGAGGAACCTTCACTGGGGATATTGTGGCACTTTCTGAACTATGTGTTGCAACTACGTGGCCTGTCTGTTAATTCACTTTCACTTCTACAGAGCTGGTCCACCTTATTTTCCAGTATTAATTCAAGAAGGGAAACTGGGGCCATAAAATACCTGTTTAAAATTTTAGATCCCATCAGCCAGTCATTTTTTTGAAATGATGAGAATTTAAAATGGTTTAATAATCAGATTCTACCGTATATGTTGTATGCAAGATCAGTGTGACTGGAGAACAGTTTTTATTTTTCCAGAACTATTCCCCTCAACTGTCCTCAGACTTCCAACATCTTAGTTGTTTAGGAAACATAGCATGGGGGTTGCTTGGGTAACCAATATCTATCTGACCACCTAGATCCAGCTGTCAGTGAGCTACAGTGTTCTAGGATGTGGAACAATCCTGGACACAACTCTTGGCTAGAGCTGACAATGGTTTCATTGTCACAGCTTCCAGTGAGGTGTTCCCAGTAAACCAAAACAGTGCACAAAGATTGCCTATGACAATATAATAAGATGAAATTAACACTTTGGTTTCCAAGAGAGGTGAATGTATGTAACTGCAACAAAATTTTGCACCTTTGTGCAACAGAAAAGAATGTGCTTGGTGTTTCCTGTAGTTATGAATCTGTAGCTTTAAGTCTAAGGAGTCGTGTGACCATAGCTTTCCTGAATAAAGGGTAGCTTTGTCATCTTGTCTTCAGTTTAGTTACAGCTGTTGGCTAGGAAGCACCTACTCTAGGGGAAAGAGCAAGAGCTTGGCAGGCTTTATTAAAATACATAATGGAGAACCATTGATGTAGTGTGGTAGCCTTGTTGGTCCCAGGATATTAGAGATCCAAGGTGGGGGAGGAAATGTCTTATATTGGACCAACTTCTGTTGGTGAGAGAGACAAGCTTTCATGCTTACACTGAGCTCTTCTTCAGATCTTAGGAGCTCAGTATAAACTCAAAAGCTTGTCTCTCTCGCACAGAAGTTGGTCCAGTAAAAGACTTTCCCTCCCACCTTGTCTCTCTAGCCCTTGATGTACACATAGTATAGATTAAATCCACTGTAATCTCCCCCAGGGTGCTAGATTTGGTTAAAATTTTCTCTTTATTCTAGTCTGGTTTTGAGTCCATAGTGTGATTTTGTGTTTGGACTTTTATGCTGTGTTTAGGAGGTGTGTTTAATATTAAAACAATTTGCCATAGTACATGATCTAGAGAGGTAGATCCTGATCCTTCGTTTACAGCCAAGCAGGAGTTTTGCCTGCCTGGGAATTGTACACTGTCTCTGTGCTGATGTCAGTAGTACTAGGCTAACCCCCTGCGGGTATGTCTACACTGCAATGAGACGTCCATGGCTGCCCTGTGCCAACTGACTCAGGTTTATGGAGCTCAGGCTAAAGGGCTGTTTAACTGCAGTGTAGACATTCAGGCTCTGGACTCTAGGATCCTGTGAGGTGAGGGTGGGGGGTGTCCCAGAGCTTGGGTTCCAGCCCGAGCCAGAAAATTTACACTGCAATTAAACAGCCCCTTAGCCCAAGCCCCATGAGCCTGACTCAGCTGGCATGGTAGGTTTTTAATTGCAATGTAGACATACCCTGAGGGACATTTAAAAATGTAGCTCATGGCCCCCTTGATTCTGTTTGCCCAAACTTTATTTTAGTAAAAATGTTAAAGACAATAAAGCTTCTATTTTCAGTTACTTCTCTACAATGCAAGGAAGGACTCTTTATGGGATGATAATGGTATGAGGATGTTCTGTGGTATGATAGTGCTGGGAATGGCGTTTGGCTCTCTCTTTGTGCTTGTGTCACGATGTAGCCTGTCAATCAGGTGCCCTAGTTATGGAGCAGCAGTAATGATGTTGCAGTTAAAGTCATAAAAGAGTTTCCCACTAGAAGCCTATTCCCCCTCACTCCCCAAACTTTCTCAAACAAATGAAGACTTCTCCTCTGACATTTTGGAACCTTTCATCTGTCTGGTGGGCTCAAGCCTCAGTCTAGGCTGCGGTCTACCTGGGATGGAGCTGGCTGCTCCCCACATTTTCAAGCCTTTGTGTTGCATATTTTTCTGAAACTTGGCACTTGATCACTCTCCCTATGAGATATGCTCTGTTGTTCAGTGTGCTAATGTGAAACTGTGATGCTCTTGGTTTTGGAAGAAGCACCTACTAGTTGCTTTCTGAGGGAAGGATCTGAGGGAAGGGTCTAGTGGCTCTCCTCTGGAAGTGACTTTGTGGCGTTCACATGTTGTGCAGTATCATGCTCCATGTCTTGTATAATCAAGTGATCCTGCAGGGGAAAGAACTCTCTGTGGTGCTTCCACCCTATGATTGCCCAGTGAATTATCTGTGTCTATTGTTTTGTTTGTCTTTTTTGACAGTTGTCATAGGTTTCTTGAGGACTGGGCCTGTATCCCTATCTTAGATATTTAGAGAGCTCCCAACACCATAGCATCTGAGCACTTCACAGTCCTTACTGGATTTACCTCACAACACCCAGTCAGGTAGGGAAGCTATTATTATTTTGTTTGAACTCAGATGGGGAACTGAGGTCCAGAGAGGCTAAGTGACTTGCCCACAGCCATACTCAAAGTCTATAGGCTAGTGACCTAACCACTGGACCATCGTGCTTCTCTCAGCATCAAGCACCTCCTCATTGCTCAAAAATAATAAAACCTCTTAAAACCCTATGTGGGAAAAATACTTGTTGAAACCCTGGCCCCAGTGAAATCAATTGAAGTTTTTTTGCTAACTTCAGTGGAACCAGAAGCTCGCCCAATGACTATAAGGATAATGGTACTGGTCATATTCTATGATAACAGGCACAGCTAACTCTGTTGTCTACTGGTACCACACACTTTTCTTAAGTCATGGTGAATCTCTTAGGCACAGTTGGGTTTACAAGGAAAAATCATTTATTTGCAGCTGGAAAAATATGGTGGTGAGTGGCACAAGTTAACCTCTGAGTCACCTTGTAATATATGTCACAAGGTATCACACATCATGTCACAGTACTGCCCTTTCACATCTTCTCATTTACATAATGCCTCCCAGCTATTGGTATTTCATTGCTTGTGGCACAATGGATGGAATTTTTTTTCCTGATGTGCGATAACCAATGGTGCGCTTCTACTTTCCGCAAAATTTAAACAAATCTTACAAAGCCGAACAGATGCATTTCATACCAAGACTTAGAAAAGTTCTATCTCCATAATGTCTTTCCTAGTCAATTACATTTGGTAATTTATCACAGAAAGCTATTGTCAAGGGTTTTTCCCCACTTTGAACTTTAGCGTCCAAAAAGTGGGGACCTGCATAATCACTTTTAAGCTTAATCACTAGCTTAAATTTGGTATGCTGCCACCAGCCAAAAATATAGTGATTGGCACACTTCCTGTTCCCCCAAAACCTTCCCTGGGGAACCCAAGACCCAAACCCCTTGGGTCTTAAAACAAGGAGAAAACTAAACCATCCCCATCACTTTTCTCCCCCCAAGACTTTCCTCTCCTGGGTTGCCTTGGAAGCTACAGACAGATCCAAAACTCTTGGATCTTTAAAACAAAGAGGAATTAACCATTCCCTCCTTTTTCCCCTTACCAATCCTGGGTGGAGTTTAGACTCAATCCTGGATTCCAGCAACAAGGAAAAATCAATCCAGGTCTAATAAAGAAAGTTTTTAATTAAAGAAAGAAGGTAAAAAATTATCTCTGCTAAAATCAGATGGAAATGCTTCAGGGTATTCAGATTCATATAGCCTAGTAGAGGACCCCCCCCCAAGCCTGAGATTCAAAGTTACAGGCAAACAAGGTAAAAATCCTTCGCAGCAAAAGGAAAAGCATTTCACAAGTGAAAGAAAACAAACATTAAGACTAATCCACCTTGCCTGGCTATACTTACAATCTCTGAAACATGAAAGACTGATCAGAAAGATGGAACACCTGGTGGTAGTCTGGTCCTCTTAGCGGCCAGAGCGAACAACGAACAAAACAAACAACACAAACAAAGACTTCCCTCCACCAAGATTTGAAAGTATCTTGTCCCCCCATTGGTCCTCTGGTCAGGTGTCAGCCTGGTTCACTGAGCTTCTTAATGCTTTACAGGTAAAAGAGACATTAACCCTTAACCAACTGTTTATGACAGCTATACTACGGGGTAAGTACATGAAAGATTCAGGTAATGGGAATGAGCTGTCTTCCGTGATGTTAGGCTGCAACACAAATAGTCTATAAGACTTCACTGCAATTTACACTCTTCCATATGTTTTGCAATGTAAAGTCTTCCTGCTGACTCACTGACCATATGTTTAAAATTTTCAGCATGTTCTCTAAAGGTACTGTCCCAACAATCTTTTCCTCTCCCTTGTTTTCATAGCTGATGTCATTCTACTTCTTCTTAATTAAACTGATAGCTTGTGTCATGCTGTCATTTTAGCAGCCTACATCAGTTATTAGAAGCACAATTAGATGATGAATCACTTGTCTTTTCCTGAGAATTCACGTGAATATCTTTAATATTTCAGATGATGTGTGGATACTGTTTCACTTTTTGAAAGCTTCTCTATTTCTGAAACCTCAAGCAAACTGGGGTTTCTGTGGGCATCCAAGTTCTGTTATACTGTTTACTTTGTAAGCCAGGTGAACTACATGCATCTCAGTGTGAAAGATGTGAATATAACATACAGCATTAAAGAAGTCTTTGGGAAAAGAAATCCACTTTAATGACCTGTTTCCAAGATTTCTATTGCTAAGAGTTCATTTCTGAAGTCTCCTTGTCTGGATAGTTGCTTTTGCCTTGTGTTGGGTTTTTACATTACACACAAACTTATCATCCAATCTGGATTTATGTATATCATTATCTTAACTGAGACCAACATTATCTGTTTTGCATTTATGTTTGTTCTGGAGTCAGAGTAGATGAGCTAAACAACTATTCAGCACAAATTGATCTCAGTAAAGACTTTCCAGTAACATTCTATACCAAATGTAGAGGTGATGTAATGCATTTAGAACTCTCTATCAAGATATGATAACTTGAGCAAGGTGAAAAATTTTAGTTGAAAGTTTTTTCCAGTGAAAAAATGCAGATTAAGGGACACCGAAACATTTCACAAATTTGTGTCAGTTTTGCCAATTTGTTCATCTTTGGGGGTGGGGGGGTGGAATTCTAAAGAAGTTAAAATATTCCCTCTTTTTATTTTTTAAATGAAACATTTTGATTTGATTTGAAATACTTTTCATTTTGCATTTTGCATTGCCTTCAATTTCATTAAAATCATTTTGAAAA
Organism: Chelonoidis abingdonii; assembly: GCF_003597395.2. NCBI lineage: Eukaryota > Metazoa > Chordata > Testudines > Testudinidae > Chelonoidis > Chelonoidis abingdonii. The sequence goes on from NC_133769.1 coordinate 335,064,201, forward strand.
GCTCAAAATTGAAATGAAATATTTGGTTTTGGGTCAAACAAAACATTTCATTTGACCCAAAAAGGATAGGCGTTTTTTCCTGGAATTGCCTGCAACACAATATATAAGTTATTAGCCAAGCTTTGATGGTAACTGCTACAAATCAGTTATCTCCTGGTCCTGTGAGGTGTTAAGGAGAACTAGTCAGAGTTTTTAACCTTGAAATAATTTTATGATTTTTTGGGGGGAAGGGGTTAGAAAAAGTGTGTTTATTTTCAAAATGTCCTGGAAAAATAATTAGCTTTAATTTAACTAGTTCTAGTGCTGAATAGCCTCAATATAGTTATATATAGGGTGTAGCTATATTATCTGGCTGCTGGCTTCTGTATCTGCAGTGGCTGTTGCACATCCATCAGTTGTTCGATGTAACACGTGAAACTTTGTTTTGCCTAAACAAACCTTCATTTCAGCAAGAGTGGAGGCAATAGACAATACATTAGATTAAGGGCCTTTTCCAACAGAACAAACATTGGCTTTTGGAAATCCATTTGCTGCAGCATTGTTGGGTGCACCTCTGGCCTTAGTCTCACTGTAAAAAAAAAAAAGCAAAAAAAAAAAAAAGCAACACAAGGATCAACATTTCTATATCTCAGCCAAAATAATCCTTCATTTGAGCTGCTTATCTGAGAACCAACCCTTGGATCTGAGGTAAAGATTTATCCTTTTATGAAATCATTAAGTTACATTACATTTGATATAATATGGTTTTAGAATGCCTCCACATTTAGATGGTTTAATTGCAAAATGATTAAGTGTAGTTGATTGTGGCAAAGTCACAGGAAAAGTAGCTAATTAAAAATCATATGAAAATAACAAGATGATTGGAGGCTGACATAGCACCTTAAAGCTGTTAAGGATTTATATTAGAAAAAACACTCCAAAAACAATTTCAGGGAATTGTAAATTATGCATAATCAAGCTTTCATATATACGAGCTGATACACACACACACACTGTATACTAACATGTATTCATATAATATAACCTATTTGCAAGGAGCAATAGAATTTTTATGAAAAATAGGTTAAATATATGCTGTATTTTATTTTTGGAGTAATTCATTGTCTGTAAAAGCAACTGATTATAAAATATATGGGCCAAATTCATCCCTAGTTTGACTCTGACTTAAGTAGAGACAAGGGATGAATTTGACTATGGCACAATTTCAAAGATTCCTGGAGATGCTAACAACATTACTGCTACTCCAAAGCACTCTTGTCTTGAACCATCCTCTAGTGGTCACTCCAGAATCTGCAAATGTTTCTGCTGCACCGGTTGGCTGATTAACCTGGTTCACTACCTTTAAGCTAACACGTTCCAGAGTGTAAAGCTTTAGCTCATGTTACAACAAGAAGTAGTTGAAAAAAAACACATTGTTTTGTTAGTTAAAAAATAATCTTCCCCATTTTTTTTGAAAGAGATGCTCTAGCCTGCAGACATGCCTGAAAAGCAGGGTTGCCAAACCTCCAAGATTGCACTAGAGTCTCCAGGAATTAAAGATTAATCTTTAATTAAAGATTATGTCATGTGATTAAACTTCCAGGAATACGTCCAACCAAAACTGGCAACCTAACTGAAAAGAAATTGGTTCCCTTCCTATTAATAATATTTTATCTTTTGGTAACACCTACAGGCCCGATCAAGGATCAGGGCCCTGTTGGGCTTGGTACTATACTAGCAGAACAAAAAGATGGTTTCTACCCTGAAGGGCTTGCAATTGACAGTGAATGGGTATTTTTTCCAGTGAGTGAAGTACTACTGTATAGAAAGTGTTTTCTTCCTGGCCTGTTTTCTGGCCACATCACTACCTATCTGCTCTATTTTCATACATCTTCATAGTTTCTAATGTGCATCCTCTTAGCGTGGGATGCCCTCCTACAAGGTGGATCAGTAAAGGCACGACCCAGACACTACTCACTTTGCCGTGACACCTATAGAGTCCTTCCAGCTGCTAACAGCTAGGCAGGCAGCAAGCGGAGAGTACTTCCACGGCAGGGCTTATATAGAACAACAGAACCTCTACGCTTAAACCACACACAAGTAGCCTATGAAAATACAGGCTCATGTTGCTGTCATCCTTCTCTCCCTTCCCTTGGCCCCCAGCCCAATTTATTGGTTTTACTCTATTTAATGTCTTGTCTTAAACTAAGGTTGTGAATGCTTAGGGACTCAATCTTTTACTAGTACAATGTCTAGCACAATGGAGCCCTAATCTATAATGTAAATAATAGTAATTAATGACACTGTCAATTTAAGTCATTTGTTTTTTTAAATACATTTTCTTCCTATTTTATTAATTACACCTTAGTTTATTAAGACTGAGAGAATTGTAAACATCTATGTTACTTCTACCAGTAAAACCAATGGACTATGAACTGACCAAGTCTTAGATACCACGGTGAAGGATGTTGCATACAGATTTGTGACAGAATGAAAACAGGCTGCCCGGCACCACTTTTCGTTGTGCTTATTCATTGATCGTTGTCTTCTTATCTTTTCTTTTTCATGCTTTAAATTCACCTTCTCTGAAAGTGCCTGCAAGCCGTGGAGTGGGGCTAATATACATCCACTGAGGGACACTGTAAAGTTTTAAAATGGTGATTGGGTGTTTGGGAGGTGAATGGCAAATTGCTCCAAGTTTCCATGAGCTCACACCTCATATAAAAGGTGAACAAGGGATTTTCTCATCCATGAAGTCCCAGGTCTGCTGTCATTCAGCGATGCTCAAAATGTACATTGAACAGTTCCTATTTTCATTGCAAATATTTCACTATAGTAAAATGGGTTTGAAAAAGTCAAAATACCATCCATTCCCTCAACCCTAGAGGTGGTCTCTGCCTGCACAGGGTCAAACAACGCTGGTGGGCATTATGGGATGGAGAAGTTAGCACTGCTGCTTGTCCGTGCTGTATGAATGAAATTCATACCTGTGTAAAGGGCCAGCAGAATTCCTGTGCATCATGTCTGTAAGCCCTAAAAATAGGGCTTAATTTGGATTTAGTAGGTGCATGGTCCTTGTATTGTCCCTCTGCACAGGTATGATTTTCACCCTGAAGGAACAGAAGACTTCATTCTCCAGTGCTTTTGCTCTAGCACCCTTCCAGGAGAGTTACACTCACAAAATATAAAAAATAAAAGATCACTCTGTGGTGAAAGTACTGAAGCCACATTTCTGCAGAGTCCACTCTGTCCTCACCGCAGCTGGTTCCCCCCTTGTATATTATACCCACTAAATTATATGCATGTGGCCAAAAAGTGTGCCATTTCAATGCGGTACATGTCATTTTTTCTCATTCTTTGTAGTTTTAGATGTCATTTGAGCAAGTTTTTCTTGCATGTTTTCCTAGCGAACAATATATTAATTACTTTATAATGGAGACTGGGCAGGAGGGGCTGTATTTCCAATAGTGATTGAAGTGATCTTACACTGGCTCTGAGTATATGCTTACAACAATAATGATATTCAAGCCCTTATTTTTACAAAGAATTACACAAATACGTAACTTCACACACTATAGACTCATAGAGTCAGAGACTTTAAGGTCAGAAGGGACCATTATGATCATCTAGTCTGACCTCCTGCATAACGCAGGCCACAGAATCTCACCCATTCACTCCTGTAACAAACCCCTAACCTATGTCTGAGTTATTGAAGTCCTCAAATTATGGTTTGAAGACCTCAAGCTGTAGAGAATCCTCCAGCAAGTGACCCATGCCCCACGCTGCAGAGGAAGGTGATAAACCTCCAGGGCCTCTGCCAATCTGCCCTGGAGGAAAATTCCTTCCCTACCCCAAATATGGTGATCAGTTAAACCCTGAGCATGTGGGCAAGACTCACCAGCCAGCACCCAGGAAAGAATTCTCTGTAGTAACTCAGATCCCACCCCATCTAATATCCCATCACAGACCATTGGGCGTACTTACCTGCTGATAATCAAAGATCAATAGCCTAATTTTGGCAATTAATTTGGTAATCCCATCATACCATCCCTTCCATAAACTTATCAAGCTTAGTCTTAAAGCCAGATATGTCTTTTGCCCCCACTACTCCCCTTGGAAGGCTGTTCTAGAACTTCACTCCTCTAATGGTTAGAAACCTTCATGTAATTTCAAATCTAAACTTCCTAGTGTCCTGTTTATATCCATTTGTTCTTGTGTCCATATTCGTACTAAGCTTAAATAACTCCTTTCCGTCCCTAATATTTATCCCTCTGATATATTTATAAAGAGCAATCATATCTCCCCTCAACCTTCTTTTGGTTAGGCTAAACAAGCCAAGTTCTTCGAGTTTCCTTGCATAAGACAGGTTTTCCATTCCTCGGATCATCCTAGTATGAGCATGTCCCACTGATGCTAATGGGATTAGTCAGTGTATGAACTTCAGCAGATGCATCAGTCTTTGCAGAATCAGGACCTAAACCCTTATCCTATAGAGTTTTATATTTTCTAAACATTATACAAATATGAATGAAATTACTTATTGAAATAGCATATTCCAACACTTCCACGGCCATTTGGAAAGTTGTCTTTGTTGCACACCATGGCCACAGAAATCAGTTCTTTCTACTCTAAATCTCAGAATGTCCCTCGGACCAAAGACTATTGAAATGTTTCATTCTGGAAATGCTGAAATGAATTGTTTCCAAACTTCTTACATTGTTTTTCCAACCAAAGCAATTAGCGAAATCAAAGAGCCATGAATTGTTCTGATGGATCCAATTCTGCACTTTTTGGCAAAAAAAAAGAAAAGAAAAAAGGTTTTGCACAAGAAATGTCACCCAGCTCTACCAGTGACTCAGTTGAGCAAGTCTTATTCTGTCCAGTAGAGAGCAGTGCATACATAGGGCCTGCTCCAAAACCCTTTGAGGTCAATGGACATCTTTTACTTGCTTTCAATGAGTTTTGGATCCTGGCCAGACATGCTAGCCAGTTTGTTACAGCTTTGTTATTTGGCACACAGATAAAACTTGCTTCACTGAACTTCTGAACTGAAACAGTATATTGTAACAGTGTGTGTTGGGGAAAGAGAGAAAGGAAAATTTGTGATGAAATCTTTATGTTCTGTAGTGGGGAAATGGAGAAGAGCGGATTTGTAGGTGATAACTCTTGCTTCTTGTTAAAGTTACCCTCAAAGGAGAAAAAATGGTTTGCATTGTTTTGCTTCTTTATGACATAACTTTTTAAAAATGAAGATGGAACTTGGTGCATACTCTACCGAACTGGCAACTTCAATACTTTATTTTGTTTATTCCCCACCTTCCATATCATCTCCTCCTGCATGTATATATGTATATATGCAGGAAGAGATACTATTATGGAGGTCTTGTCATACACATATTAGATTGTGTGTTTTAGGGGGCAGGGACTGTCTCACTTTGCTGTATATAAAGCACCATGCAGACCTATGACCCTATATGCAAAAAATAAATAAATGCTACTGCTACTTAAAGCCAAAGCAATAAAGCTGCTTCTCAGCGACTGAACATGAAATGTCCCACGAGTATGTCTGAGACTAGAAATCCAGATAAAGGAGCAGTTTAATCAGGTTAAATATCTAACATAGGCCCAATTCAGCAGAACACTTAAAAACATGCTTAACTTCAAGCACATATGTAATTCCACACATACTCAGCAGACTACTTAAGGAAGTGACTAAATCCCATTGCGGTCAGGGCTGAACTGGAGCCTTGATGAACTATACATGTAAATTAGAAATCATTTATTACTCCTAGTCCATAATGTGAACTGTTTGCTGCATTCTTTTTAGATTCAAACACCTCATGTACTTAAGTTAGAAAGTAGAAGTACTTTTAGCAGAAGTCATATAGAAAGGCATTAAGAAGCAAAATGCAAAGTCCTATTGACTAGCTGATTTCATGGCATACTGTCATCATAATAGTTCCACAATATATAATCTGTGGAACTGCTGATATGTACTGACAGCCCACACACTGCAATGGTTTCCAAGGAGATGTTATAATGTGACATGTCAGTGTCTTGTAGGAGTATGATGCAGGCTGTATAAGACACTTTTATATTTCCACTGCTAGAGCCTTATGAAACTATCAGTTTATATGCAAACTTCTCGCCAATCTCTACTGCAGATGCTGATGCATATTCTGGAATATACTGGAATACTGTATGCCAGCAGTTCTCAAACTGTGGGTCGGGACCCCAAAGTGGGTCAGGGCCCTATTTTAATGAGGTCGCCAGGGCTGGCTTAGACTTGCTGGGACCCAACGCTGAAGCTGAAGCCCCACTGCCTGCGCCTGGGTCTGAAGCCATTGGGCTCAGGCTTCAGTCCCCCCTCCTGGAGTGGTGTAGTAAGGTTTGTTGTTAGAAGGGGGTCACGGTGCAGTGAAATTTGAGAGCCCCTGCTGTATGCAGTTCTGGGGCCCACATTTTAAAAAGATGTTGAAAAATTGGAGTGGGTTCAGAAAAGAGCCACAAAAATGATTTGAGACCTGGGAAAGTGCCTTGCAGTGGGACACTTGAAGAGCTTCATCTGTTAGTTTTTCAGGAGAGTAGAGCTGGTCAGAAAAAGTTAGATGAAATCATTTTTCACTGGACAATGCAGCTCTATTGAAATCAAAACACTTTGTGAAATTGACCCTTACACCAAAATTTTCAGAGAAAAAAGGGAAAGAAGTTCTAATGATGCTCAAACATCCTGTCCTGACAATTTTAGAACAAAGTATTTCAATATTTCCTTTCAAAATGACTTTTTCAATTTTTTTTACTTTGTATTATTTTTATCTATATATAGTCTAAATTGAAGTGAATCTGTCAAAACTAAATATTTTATCAATCCAATCCAAAGGTTTTTGTTTTTTTCCAGAGAGTTTTAGAATTTTGAGGTTTTATTCCCAACTGAAACAAAACCAAATTTCAAAATCCTCCATGAAATGGAATTTTCATTCTCTGCACAGTTCTAATTGATTGTACTCTGTGGTGCCTTCACAGGGAGAAAATGCCAGGTACTGCAGGGCTCTTTGGGCTGGCAGAGAAAGGCATAACAAGAACCAATGGCAGGAAGCTGAAGGTAGGCAGGTTCAGACTGGAAATGAGGGACATGTTTTTGGCAGTGAGGGCTACTGATGACTGGAATGGACTGCCAAGGGAGGTGAGGATTCTCCAACTCTTGATGTCTTTAGGTCAAGACTGGATGCCTTTGTGGAGGCTATGCTTTAATCATACACAGGTTATTGGGCTCAATGTATGGGCAACTGGGTGCAATTCTTGTATTATACAGGTGATCAGACTAGATGACCTAAGGGTCCCTTCTGGCCCTAAACTATGACTCTATGAAGGCTGCATTCATGCTGGTCAGGGAACTCCTCCCATGACATCACAGTTTTTTCCACCCAAAGAATGAACACAGAATAGACCATAGACATTTACAGTGCAGGTTAGAGAGGAAAATGTCTCTCTTCTTCTTGCAGGTTAAAGAGAAACGGGGAATTTGCATTAACCTTCACTTTCTCTGTGGAGGCTTGCATTAGTTCTGCACTAGTTCTCAGCTCTTGAGTACAAATAGGTCAGAACTATTTTCATGGGCTAAATGCAAGTGAGGCATTTGCTAAGGGCTAGGCTGTGACCTGAACTACATGCCCATGCAAAGAGGCAATGGGGAATTAGAGCTCCTTGTACATGGATTACCCAGTTGTTGGGCCGAGGTGCATAGGAGTAAGCAGATGCTGCATGTCTGTTTGCTTCCCTCTGGAGTAGGTGGGTAGGGAGGCGAGGGGAAATGGGTTAGTCTTGGCCCTACCCCCTACTTGGTGGGCAGTGTATTTCAGCTGGTGTGAGGGTGTCAGAGCTTCCTGCTGATATAGGACAACAGCAAATTACTTCCCCAAGACCAAGGAAGAAATAGGGGAGAAACTATTACTCAGAAATTAGTCTAAGTCAGTGTTTCCTCAGGGCTATTTATCAGCTACTTTGTAGCTTACATACCTTCTTTGCTTAAGGCTCACTCTAAAATCACAGTTTAACATCCTACAAGAAAAATGTCCAGCTATCATCTCATCTAGTCTACTCTATAATATACTCTGCACATCACCATGGTATCTGAGTGCAACAAAATAAGCATTAATAAGCAAAAAAAATTATCAGTTTTGCTCTCTAAACAGCAAGCTACCTTTCCAGCCTTCCATCTTCAGAGGCTTGTGTTCAAGAGGAAGAGGAGAGGCTCCCAATATCACATCAGGTGTACAAACATCAAAATTAAAAGCAAAGAAACAATTCAGACTTGAAAATGGCAAGGTCTGATTCTCTTCTCACTTACACAGGCATAACTCCATACACTTAAATGGAGTTACTCCCAACTTACACTAGTGTAAGCAAGAAGCAGAATTAGGCCCACAATATACGACCTCAGTGTTCTGCTGCCTTGAGTAAGTCCCATGGTGTCTTTTAATGTCAGCAGAGGCTACTGTGTGAATTACAGTTTTTCAGACACTGTTTAACCATAGATGTAGGTCACACCTGATAAATTTGTTTCCTGAATTAGTGGACAAGAGGGAAGCAGTGGGCATGATTTATCCAGCTGTCAGGGAAGCATTTAATACTACGCTGCACAACAGATTGATTTGCAAGGTCAGACAGCATGACATAGCATAGGCAGAGAAACACTGAAAAGGATTAAAATGGCTTAAGGGACAAAAGATAGGCAGTGTCATTAAGGGGAAAGAGTTTATATGTGAAATATCCCTACTATTGGACCATTTTGTTTACCTTGTGCAGAAATGACCCTGAGGAGGATAGCTGATGTAACTACAGAAGTGGCTGGCACTGAAAACTTGAGAAAGGTGGTAAGGAATCTAAGATCAGATCCTCAGCAAGTATATATCAGTGCAGCTCCATTGACTTAAGTGGCACCACACTAGTTTACACTAGCTAGGGAACTGACCCATTAAGTGGAACAGAGTAAACAAACTCCAAAGGCCTATGAACTGATAGTGTATCAAAGAACATTTTCAGGTAACCATCCAAATGGCTGGGGCTCATACCTGTCTGTGACAGGACACTTTCCTCAAGCACGCCCCCTTGTGGTCCTGCAACTATATGGCTCTCAGTGCTTGCAGTCTTTTACTCTCAGACCCATCTGCTGAGAACAAGATAGCCTGTTTGTGGGGTCTCATTTATTATCTCATTTTACAGAGCCCAACCCTTCTTGTTGCCACGGACTTAATGCTTAAAAAGCATCCTTTCCTGAGTTTAAGAGTCATCAGTCCTCCTCCCCGAGAAGGGTTATAGCCCAAACTCTCTCTCTCTTTGCAAGTCAGGAGTCCCCCACTCTCCTCCTGGAGTTGGGTTATGATTTAGGGCAGCTGTAGCTCTCACTTAGCTTCCCTCTAACTATCTCCTTTTTACCTATGTATTAGTCTGTTGGTGAGAGAGACAAGCTTTTGAGCTACACAGAGCTCCTCAGACTTTCTTATCTCACAGGGTCCTAGAACCAGCCCAAGCCCAGAAATCTACACAGCAGTAAAATAGCCCTGCAACCTGAGCCCCATGAGCCTGAGTTAGCTGGCATGGGCCAGCTGCGGGTGTCTAGTGGCTGTGTAGATCTACCCTAAGAGGAACTGGAAAAGCATAAGGTTTTCCTCTCAGCTGTCATCTTCTCCTCATTGAGTTCCTCTGCTATTTGAAAAAATGGCATCCAATCCTTTTGTCATAATCAGGACAATAAAATAACCCCTACTTCCTGTGAATCTGGGCCCTGAGGAGGGTCACAGACTCAAGAACTCTTTTCTTTGCAACCTGCTTAGTCAGGACATGTAGCTTAGGTACCACAGTGAGTGAGGAAATTTAGGATAGATAGGACCCCGCTCTCTGTTCCTCCTGTGCTCTACCCATTGTCACTTTCATACTTGTGGTGACTATGAATTGGCTTGCAAGTCCCAGATATACCTCAGAATTGTGAATATCAGGTCAGAAGTCTGGGGAAAGGAAGTAATTTCCCCATTGTATAGTTAGGTGCATTGTGAAAGGGTTAATGCCTCCTTTGCCATTGACTATTTGTTGGGTTACAGCTACTAACCTTGATGGACCATTGTTCTGCTATGGTATGGAGAGTCCTGTGTTCCTGTCTTATCAAGTAAGGTCTCATCTTAATGAATTTCTGATCTTAGGGTTAATGGTAGTTAAAGAATTCACTCTATGAGTGTCAAGTATCAGAGGGGTAGCCGTGTTAGTCTGGATCTGTAAAAGCAGCAGAGAATCCTGTGGCACCTTATAGACTAACAGACGTTTTGGAGCGTGAGCTTTTGTGGGTGAATACCCACTTCGTCAGACGCAGGCCTATGAGTATGTATATATCGCCCATATTTCATGCATGTTCCCCGTATTATATGGTATGTATCTGGAAGAGAACATAAAATCACTACTAATAACATTTTCAGATGACACAATGATTGGGGGAGTGGTAAATAATGAAGAGGACATGTCACCAATACAAATTGATCTGGCTCGCTTGGTAAGCTGAGTGCAAGCAAAGAATATGTGTTTTAATACAGCTAAATACAAATGTATACATCCAGGAATAAAGAATTTGGGGTGGCAGTGTGGATAATCCGCTAAACATGAGCTTCCAGTGTGACACTGTGGCAAAAGGGTCAATGTGATCCTTGGATGCATAAACAGGGGAATCTTGAGTAGGAGTATAGAGGTTATTTTACTTCTGTATTTGACTGCTGCTGCAATGCTATGTCCAGTTCTGGTGCCCACCGTTCAAGAAGGATGTTGAAAAAATAGAGAGGGTTCAGAGGAGAGCCAGAAGAATGATTAAAGGACTAGAAAACAGGGCTTATAGTGATAGACTCAAGGACCTCAATATATTTAGCTTGACAAAGAGAATTTAATTTAATTTAATAATGGAGATATACCCATCTTCTAGAACTGGAAGGGACCCCGAAGGGTCATCGAGTCCAGCCCCCTGCCTTCACTAGCAGGACCAAGTACTGATTTTGCCCCAGATCCCTAAGTGGCCCCCTCAAGGATTGAACTCATAACCCTAGATTAAGAGGTGACTCAATTACAGTCTTCAAACTATATTCCTGGAGGAATTCTGTGCTAAAAAATTAAGAATTCTGCGCTCAATCTTTTAAAATTCTTTATATTTTGTCAAAATAACACAGTATAATCATGCCAGTTTCAATTATTTTGGTAATTTATTTCAAAATGCCTGACAGCAAGTATGTCTGTAACAATACAGACAACAAAAAAAAATTCAGGAAATGTTTTTTGACAAATGGATATCTTACTAGTCATATTAATACATATCCTCCATCAGGCAGTGGCCTGCTTTGAGGAGAAGTGCCTTGCCCTCAAAGCTGAAAAGAGAGAGAGAGAAGGAAGGAAAAAGAAAGAACTTTCTCCCAGCAGGCAGTTGGCCTGCCACAAAATGTCTATATCTACTGTAAGCAAATTTGCGGTTCCAGGATCGGAATCCTGAGTCATCTCAGGATCCATATGTAAATTTGTGGTAGAGATCATCCTCGAATCAAGGGATCACCAATCAATCATCAATTAATGCAGAACTTTGAGTAATATTCAATTAAACTACGATACAGAAACATATTTCCCACACCTTTCAGAAGCAGCTTTGGGAGTCAGGGGTAATGGAGGAGCTGAGGGAGAGGGAAGTAATTGTTGGGAAGAAGCCTGGGACTGAACCTGGAGGGTTGTTGGTTATGAGTGGGAGAAGTATGGAGCAGTTCTTTTGGGGGGAGCAGGGGATTGCTAAGGAGTTGGGGACCCTCCCTCATGCAGACCCTGGCTGACCCCTAGTATCTCCCATTTAGTGAGGTACACCTGTCCCTGTCCACATGTATCCTGGCATTCCCCACCCCTCATCCCCCCTGTCCCCATGTGTCCCTGCATCCCCATTCCCATTCAGCCCCAGGTTCAGTGCTGTCTCCTCACTAGCTCCTGTGCCCTTGCCTTTATCTGTTCCGCCCATATCCTGTGCCTCCTCACCTTGCCCCCTTGGCAGGGCACTGTGAGGAACACAGCCACTGTCTCTTCCCTACTTGTGGCTGGCTGCTCCAACCCAGAGCCAACTGCCCTCTCTTCTGGTGCTACAGCAGCCCTTAGTGGGCAAAGAGTGTAATTGCAGCACCCCCCCAGCAGAATGGATTTTCTGCGGGGTGGGGGGGAATTTGTAAGGGACATGAATTCTGCATGTGTGCAGATTTTCCCCAGGAGTAAAACTAGCTGGTCAAGGAATAACATGATCCAGTGGCTGGAAGGTGAAGCTGGACAAATTCAGACTGGAAATAAGACATAATTTTTTAATAGTGGAACAATTTACCAAATGTAGTGGATTCTCTATCAGTGGCATTTTAAAATAAAGACTGGATGTTTTTCTAAAAAGATGTGTTCTTGGAATTATTTTGGGGAGGTTCTATGGCTGATGATCACAATGGTCCCTTCTAGCTTTGGAATCTATCTGTGAATCTATGAAAAAATGAGTATACCTCAAAGAATAGTATTTCGTCTGTGGTTCTTCTTGTGATAAGAGGTGCAGAGCTTTCCTGCTGACTCACTCTGGCAACCAGACTAGAGTGTCCAATTTGCTCAAACTTAAGAGAATGAGAGGGTCTGAGGGCCCCTGTAAGGCAGAGGGAACTAGGAACAGGCACCAACTTTTCAAAGTGCCGGGGGGTGCTCAATTCCCGGCTCCACCCCAGGCCCTGCCCCCACTCCACCCTTCCCCCAAGGCCACAGCCATGCCTTGCGTCTTCCCACCCCGGCTCCACCTCTTCCTGCCCAGTTCCACTCCCTCCTCTAAGTGCACCGCGTCCTCGGTCTTCCTCCACAGCCTCATGCATGCCGTAAAACAGCTGTTTGCAGTGGGCAGGAGGCATGGGGAGGGAGGGAGAGGTGCTGATTCATGGGGCCCATCGGGCGGGAGACCTTGAGGAGATTGGGGGAGCTGATGGGAGGCTGCCAGTGGGTGCTCAGCATTTTTTCACAGAGTCAGCACCTATGGGGACAGGTACAGAAGGGTAGGGGAATACCGTAGGAGACAAGTTCCACTTGATTAGACCTTAGATTTAAGTGTATGCTTTATATTTAGGGACCTACCAAATTCATGGTCCATTTTGGTCAATTTCACGGTCATAGGATTTTAAAAATAATAAATGTCATGATTTCAGATTTTTAATTCTGAGATTTCACAGTGTTGTAATTGTAGAGGTGCTGACCCAAAAAGGAATTGTGGGGGGGGTCAGCAAGGTTATTCTGGGGGGAGTTGTGGTACTGCTACCCTTACTTTTGCGCTGCTGCTGGCAGTGGCACTGCTGTCAGAGCTGGGTGGCCAGAGATCGGCAGCTACTGGCCTGGAGCCCAGCTCTGAAGGCAGAGCCAGCAGCAGTACAGAAGTAAGGATGCCGTGGTATGGTATTGCCACCCTTATTTCTGTGCTGCTACCTTCAGAGCCGGGCCCTTGGTCAGCAACCGCCACTTTCTGGCCGCCCAGCTCTGAAGAGAGCAATGTAGAAGTAAAGGTGGCATGACATGGTATTGCCATGATTACTTAGACTCATAGACTCATAGGTCAGAAGGGACCAATATGATCATCTAGTCTGACCTCCTGCACAAGGCAGGCCACAGAACCCTACCCATCCACTTTTATAACAACCCCTAACCCATGACTGAGTTATTGAAATCCTCAAAATTGTGGTTTGAAGACCTCAAGCTGCAGAGAATCTAGGGAGTGATGCAAGGGATGATAAATGGTGAATGAGAATGGAGGTGGATATTACTGCATCTGGCGAGTAGAGAGGTTCAAACTTGAACAGCTTATGGGACAAATCGGAGGGCCCCGGACAATCTCATCCGGGATATAAAGGACTGCTGGCGCGTGAAATTGCGAGCCCGTTAGCGAGAATTTTTAATCACGGTAAAACCGGGGGTTGTCCATACGACTGGAGATTGCTATGTGTGTTCCTAATTCTTTAGAAGGGAAAGGTGCATCCGGGTAATATGGCTGTTAGCTTGACGGTCTGTTAGTATGTAAGGTCTTTGGAAAAAAAATTTTAATGGAGAAAGTAGTTAAGTGACATTGAGCGTCAATGGTACTTGGAGCGATTGCACATGATTATACTAAACGTAGATCCTGTGCCAAACCAAGCCTGATCGTCCTGCTTGAGAAGTGACGGATTACTCTGAGACAAGGAAATGCGGTTAGATTCTAATTTACCCTCGATTTTCAGTAAGGCTGTTTGACACTGGTTCCGCATGGGGAAACTTTAGTTAATTGAAAAGATTGGTGAATATGAAGTTGATAAGGTGGATAAGACTGGTTAAAGGGGGATCCAGCAGGTCGTCTGAAGGGTGAACTTCAGGCTGAAGGAGTTATAGTGGAGTACCTCAAGGACTGGTTGTGGACCGATCTTATTTAACCTTTTTTATTACTGACCTTGCACAAAGAGCAGGAATGTGCTAATTAAATTTGCGCGATTGACACGAAAGCTGGGGGTATTGCTAACACGTGAGAAGACCGGGTGACTGATTCAGGGAAATCTGGCACCATTGTAAACTGGAGTTAATAGTAATAGATGAAATTATAATAGTGAAAAGTGCAAGGTCATGCACTTAGGGATTATATCTCTCTCTTTTTGG
>NC_133769.1:335079795-335209079 GCF_003597395.2 Chelonoidis abingdonii
CATCATCCCTAAACTCCTCACTAGTCTTATTAAAGACTCAGGCAAAGTACTTATTTAGATATTGGGCCATGCCTAGGTTATCCTTAACCTCCATTCCATCCATTCCATTACTTCTGCACTGCTGCTGGTGGGGTGCCTGGCCATCAACCACTGCTGTCCGGCCACCCAGCTCTGAAGGCAGAGCAGAAGTGACGGTGGCAATACTGTGATCCCCTTAAAATAACCTTGTGACCCCCTGTCATTCCGTCTTGGGTCAGGACCCCCAGTTTCAGAAATGCTGGTCTCTTCTGTGAAAGCTGTATAGCATAGGATAAAAGCACACAAAAGACCAGATTTCATGAGGGAGACCAAATTTCACAGTCCGTGATGCATTTTTCATGGCTGTGAATTTGGTAGAGGCCTATTTATGTTGCTATGAATCATAAAGAGAGTTATGATTTGGATCATATCTAGTGTGTGCTTATAGTATCAGGTGGGATCTCCACCTGCTTACTCTCTCCCAGGGCCAAGTTTGATTACCCAGTAGCAGGTGAAAAGGAAATCTGAATATTTTCAGATATTTACAAATAATAAATATTTATACTTAATTATGGAACCAACAAAGCTGCTAAACAGCCCCACTCATCCACTTACTAGAGGTGCCACTCACCTGCCATCTTTTGTGTTTAAGTGTCTATTTACATTCTGACCTATTTGGGGCAAGGTCCATGCCTACATTGGGAGGGTTACTGTGGATTATATTGAACCACTCCACAGGCCTCACTTTGGCCAAACCTGGTGTGCAATAGCTGCTTTCAGACTTGCTCAGTTGTAGCTCTCAACTGCTTTCCTGCATTAGGTTCACCTCTCACTTTATAAGCCACCATGGCAGGTAAGGAGATGAGATGCTTTCACAATCAGTTCCTGGGACCGAACAAATCCAGCCACGGTGACAAAACTGCTCCATTAGAGAGCTCTTGTCTGTGGCCCTTGCTCCCCTTGGTGCTCTGCCAGAGCTCAAGTTTGGCAGTCTTCAGGGTATGGAACAGGATGCAGTTGTTTGATTTAGCTTTTAATTGATGGATTTTTGTTCTCTAATCATAATTAGTGCTTTTTCCTCTATAGCTCTCCAAGGGCTTTGCTTAGCTGAGTAAGCACGATTGCATGCATTTAAAAAGATGATGAAACCAAGGCACAGAGAGAATAAGTGATTTACCCAAAGTCATGAAGTCAGGAATAGAACTTACCTATGCACTAATTCCCATTCCTTGGTCCTATCTACTGGCCCATGTCATCAACCATTTTGCTTACCCCTGTACAGTCTTTCTGGCAGCAATAGTAGTCTTGTTTACCACTAACCATTAGTGGTAAACCATAGCTTTTTGTAATTTGCTTTTTAATGAGCTTTTTCATTTTTTGTAGGTAGCCGCTAAGTGACATAGCAAAGTGACAATCTCCACTAATAATGACTCCAGTGTTTTCCTGTGTGCCTCCAACACACCAGTGAGTGCAATGGAGCCAATGTGGAGGCTGGCATGGGGGAAGTAATTTGCTGCTGGAATAGGCCATCAGCAAGTTACTACCCCATGGAACAAAAGAGAAGAGGGATAGACTTGTCTCCTTGAACCACAATTTCATCTCTGCGATGCTTTGGGGCTTGTGTAGCAGCACCGTACCCTTTATTATGGGCTGTTGTTTTGTGACATAAAGTAGTCAATATAGGACAACTATCAGTATTTATATGGCACTTGATTAGAAAAGGAGCTGGCTCTTACATGAACACAGTAATCCATAGTATAGCCTATTCTCTGATCCTTTTGCAATATGGAGCCCAGTTTAAGAGAAAGCTTGGCAAACATGATAAGCAATATGTTTGTGACTGACAGTAACAGCATGCCTCATGCTGAATAATACCTTACTCCAGGAGTAATCACGCTGATCTCAGTAATCTCTACTGTCTGTGAGTGAAGGTGGCAGAATAAGCTGTATCACTGCAAAACAGTTTCAACTGTAACACGCCATTATGACAGACTCAGCTTTCTGAAAGAGCTGAATTCTCCATGTGGGAGTCTTTGCTTTAATATGTTTTCTTTCTTTCTAAAAGTTATGAGCGAGTGAAGAATGTACTTTTCCCACTGTGAGATGGGAAAAGAGGGCTGTGTGGTTAAGGCTCTAGATTGAGTCAGGGTTTGAATTCAGGTTCTGCCACCGATTTCCTGTGTGCCCTACAGCAATTCACTTAATCTCTGTGTCTCCACTCCCCATCTGTAAAATAAGGATAATAATATTTGCATTCCCCTACCCTTCTCTTCCATATCTATTTAGGTAGTTAGCTCTTTTGGGGCAGGGACTGTCTTTTACTATATATTTGTACAGCACCTAGCACAACCTAAGTCAGGGTCTGTAGTCACCAGTGTAATATAAAAAATAGCTAAAAATAAACTAAAATAATTCTAACCTCTTTTTTTAAACAATTACAGCCAAAATGGTGAAGTTTGGCATTTTAAACTTGACATGAAAATAGTCCTCTCTGGGATTTGTGATTTTTTTGGTTTAAAAAAACTCTACAAAGTCTAGAATTGTAAAAATCTAGGTTGCAAAAGCAATGCCACTCTGCTGCATTATTATTTCCTGTTACTGTTTTCAGTTAAATTTGTAATTATATATTGTAAAATGTATACAATAAAACAAACAGCATGTGTAATATGACCAAGCTAACATTGTGTTTGGAAATGTAACTATTGAATTTTCCTGTCTCTTTGGTTTTTAGACTTAATACATTTTCCTTATTTAATTGTATGCTAAATAACATCAAACTGCTGCTAAGTGAGAGCAATTTAAAACAAAAATAACTTCAACCAACCAACAGGTATAAAAATAACTCCAGTGGGTAGAGCATGAAAGACTTTCTATCATGATGACTGAGGATTAGCAGATTCATATAATCTTCTGTACTTAAATGCAGTATTGCCAACCCTGAGCATTCAAAAATCATGTCAGGCCTCCAGAATTATGAGATTGATTCTTAAAAATCATGATACTTTATAAATATGGCCATACTTGAATTATGGGATGATTGTCAAATAATTGCGACTGAGTTGCGGACAAGACATGGAAAATAGTGGAAAAGTAATAATATAGTTGCAGTAATTAATTAATTAAATTAACATATTAATTGTGGTAATTTGGAAAAGCCAGAGAAGGCCTATTTGTTTAAGAAAAAATTGTGGAACTATAGAAACACTCAAGTATTATGTCATGCCTGTTAATTTTTTGATAATTTTGCTGATGCTATATTACCAAACCCCAGCCACTATCAGCTCAGATAAATGGGGCTCTACTGTACTAATGGGGAAAAAAGAGTGTTGCAAACCTCAAAGTGTATGCAAAACTGTGGACTGTGCAAAGTAAGCTAATTAAAAACAAAATTGTGATTGAAGCCTAATATTGTGGGATCTGCAATTTTACAAATTAAGTATGACCTCATTTATAAAAAATTTTTGACCTTTTAAAATTTGCTTTCTGAACCTTTAGGTTGAACTCACTTTGGACACTTTTAGATTTTCTCCACAAACAAGAGAGCTAGAATTTAGGGCTTGTCTACATAGTACAGTAATTTGCACTATAGGAATGTGATTTCTAAAATGCACTAGCATGTTGCACGTTAACTGGTCCATGTAGACCCTGTTGGTGCACACTAAGGGTTCCCTAGTGCCCTTTAATATAGTGCTGAAACAGCATGAACATCATCTACACAGACCAATGAATGCACAACACATTTGTGTGTTTTAGAAATCATTCCCCCGTAGTGTGGTTTACCTGACCATGTAGACAAGCCCTTAGTTTTTTGTTTTAAATTAAAGCTGACATTCTCATTTGATTCCAGGATATAGGGCTTTAAGAAAAACACCAAAGACCATGAAACTCATGATAAAATTGCAACAGTTGGTTGCACTGTGTGGCTCAGGAGCATCAGGGGGCCATATATTTTCAAAATTAATGCACTACAGCAATTTCAGTTTCAAATCCTCTAATTTTAAACACACTTCAGTGATTGGTTGGATTCTATATGGTTTGGTTGCTCTTAGAATGTTATTTGTCCAACAACTGCAAAGCTGAGCAGCTATGGTCTGGGACGGCTCCAGGCACCAGCACGCCAAGCGCATGCTTGGGGCGGCAAGCCACTAGCGGCACTCTGCCGGTTGCCGCAAGGGCGGCAGGCAGGCTGCTTTCGGCGCATGGCCGCGAGGGCCTCTGGTCCTGCGGCTTCGGCGGACCCTCCGCAAGGCAAAGCCGCCAAAGGCAGCCTGCCTGCTGTGCTTGGATGCCAAATGCCTAGAGCTGCCCCTCGTATTGTGGAAAGATAAGTGATGCCACTCTTGGATTTTCAGGACTGTTGCTTGAGGATTGAAAGATTCCCACTGACTGCAACAGGTTTCGGCTGCAGTCCAAATGCAATAGAATAGAAGTTCAGTGTTCTTGTTTCCTCGCCTCTCTTTGCAAGTAACAGGGCATATTCTGTCTGCCTGATTCCACTGTGTCATTACACTCTTGTGTAGTCATTTTCACTGTTACAAAGTGAGTGAAAACTGAGTACCTGCAACGCGGGCAGCTTTTATACCCCTCTGGCACTGTGTAAATGATTATACATAGGTGCAGGGCAACAGAGATTCAGGCCCCAACGAGCTCTATATTTAAACTGATCAGGTGATTTTATATCTCCTCTATCCGATGGCACTGTTGGTGACTCGCCCATTTCTAGCTTAAAGTTGTAAGGGCATCTCATTCTTGTTTCAGTAATTGGGATTCCCTCACAGCCCTGTGTTATAATGATGGGATCAAAACTCCAGGCCTTGACTTTACTACGAAAAAAAAGTGTGTTTGCAATTAATATGAGTTAAACAGTGTGGTAACAACACTCAGTCCAAAACCCTAGCGACACCAAGGGAGTTGCAGTTTTCACCGAGTTAAAACAGGGTGAAGTAAAGACTGCGGTCACTTCCTCAACCTCTGAATCTCGTGTGAAAACTACAAACCTCCATTGTTTCGCTAGATTATTACTTGTGTAGTGGTTACTACTTTTAGCTAGCAAATGAGTTAAGCGCGACATCTTTTTTCTTAGTGAAGATGCCTCTCAAAGTTCGTAACCTGTTAGGGAAAGATGAGGCTTCTACACACCTCTGATACCAAGCAGTATTTTTGAGTGTACGATTGGTATGTTCCAATTGCAGTTTTAATTTTGTGACCAAACTACTATAAGTGTGTTATATGCATGAATCTCAGCACGGATTCATTTCTTCTTTAAAAAGCCATTCCAATATATGTGGAGGGCTAGTTCTAATGCAGGGCACTGAGAACTTCAAGGCTTGTTTAATAGTTATTTTGCGTCTGCCTGAAATTACTTTGCCCTTTATCGTATGGAGCCCTGTGGCTGTTTTTTTTTCCTTGGGGTCCATCAAAAAAATTAATTTTTTTAAAAAAAATCATTTTGGAATCCCTGCTATTCATCAGGGAGGGTCTGTTACATTTTCACTCCAGCCTAAGGGCTTTAATTCTCATTGCTAATTGCATTAGCACGGTTTTGTCATTATTTTTTATTAAATGCAAAAGCGTTAATTAGCATGTTAAAGCTGCCCAGTTAAGAACAGAGTCAGGAAAATGTAGCAGTGCAGGTTAGTGCACAGAGCACTACTCGGGGACTCATGAGACCTGAATTCTATTCCTAGCTCTGTCACTGACCTGCCATGTGACCTTGGGTGAAGTTTTGTGCCTCTGGGTATATTTTATGGCATACATTTTTAATGATTTACACAGGAGCAGTGCTGCGGGGGCTTGTGGGAGCTACAGTCTCCCTCAAAATTGCCTTAGCCTCCCTGTAGCCACTCCGCAGCAGCTGCTGCCCTCCAGCCATCCAGCTCTAAAGGCAGAGCAGAGAGAGCTGTAGCTGCTAGTCAGGTGTCTAGCTTCAGCAGCAGCAGAGAAGTAAGGCCAGGCAGGGGGCTGAGGTACCCAAGAACAGCCCCCAGCCCATGTCCCTGCCTGCCAGAGTGCACCACCCAGGACTAGTGGAGGGTCGGGGGCTCTCCACAGCAGCCTGGACTTTCCTGCGCCAGCCCAGGCTCCTGGGTCCTGCTCCCCACAGTTGCTGCTCCCTACGGGCTCTGCCAGCTCCAGAGCTGGGTTCCCCTGTCCAGGCAGCTGTTACTGGCTACAAGCAGCCAGTGCCCCACACTGCCTAGATCCTGCTTCTGGCCTCCAGCTTGACCAGGGGACAGGACCATGGTGGAGGTGGACTCATGGAGAGGGGCATGGCCTTGTGGCAAGCAGAGCAGAGCCTCTCATTTTCTGTTTGGCCCACCTTAGCCCCACCCACACCCGCCCCACAATGGGAAGATACTGGCACTACCCCTGGATTTAAACAGAAATAACATAATAAGAATTACAGGAAAGGACTAAACACATGCACTAACATTTCCATTTCCTTCATTTTTGTTGCATTAACAAATTTTGCTTTAATGGTCTAGGGTCTTTTTTTAAAAAACAAAAGACAAAAATACTGTTTGCTGTGCCTGAAAGGCACTTGTTCTTCAGCTGTTGGGCTTGTGGGTCTCACATCCTTAGCTGGCTTCATCAGCTGGGAGAGAAGATAGTGCAACCGGTACAAAGATCCCCAATGGCAATTATGGGGGGACAAACACCCATTCATAACCCTTCTGGAGAGATGCCAGTTCTATCTGGAATAGGGGCATATGTTTGGGACTCTACTTCTGTCCATATCTCCCATGCAGCTGCTTCAAAGTAGTTACTATAGCCCTATACTATAATCACCATGGCCGGAGAAGTATAGATGGTAACCTGGGGACAAAGAGCTTATTAGCATTAGTTTGTTACCTCCCATGCCCTAAGTGAGTCCACAACAACCTCCAATGGAGCAAGTGTGGAATCACTCTGTGACAACTTCTGCCACGAGGCAGCAGTGTTCCGGGTTGGCTGGCCAAGCCCAGAGTTGGGTTAGACAGCAGTAAAGGTCTAATGGGCCTTGTACTCCCATGTTAATAGGGTCCATGATTTGCTTCTTTTTTCCAGCTGTGCACTAAGAACATGATCTTGCAGGTACTGAATCAAGGATATTTGGAACCTTACAGACTGAGGCCTTTAATTAGTCACGCACTTAACTATCTGCGCACATGTGCACTGTGCATCAATCTTTGGGTGCGTACTTGTAGGCTTAATGCAGTTTGCTATTCCTCAGTGCACAGTTTTCATATTGTCAGACCTAGTTACATCAAAACCAATTTATTTTCAAGCCAAACAGAGTTTCGAAAGAGGGCAATGCCCAGGCCACATCTCAGGCTTCAGCTTCTAGCTTTCGTTTTCTTTCCATAATGGATATGTATTTTTCATCACACGCTCCCCCACAATAACTTAAAAATAGATGAAAGGGCTTTTCTCAAACTCCCCTCTCCTTTTAAAAAGCCCCAAACCAAACACCCCAGGCTGACAAAAATGTGTAACCCTTCTGCCCCTCTGAGTTGGCAGCAACAAGGGCCAGGTTCAGTATCCAGGGGTTCCGTTTCAATAACACCATGCATAACCGGCTCGAGCCCCCACCCAGTGACCTGGGACACTTACATACCACACCCTCCTGGGCGCCTCTAGGAGGCAATACTTCCCCTCTCGCAAGCACGGAGTCTGAGTGTAGCGAAATCTTTTTAATAAAGGAAGGAATCAATGTGGCATCCCATGGAGAAACACCACAAACAGAGTAATAACACAAACCATAACCACCCCCCCCAAGTACATTTGGCAATGTCCTTTCCCCCTTAGGGTCTTAAGTCCAATCACTCCAAAGTGTCCGGGCGTGAGACGAAGCGGAAAGTCTGGGGGCTGGGCAATGCACCAGAATCAAGAGTCTATCTGAGAGGTTCCCCCGCCCCACGCGGGGGTGAAAGGGGCACCTTACGTGTCCAGTGGCCAAACTGCCTGCCTCTCCGTGGGTTTCTGCCTCTGCCTTCTCCACTCGTGCTACCGTCCGGCGTGCCTCACAACTGCTTCCGCTCCACCAGCCTTGCCTCTGAGCTTACTCGCAGTTTCCTGCAAAACTGCCGCTCCGCTCGCTCTGTGGGCTGCTCCACACAGCCCTGCAGCTACTCCGCTCTGCCAGCGCTCCGCTCCCCAAGCGTGTCCCGTGGTCTGCTCCAGCCATCCCCACAAACTGCCCACATCCGCCAGTGCTTAGTTTCGACAGTATAGCTTCAGGCTCCCCACTAGTTAGCACATTACTCAGTGCTCCAAGCTCAGTAACTTTCAGTCTTTTTGTGATTTCAGCACATAGTAGGGGAGCCCAGTGCTAGTGGCACCCATTAGCCCAAGTGAGTTCAGCCTCAGCAACCTGTAGCTAGATCTTAAGGGATAAAAAACAACTCTGACATTCACATGGAGAGAGGAGGAGGTGCACTGTGCTTCTAGCTCCACAAGGAGCCTGCCCCCAAGCACAATACCTATCCCCAACCTCTCTCCTTTCCACAGGGTATTTGGAACCATTTCCCTTGTCTAGCAAGTACATCACCCACTGAGAGTTGAGGTCATTTCTCACAAAGCAGTCCACAGCTCACAGTCGGGATGGGGTAGCGTGCCTCATGCAAATATTTTGAAGATTTCACATTCTGGACATTCTTCCACACTTCCATAATTCACCACCAGATGTCAGGGTACAGCTCATCCGCTCTGCTTACACATGGAAAAATCACACCGATAGACAATTGTTTCAGAAGTCATAAGCATGTGAAAACAGGTTATAATTGCAGCAAAGAGCCTTGGCACTTATAGACCAGCGGGTGGCCACTTCAGCAGTGGTGTCCGAGTCTTCTGTATACAACTCTATTTAAGGCTCGCGTGCCAGTAAACATTTGAACGTTTTTAGAAGGTCTCTCTATAAGTCCTATAATATATAAACCAACTACTGTTATATGTAAAGTAACAAGGTTTTCAAAATGTTTCCAGGAAGCTTTATTTAAATTAAAATAAAATTCAGATCTTATAGTTTAGTGGTGAACTCCTTGCCCTGCTTATCCTTTGGCTTGAATTTTCCTATTCTGGGCACCTTATTAGATACTTTAAGCGCACACAGGCTTCTGAGTTTAAGTGATAAACCAGCTGCGAGAGGTCAGCGGCTGGAATCGTCAGATCCGTAGCTGAGGTGATGGACTGGTGGCTGTAGGCTGAGGCAAGGGCCGGAAGCGGACTTGTTCTGGCAGGGCCCATGCTGGAACTCCAACTGGAAGCAAGATTGAATGGGGCTGAGGGGACCCTGGCTGGCAAAGGAACAGCAGCCAGAAACTTCCAGAGCATGGTGGGGTGGACGCGCCAGAAGCTCTGGGTTCCACCATTGGCTCCTCCAGCTGGGGTCTCAGCCTGCTGCCAGCCCTGGGGTTTCCTTCCAGGCCAGCAGCTGGCTGAGTGGGACTGGCAGCAGACCCCAGCTGGAGAGCCAGCGGTGGAAACCCAGAGCTGGTGGTGGGCTGAGCAGCTCAGCCCTGCAAGCCTCTCTGGGGTTTTCAGCTGCTAGCTCTCCTTGCCAGTTGGGTGTCAGCCTGCTGGCCAGCCTGGGTGTCCTCCCCAGGCCGCGCGGGTACTGAGTGGGGCGTGCTGTTGTGGGACCCCAGCTGGCAACGGGCAGCAGTGGAATCCCAGAGCAAGGGCAGGCTAAGCAGCTCAGGCCACCGCGCTCTGGGTTTCAGCTGCTGACTCCTTATCACTGTCGGTCATCAGCCCGCACCCAGCCTGGTGTTCTTCTCCCAGGCAGCAGCACAGGTGCTGAATGGGACCCTCGCTTGGCAAGGGGCCAGCAGCAGGAACCTCAGACGTGGCGGAGGGCTGAGCAGCTCAGCCCGTCCTGCGTGCCATGAAAAATCGGCTCGCGTGCCACCTTTGGCACACGTGCCGTAGGTTGCCGACCCTGTTATAGACTAACAGATCGTATTAGAGCATGAGCTTTTGTGGGTGAATACCGACTTCGTTGGATGCATGAAGTGGAAATTTCCAGGGGCAGGTATATATATGCAAGTAAGAAGCAGGCTAGAGCTAATGAGGTTAGTTCAATCAGGGAGGATGAGACCCTCTTCTAGCAGTTGAGATGTGAAAACCAAGGGAGGAGAAACTGCTTTTGTAGTTGGCTAGCCATTCACAGTCTTTGTTTAATCCTGAGCTGATTACTTTGGTTCTTCCCTGCTAAGCTGTGGCTCCTTCATCTTTCTATTGCTCCTAATGTATTTATAGAATTTTATTTTCTGGGTTTTGTCTTATCTGAAGAGAAATCTACAGACATGGTCTCAGAAGCTGTAAAATTTTCCAAAGCCAAAACTGCCTCGGGGAAAAAAATCAGTAGTAAAGGTTTCATCTCAATGGAGTTTTGTACATCAGATTGAATTTGGTCTAATGAACCTAAGGCTTAATGCTACAAAATTATGTAACTATGATGCCAGTTTTTAGACCAAACACAGAGACTTGTGATGACTGTGTAGATGTAACTGGAACTTGTGTATACTGTATTTTTTAAAAAAAATTGCACTTGGTTTTGGTTTTCCCTGATTCAGAACAGCCAGATGGACACTATAAATCAGTTTGAAAACTCTGGTCCAAACTCCCCTGTCACAGATTGACACACCTGCTTATCACTTCAGTGGGAGTTGTGGAAGTGTATCCCAGAGCAAAATTTGGTCCTCTATATTTATTTAGTTTAAGAAACTTTAGTTTGTAAAATTACTATTTATATTCTGGTTAGTAGACTAGTTATTATAGCACTCAGAACCCTAGACACATAGGTAAATGAAGCATGGCTATCCAGGTCTGATTGTATTGATATTTTCCAAGTGACGAGGCTGTGGGGCATTGTGCCATATGTTGGTAAATGGTTACGGCAACTTCAACAGCTAATCAGGATGAAAGATTTTTCATTTACAAGATTTATAATACTGTGTTATATGCTGGGGCTGAAGTGTGGGGAAGGGAAAGCTCTCTGGAACCATCAGATGCTTGCCCATTGGAGCAGTAATGGTGCCCAGCTGTGTTGTGGTAGAATGGGAGTGGAAAGCAGACATGGGACTTCTTCCTCAGCTGTTAGATAGTGAAAGAGTGCGAATGGTTAAAGCTTTGGTAAGGGGCAAGAGGGGTGGGACAGATGTTGCTGCTGACATAGCTTCACATTCCATGGCAGTGTGAGGTTTGGAAGAGTTTGTTTGTCTTGGCCTCTAAACAAACGCAGTAAATTTAAATTCTCTGCCAGATTTTAGGTGTTTCGGTTTTGGGTGCCCAACTTTCATGTGTGTGCACAAACGGAACTGCAGAATTTGTAACTAGTTACAATGTTGCTGCCCCTAATTAGTTAGAAAATCGTGGCTCCAGTTGTAATGTGGAAAAGTCTTTGGAGTATCATTCAGGATTCAGATGGCCAACTTTAACGGCCTGGGACCAGGAGCCTTGAAGAGTGGGTGGGGCAGGGCTCCCCTCTCTTCCAGCCAGGTGTTTGGGGGATAGGGTGACCAGAGACCAAGTGTGAAAAATTTGCATAGAGGGTGGGGGGTAATAGGAGCCAATATAAAAAAAAGCCCCAAATATTGGGACTGTCCCTATAAAATCAGGACATCTGATCACCCTATTGGGGGAGGTTAGACCATTTGGGAAGGGTCAAGGGAGTGGTCAGAGGACTGGTGGTGGGTGATTCAAAAAATGAGGTTCCAAGCCCAGTCAGAGACCTACTCTGAGAGGAGGAGTCTGTCAGGACACAATTGCAGAAGGAGAATATGGAAATGCTGAACTAAAGACGTGAGTTTGCGTGTTGAAGAGGCTGGAACTTGAACCATGCAGTCTCTCAAAGGACTGTGAGACCCTGAACCTAGGGATGAGTGAAAAAGGGGGCTCTTTGGAGCTGGACTATGTTTAATAAATTAGACCCCAAGGGAGGGGAAATGTTGTTTTAAAGACTTTTGGGTCTGAGTAGATCATTTCCAGCACTCTTGAAGGGAAATTGATGCAGGGGACTGTGGTATGCAATGCAGCAAAGGGACACACTCAGACTGCACTCCTTTTACAGACAGATTCTTTAAAAGAGAGACTCTAGCCTCTACTGGAAAAGGAATCCATAAACTATAAAGGCTATGTGCAGTAGACCATGTCATGCAGAGTCAAAAGACAGATCTGCCAAGAAATATGGGATACATTTGCATAGACACAAAAGTGCCATAGTTTCACTAACCTCTTACTACATGTAGTTAAAAGAGAGACCCTTGGGAGAAGAAGTGCTATGAAGCAATCTCATTATTCTTTCATCTTACTGAGGTGCGGCTGTAAGACACACTAGATTGCCTCAAAGTAAGAATGATTAACCGTGGATGTCAAAAAAGCAGGATTTAGGGTGAGAAGAGGAAATTGATATCAGATTTGCGATTTCAGGAATTTCATGGAAAGACTTTGACAGTTCATAATCCAAATCAACATGTGATCCCTTGCTTAGGGAGGAAATGTTCATCTCCGTTAGACATGGTGATAAAGGTAACAGTTCACAGATCACAAGAAACAGAAAAAAACAGTTTGGTGCATCGAGACTTTTTTTGGGGGGAGGGGGGTCTGTTTTCACTTTTACTAACCTCCTATTTTCCCTGGATAACGCTCTTTTTGTTTTGTCTATTTGTCCCTTGGATTTAACATCTGGGTTAAATGAGGCACAAAATGAATGTCACTTGCCAAAAGTGACACAGCAAATCAGTGGTAGAATAGGGATTAGAATTCAGAAGTCCTGTCGTCCAGTTCCCTGCTCATACTAATACAAATAAAGTTTAGCCATTGTTTATGTAGGATCTATTGTGGTCTGTTCTTTGCTATTCTGAAACCAATGGTGGGAGCACAAGTTGACTAAGAAATTTTCTTAGAATCATAGAAGATTAGGGTTGGAAGAGACCTCAGGAGGTCATCTAGTCCACTCCCCTGCTCAAAGAAGAGCCAACACCAACTAAATCATCTGAGCCAGGGCTTTGTCAAGCGAGGCCTTAAAAACCGCTAAAGATGCAGATTCCACCACCTCCATAGGTAACCCATTCCAGTGCTTCACTGCCCTCCTAGTGAAATAGTGTTTCCTAATATCCAACCTAGACCTCCCTCACTGCAACTTGAGACCATTGCTCCTTGTTTTGTTATCTGCTGAAGTCCATCCTCTTTGGAACCCCCCTTCAGGTAGTTGAAGGCTGCTATCAACTCCCCACTCACTCTCCTCTTCTGCAGACTAAACAAGGCCATTTCCCTTATCCTCTCCTCGTAAGTCATGTGCCCCAGCCCCCTGATCATTTTATTGCCCTCTGCTGGTCTCTCTCCAATTTGTCCACATCCTTTCTGTAATGGGGGCCCCGAAACTGGATGCAATACTCTAGATGTGGCCTCACCAGTGCTGAATAGGAGGGAATATTCACTTCCCTCGATCTACTAGCAATGCTCCTACTAATGCAGCCCAATATGCCATTAGCCTTCTTTGCAACGAGGGCACACTGTTAACTCATATTCAGCTTCTCATCCACTGTACTCCCCAGGTCCTTTTCTGCAGAACTGCTGCTTAGCCAGTTGGTCCCCAGCCTGTAGCAGTGCATGGGATTCTTCTGTCCTAAGTGCTGGACTCTGCATTTGTCCTTGTTAAACCTCATCAGATTTTTTTTGGCCCAATCCTCCAATTTGTCTAGGTCACTCTGGACTCTACCCCTATCCTTCAGAATATCTACCTCTCCCCGCAGCTTAGTGTCATCTGTGAACTTGCTGAGGGTGCAATCCATCCCATCATCAATAAAGATGTTGAACAAAACCAGCCCCAGGACTGACCCCTGGGACACTCCGCTTGATACTGGCTGCCAACTAGACATTGAGCAGTTGATCACTACCCGTTGACCCTGATGATCTAGCCAGCTTTCTATCCACATTATAGTCCATTCATCCAATCCATACTTTTTTAACTTGCTGCCAAGAATACTGTAGGAGACCATATTAAAAGCTCTGCTAAAGTCAAGATATATCACGTCCACTGCTTTCCCCATATCCACAGAGCCAGTTATCTCATCATGGAAGGCAATCAGGTTGGTCAGGCATGACTTGCCCTTGGTGAATGCATCTGACGAAGTGGGTATTCACCCATGAAAGCTCATGCTCCAAAAGATCTGTTAGTCTATAAGGTCCCACAGGATTCTTTGCTGCTTCTACAGATCCAGACTAACACGGCTACCCCTCTGATACTTGACACCATGTTTATCCTGATCACCTTCCTCTCCTCCAGTGCTTCAAAATGGTTTTCTTGACGACCTGCTCCATGAATTTTCCAGGAACGGAGGTGAGGCTGACAAGTCTGTAGTTCCTCAGGTTCTCCTTCTTCTCTTTTTTAAAGATGGGCACTATATTTGCCTTTTTCCTATTGTCCGGGACCGCCTCCGATCATTATGAATTTTCAGAGTGAATGGCCAATGGCTCTGCAATCACATCAACCAATTCCCTCAGCACCCTCAGATGCATTAGATCTGGACTCATGGATTTGTGCATGTCCACTTTTCTAAATAGTCCTTAATGTGTTCTTTCACCACTGAGGGCTGCTCACCTTCTCCCCATACTGTGTTGCCCCAGAGAGCAGTGTGGGAGCTGACCTTGTCTGTGAAGACTGAGGCAAAAAAAGCATTGAGTACTTCAGCTTTTTCCACACAGAATCATAGAATATCAGGGTGGGAAGGGACCTCAGGAGGTCATCTAGTCCAACCCCCTGCTCAAAGCAGGACCAATTCCCAACTAAATCATCCCAGCCAGGGCTTAGTCAAGCCTGACCTTAAAAACTTCTAAGGAAGGAGATTCCACCACCTCCGTAGATAACCCATTCCAGTCTGTCACTAGGTTGCCTCCCCCATTCATTAAGGGTCCTGCGCTTTCCCTGACCTCTTTCTTATTGCTTACATACTTGTAGAAACTGTTCTTGTTACCCTTCACATCCCTTGTTAGTGCAACTCCAGTTGTGTTTCGGTCTTCCTGATTACACCCCTGCATGCTCGAGCAATACTTTTATACTCCTCCCTAGTCATCTGTCCAAGTTTCCACTTCTTGTGAGCTTCCTTTTTGTGTTTAAGCTCACCAAAGATTTAACTGTTAAGCCAAGCTGGTTGCCTGCCATATCTGCTATTCTTTGTGCACATTGGGATGGTTTGTTCCTGCACCCTCAATAAGGCTTCTTTAAAATACAGCCAGCTCTCCTGGACTCCTTTCCCCCTCATATTTTTCCTACAGTTGTATTGGCATAAGTGACGATGCTGGTGAATAATAAAGAAGTAAAAAAATTTCTGTTTTGTGCTCCATGTAGAACACAGGGAGTAAGGGAACCAGTGCCTGGCAAACATCATCATTTGGGAAATGCATGCTGTTACCAGAGTTCTAAGAGATTCTGACAAGGAAGAGTTAAAGACAACATATTAAAAGTAGGTGACAGCATTGGTTTAACCACCTAGGTGCTTATCTGCATTTATTCTTCACCATACAAGACTGTCCCTGAGAAATAAGGAACTGGTTGTTCCAGCAATGTGTTAGTTGTGAAAGAGGTGTTTACAGTGTGTTTCAACACAGCTGGAAGTCAATACAAATAACTCATGCAGAAGAATTATTTTGAATTCTATGCCTCTACGTTTACATATGGTAATGAGTTTGACTATAACCTTGTAAACATCTAGTTAGTAAGTTAATCAATCATACATGTTATTTATTTTATTATTTTTTTAATTGAAGCACTTGAAATAGTACATAGAAGTAAATGAGTGGCATAGTAGTCACTCTCTGTAGTCCACTGTCTGGAGTTCCACTCCTTCAATTCTATCCCAGACCCTCTCTAATCCAGTTTCTGCCCCTTGCACTCAACTGAACCACGTTCTCCAATGTCTCAAATGACTTCTTCATGCTCAAGCTCAGAATCAGTCCATCTTTATCTCAACCTGTCAGCCACCTTTGACCATGCTCTCATTCTTGATGTTGTGTCCTGCCATGGCTTCCTTGACTCTGCCCTTGTCTGGATCTCTTACTACCTCTCGCATTGCTCTTCCAAAGCTTCATTCAGAAGATCCTCCACATTTTCCTTCCAACTTTCTGTGGAGGTTCCTCAGGCCTCTGTCCATGACCTCCTTTTCCTCTTTCTCTGTACCTTATCTCTGGGTAATCTCATCTGCAAACAAAAAAAATCAGCATTCATCTCTATGCAGATGACTGATATACTTCTCTACTCCTGATCTGTCTCCTTCTGTCCAAACTAAAGTCTCAGACCATCTCTTTGACATCTCATGGATGTCCAGCCATCAGTTTAAACTCAGCAAGGACAAAACAAAACGCCTAATCTCACTCTCTGAACGCAATGCCCGCCCTTCTCTCTTGATCACTATGGACAATATCAGTGTCACTCAGGCCCATAATCTGGGCATTTTCAACTGGGCCTTCTCTCTAGATCTTCACACAATCCAGGCTGAGTCTAAATCCTACCAGTTCTTTCTGCATAACATCCCTAAATTATGGCATTTCCTATCCATCCACACAGCTAAAATTCTCATCCAGGCTCTCAACACATCATGTCTCAGTTACTGCAACATCTTCTCTGGGCTTGACAAATACAGTCTCGCTCCCTTGGAACCACTCAAAATGCTGCTGCAAAGATCATTCTCTTTGTCCAAATCAGCCCCTCCCCTTGCACCTCTCTGCTTCCCCTTCTTTATCATGTAAACATTTTTACTTCTCTTTGTGACAAAGTTCCTCTCTACCTTGGTGAGTCCTGCGCTTATTGGCAGATTTGCTCACTCAGTGATCTTCCCTACAGTCTGGGCAACTTCTCCTGTATCTGATTAGGAGTTGGGAGGTTTGGGGGAAACCCGGGCCCGCCCTGTACTCCGGTTGCCAGCCAAGGCCCTGTGGTTTGCAGCTTTCTATAGTGCCTCCTGTAACAGCTGCATGACAGCTACACTTCCTGGGCTACTTCTCATGGCCTCCTCCAAACACGACTTCTTTTCTCCGCAAGGACTTCTCCCCGGTGGTCTAATAACGCTTGTACTCCTTAGTCCTCCAGCAGCACACCCTCTCACTCTCAGCTCCTTGCCCTCTTGCTCCCAGCTCTCACACGCACTTCCTCTCCTCTGGCTCCCCCCGCCTGACTGGAGTGAGCTCCTTTTTATAAACCCAGGTGCCTGATTAGCCTGCCTTGATTGGCTGCAGGGATCTAATCAGCCTGTCTGCCTTAATTGGTTCCAACAGGTTCCTGATTACTCTAGTGCATCCTGCTCTGGTCACTTAGGGAAAGAAACTACTCATCCAGTGACCGATATTTGCCTCTACCAGACTCCTGTACCCCACTGGCCTGGGGTCTGTAACATCTTGTATTCAAGAACTCTCTATAGCCTTTCATTTCTCATATGCTATCAAATGCCTACCTCCATCTCCAGTCAGCCAATGATGCCAACTTTCATCACCACTTCTTCAGCTTCAAAAGAGCACTTCCATGCTTTCTCCCATGCAGCCTCTTATGCATGGAGAAGCTCATAGATTCAGATGACTCATAGACTCATAGACTCTAAGGACTGGAAAGGGACCTCGAGAGGTCTCGAGTCCAGTCCCTGCCCTCGGTGGCAGGACCAAATACTGTGTAGACCATCCCTGAATAGACATTTATCTAACGACTACTCTTAAATATCTCCAGAGATGGAGATTCCCAACAACCTCACTAGGCAATTTATTCCAGTGTTTAACTACCTGACAGTTAGGAACTTTTTCCTAATGTCCAACGTAAATCTCCTTGCTGCAGTTTAAGCCCATTGCTTCTTGTTCTAGCATTAGAGGCTAAGGTGACAAAGTTTTGTCTCCTCACTCCTGATGACACCCTTTAGATACTGAAAACTGCTCTCATGTCCCTCTCAGTCTTCTCTTTTCCAAACTAAATAAACCCAATTCTTTCAGCCTTCTTCATAGCTCATGTTCTCAGCATTTAATCATTCTGTTGTTTCTCTTGGACCTCTCCAATTCTCCACATCTTTCTTGAAATGCGGTGCCCAGAACTGGACCAATACTCGTTGAGGCTAACCAGCACAGAGTAGAGCGGAAGAATGATTCTCATGTCTTGTTACAAACACACTGTTAATGCATCCCAGAATCACGTTTGCTTTTTTTGCAACAGTATCACAATGTTGACTCATATTTA
Organism: Chelonoidis abingdonii; assembly: GCF_003597395.2. Classification (NCBI taxonomy): domain Eukaryota; kingdom Metazoa; phylum Chordata; order Testudines; family Testudinidae; genus Chelonoidis; species Chelonoidis abingdonii. The sequence goes on from NC_133769.1 coordinate 335,098,007, forward strand.
GCTTGTGGTCCACTATGACCCTAGATCTCTTTTTGGCCATACTCCTTCTAGACAGTCTCTTCCCATTCTGTATGTGTGAACAGATTGTTCCCTTCCTAAGTGGAGCACTTTGCATTTGTCTTTATTGAACTTCATCCGGTTTACCTCAGACCATTTCTCCAATTTGTCCAGATCATTTTGAATTTTGACCCTGTCCTTCAAAGCAGTTGGAATCCCTCCCAGTTTGGTATCGTCTGCAAACTTAATAAGCATACTTTCTATGCCAACATCTAAGTCGTTGATGAAGATATTGAACAGAGCCGGTCTCCACAAACATCTGAAAACCAGCCTCCCTCTTCTCATTCAAATCCCTTCTTATCTCTCCTTTGCTGTAGTGCCTATAAAAAGCTTGATGACAACAACTAGGTTGTTGGTGTGCTGAGACCACTGCTTATCATGCTGACCAATATTATCTGTTTTCTTGTGCTCCTCCTGGTCTCTATGTATCGATATGTTGCTGTTTTGTCTTACAATATAAATGTAAGCTTTCTACTGGGGGAGTGTCATCTTTTTGTTTGCTGTTTGTAGAGCACCTCACACAATGGGGTCCTGGTCCATGAATGGAGCTGTTAGGTGCTACAGTAATACCAATAATAAATTGTAATAACTGTACTGTGAACTGACATCTAATATTTGAGCCCAATAGATTATGACTTGGTAAAAAGTGTTCTGACCTGAAATCTTTTTCCCTGTGAAATCTGATATCTAGAAAAACAGAACTGAAGTAGAGAGTTTGTGCCAATTAGTCACAAGTTAGGTTAAACTAGGTTGATTGATAACTAGGAATATTCCATGATAAACCTAACCTGGACCTCTGAGTTACTATGTAACTGAATGATTCTTACGTGCAAGTAAAAACTGAATGTATGTATTGAATTATTTAGAAGCGGTTGTGTGTTGCACGTAGGTGCTCTTTATGGTATCTGCTAATATAATATGTTCAAGATGGCAACTATATTCTCTTCATATTCCAGCATATTTTGGAAAGTCCGTGAAATTACACTGGATGTAATGGTGTAAGTAAACGAGAAAAGAATCTCTCGTGAATTATTGTGCACGTTTGTGCAATTCAAATTAAAATGTAATGGACCAGAAGGCAAGGAAGGTTAAAATTGTCAGTAAAGCTGTTTGTAAATCTAGGGAAGAAAATGTAACTTTTCAGACTATTATCTGCAGTGAATAAAGACGTCTTAAAAAGGAGTAATAAAGGTGAAATATCCCAAAATACCACTGACCTGAAAACACTTCTACTAAGTGTAAATCTCTTTGCCAGTTTCAGGTTCTGCTGCTGAGGAATATGGGCAAGGTGAACTGGTCCCTTAGCAACATGCAAATAAATCCCTTACAAATCCCATCCAATGCCCACTGAAGTTGGTAGGAGTCTTTCCATTGACTTCTGTGGACGATAGATTGGGTCATTAATGGGGAATAGGTCCCTCAGAGAGGTAGGAGTGGGCAGTAGAGCCCTAAAGATTCATGCAGCAGGAATAGCCCAGCTGGCCCTGAGAAAGAGCCAGACTTTTGACAACATCAGCAGGTCTGGTAGGTTGGGGTAGGAGGCCATTTGGACACAATCCTCCAATCATGCAACCTCATGGGAACTCATAACACATCTTGGGGATCCTTACATTGTGCAACCTGAACTTGCTGGTAGGATTAACTGAAACACATGTTGGGAGATGGGAGGTGACAGGTTTAATTAATATATAATGTCATAGTTCTGGTCAAGTTCTCCCTGCTGGACACTCACCAGACTGCTGTTTGGATCCCAGCAGTGGACCTGCATGCTTTTATGCTTCCTTTGGCCTAACTAGGCTTCAGCACTGCCTCTTTTTTCAACCACCCTGTCACACTGCCTGGGTATAGATGCTCTGTCTGACACTCCTACTCAGAAATGAGGCCCTAGGCCCCAGGACCAGTCCTAACCTCCCAAGACATTCCAGTAACTTAAATACACCCTTCTCCTGAGCTCCACTCTTGTGGGCACTCTGATTTACAGTTTACCCCTTCAGAGACATGTGATATTTGAACCAAACAGATATAGACTTCGCAGAAAGATTTCTAAAAACAATCACTGTTTACTTTAGATTTCATATGAGATATACAGATCTAGGTTAAAAAACAATAAATACCTGCATGCCATCCCCCGCCTCAATTTCTTCCCCATTCTTGAGCATTCTTTGGGATTTGCTCAGGGTCCTTTCAGGGTTCCAGTTTCTGTTCCTGGCTTTCCCTTCTGCAAGTCAGGGCCTCCTCCGAGACATGGAGTCTGTTCTTACTTCTACAGCCAGCTTCGCCTTGTTCTGGTCTGTTCTCCTTCTCTAAAATGGCCATTGAGAGGACCTTTCTCTTATAATTTCCACTTTCTTTTGTGAGGTGATGCTGTGGTCATCCTTGGATCTCCTATCAGGTGATCAGTTGCCTGCTTACCAGCCCACCTGGTAGCCAGCCCACCGACCTAAGGAGCCTCTACTTGAATAAAGAGCCATCAAGGTTTAACAGTCTCCCATTGTCAACATCCCTGGGAATTTCAGTCCACGATGGAGGTAGAAAGATAACAGGGAAGGCACAGATCTGCCTTACAATCAAAATGGTGTTTGTAGTTTGATTTAGATACTACAGAGATCTCGTAATATCAAAGAGAATTAATAAATTATACGTAGACAGATGCCCCAAATTGTCACAATATATCTATTGTAAATGTGCCTTTTACTGTTACAAAATTTTTAGTTGTCTCTGCTGTGGAGTTTTGGCTTTGAAAGAAGACTACTTCATTTTTCAACTCGTAGCTGATGCTATATCATATTTATTGTGGCAGCTTCTTTCTTTATCGTAAGTGCTGAAATTACTGTCAGCCTCTTCATGGGTAAGATAGCACTGAATTTCCCTCTATTAAATGAGAGCTAAGGACATCTTTATAGATTCTTGTTTTCTTCCTCCCCCCTTGCCCCAACACACACACATCCCAATTTATTTGCTAGTCTGGTCCTTTTGCTCCTCCCGAGTGAAATCAAGCAATTGTGCCAAACTGTGGTTACCAGAATTGCTGGAAATGAAATCTAGTAATGAAAGCTGCCTGCTGATTAATGATCTGATAAAGGCAGTTGGTATAGCTGATGTGCATTTATTCATTTAAAAATAGAGCCAATGGACATAAGTCCATTATACATATCTCCTCTGTATTTTGATTGGGTGACTCTCCTGTCTTTCACATGATTCTTTTAAGACTTTGTATGCTCTCTGGAGTAAGGATTATGCCTTTCCATATATTTGTACAATGTCTAGCACAACAGGGCCCTGAATCTAACTGGGTCCTTTTGAGCACTACTTTCATACAAACATTAATCACTCCTCATAGGAGTGGTTGCAGGAGACAGAATTGAGGCCAGCAAATGTATTTTACCTGACCTAACCCTCAATATGGATTCAAGTGGTAGGAGGTAAAAGGACAATGCATTACTCTACTGCATTAATTATAGAAAAAATGGTAAGTCCTATTCTGGCAAAACTCCATGTACCCCTCCATGGCATGCCCTCATGCCCTGGGGTCGAACAAATCCACTAGAATTCAACAGAAGAGGTGTTGGTCAAGGAAGTGGGAGGAGAGATAAGAACATGTGGAGGAGACTGCGATGGTGACTGTCCCCTTGTTCCTGCTTAGATGTTACCAATCCCTCTGCAAAATCTTAGCAGTGTGGCAGACAGATCGCAAAGGGAGCGCCTCTGGCTGTTGCCTGCTCCCTGCAAACTCTTTGATTATCGCTTCCAACCACTAGTGGCTAAGCAACATTAACTAATCCTCCCTACAGTAATGTCACGGATGGTGTTCAAAATACACTACAAGTCCATTCAGTAGGAAGCATGACTGCTGGTCTGGGTTACCCAGCATTGCAAACTGGTGCTCAATGGAACATTCTATGGTTGCCTCTACTCTGTTGGCAGCACAGCATTCATGAACCCCACTCCCCTGCAAAAGACTCCTCAGGCAGATGGGCAGTTTCCTGTCCTGCCTTAAAAGGGGACTTCAAAAATGTTTGAAAATTCAAGATTCAGGATGGGGCAATATGTCAGACAGAGGGGTAGGCAGGGCTGGATTTAGGATGTCTGGGATTTGAGAGCTCCCAACCCCTCAGTCTTTCCTTTTCCCCCTAATTCTCATTTTTCTGACCCACCTCCTCTAATAATTTCTCCTTCCCTAGTGAGTCAGGATGGGGGCCTACGGTCGGTTCCTCTTTCCTCACCCTCCATTCCTCAGCTTGACTATCAATACACCCAAACGCCAGCTGACCCACCAGTCCCCACTTATCATAAAGGCTTCTTACAAACACTCTGCTTGGCCTCAGGTCTTTTGGCTCCCAAGTCTAACTCAGCATGTAGGGTCAGTTCAGAGCAACAAGGACCAAAGGTTTTTAAGAAGAATATAAACTGGTACAGTGCAGCCCTGAGAAGAAAGAACAAACAGTTTTCTCTTTTATGTGTTAGCACTGGACTCTACAGTCGCAGCAGGTGACATTCTGCACAGACTCCAAGACTAGGCAGGGAGCTATGGAGATTATGATGCCGGGGTAACATAAGTGGGGATGCACACTTGCCTGGGAGGGTAAAAAGTTGTCTGGAATTGGAAAGAAAACAAACTCCAATACAAAGTGCCAAATGCCAAAATCTCAGCATGTGTGTTTGACTGTCGCCTGCTCTTTGAGTGCAGCAGATGGCTGGATTCTCTTTCTGACAGAAATGCTGTTATTAGTACTTCACTCTGTTAGCTAAAGTAGCCATTCTGTGCTCTGCTGAGAAAACACCTTTTGATTAGTTTGCCTCTCATAACTTTGCAGGGGCAAAATGTGAACTGTGCATTTAGATACATATGAGTCTGAGCCATAAGATTCAGAGCTGGCTGTGGATGTTCATAGCTAGCGAAGACCCATTATCTGACCTTCTGTGATGGGGCATGCACCCCACACTGGCCCAGCAAGAGCTAAGGTGGGGCCACATGGGTCCAAACAACTAATTAGGTTGCAAGCCAGGGAGCTGATTGATTAGGAACAGGTTCACCTGTTCCTAAACATGTAAGGCCTGTATAAAGCCAGGAAGCTGGCTGCAAGGAAAAGCTGTAGGCTGCTGTTACTCCTTCAGTGGTGGGAGTTGGAGGCTAGCAAGCCTCTAGAGGAAGGCAGGAGCTAGCCAGCCTAGGGAATCAGCAGTAAGGGGTAGGATTGTACAGGGACTGTGACTGCTTGTTAAAGGGTCCCTAGGCTGTAACCCAGTGTAGAGGGTGGGCCTGGATTTCCCTACTAGCCACTGAGCAGTGGCTCAGGTGCTGGAAGTGCCAGCCAACAGATCTGGAAAGACCATGAATTCCTTGGAAGGGGATGACCTTCGTGACCTGGCTGGAGGGCTAAGCCGCAAAGAGGAGACTGCAGACCCAGGAGTGAGTGGGGCTGCACAGTGAGAGAGGTTGGGGGAGACCCCACCAGAGGGAGAGCATGAGCGGAGTGAGGTAAACCCCAGGCTGGCCAGCAAGAGGCGCTGCTTGTGCTGAGTGGACCCTGTGACACCTTCCCTCCCCATGTAAAGATCAGGGGTGTTTTGATCTTGGTTTTTGGTCTAGGCCCCTCTTTAGTACTGCATGCTAGAATTTTAAGCAGTGGCTAAAAGTACACTCAAATCTATGGAGATTCCTCCATTTGCTGTTTTCTTCAGTTGGCTCAGCTTTTCTGTAAGGATTAACTATACACAAGGTTGGAAAATCAGTTTCATCTAGAAAGTAACAATTCACCAAACCAGCACACTGCTTCGCTTGTGATCAGCCACTCATTTTATCCTCTTCTTTCCCCTCAATGTCCTGGTATTAACTGTCTGGCAAAAATCTGGTTAGGAATAGTTACCATGGAGTTTGCTTTCCTGTTTCATTTTTAGGCAGACAGTCACTGGGAAGCTGGAGGGATAACAGTCCCAGCCTTTAGGCCCAGTAGGAGAGCCTCAGTGTTCATTTAAAAAAAAAAATCTAGCTATTTTCCCTAGGCAGAGAGTCTTGAAAATGAGATCAGTTTATATGGCTCTACTACGATTAAGTGTTCCACTTTCACAGCAGGAACCTGGGGAAGACCTCATGGGTCCTCCTAATACAAGCCTATCTTCTAATAAAGTTAGTCAGTTAAGCTTGAGGGTTAGTCACCTCACTAACCCTCCCCTAAAGCACTATCCTGGCTCTGTGTGGACTGGTGTGATCATGGTGGTGGTGATTTTTCAGGGCTGTTCCAAAAATGGTAAGTCCTATTCTGCTTATTAAGTATTTCATCAGTGTCTGGCTTTGTCTACCCCAGCACATTCAGTGTCTGGTTTTTTGGCAATGGTGCAGTTGCACCAATATTAGAAACAGAGCACAAAGAAGTGTAGAAGGGGCTCAAGTGAGTTGCAGAACTGTTTCCTGGGCTAATAAGTGGCCCATCTAAAATGCAATGATGTTGCACCTATTGGACCATTTGCTGGATTCAGTCTAGTAGGGAAACGGCTTCCTAAAGCGATAATCCTCCATTCCAAATGGAAACCTAATCCTAGAGTGGGCTGAGTGGTTCCACAATGAAGTCTTTTTGGCAGACAGCTAATCTACACTTCAAACAGGAGGTGTGAATTCCAGCTTGAGGAGACATGTTCGTGCTAGCTCTGGTCAAGCTAGTGAGCTAAAAACTGAACATAGCCACAGTGGCACAAGCAGCAGGAGAGGCTAGCTGGCGACTAGAGTCCCAGTTGGTTACTTACTCAAGGTGGCTAGCTCCTCCTGCTGCTTGTGCAACTTAAACTGCACTAATTTTAGCACATTAGGTCAATCAGAGTTAGCACAGGTATGTCTGCTCAAACTAGAATTTATACCTTCCACTTGTAGTGTACATACACCCTCTTGTACTATAAAATACTGGGCACCAGGCGTGAGCTTAGATTCCATGGTGATATACATACCTTAGAAACACCCTTTTGAGGCAATGTGTTATAGGGGGTATGATGTTGGGCGAGTTAATTGCCCTGTGCCTCAGTGCCCCCATCTTTAAAAATGGGGGCTTCCTTTGTGAAGTGCTTTTGAGATCTACTGCTGAAAAGAGCTATCAAAGAGCTGTGCAATTCTTAGTGATTGTCCCTCCAAAACTGGCTGAAATCTATTGATAGGATGATGCAAAGAAACCTGAACTGCTGCTGCCCGTGCATTGAACACCTAGCATCTCTCACAAGTGCTAAGCAGGAGACACCATGAATTCAAGACTCCTCCTCACTAGACTAAAGGATCCAAGATATATAAAGCTTTGATGTGACTAGATTCTGAGAAGGAATAATGCTGGGTGTACAGCATCACATCCTGCCACCCAATATGTGAAGCAGTACAAAAGGTAGTCTGTGACTCCTGGCAGTAATGTCATCTGCAGGTACCTCTAGTAGGGCAAAGGGGATCAGAGGAAGGTAGGAGTGAACGTGGTAAGCTTTGAGCTAAGGGGATAGCAGTAAATTCGTGGAGCCGCTTTTTGGCTGGGAACTAGCACACAGCATGAATTCAACTCGTTTTCATCTGATGCGTCCAGCATGAAAAAATAATTAACTGAAGTGAAAGTGAATAATTTAGGTCTCAGCTCAAAAAGACTGAAGTTGTTTGTTGCAACACATTGGGACTTGCTGCTCAGTTTTTGTTGCTATGGCTGTAACATCATAATGTATTGTGGGCTGTGACTGGATGGCAAGTATCCAATTTTTAAAAGAGGTCATTTTCGTTGCTATTACTGATCCTCTTTGTCCACTCATCGCCTACTAAGTAATAATTCCATGTCACAATATAGCAAAGCACCACAGAGCTGGTCATCCATTCTGGATTTTGACCTTTGTAAACTGAGAACATAAGTTTTCTTTTTCTTCTTTACTGTTTGTTTTGTTATATGGTAGAAAGTTAGATACTGTACATCAAAAGGTGCATGGCATATTCAGAAATGGGTGTGCATATTACAGATGAGTCAGGCACTGTTCCTTATGTGACTCAAACAATAACAGAATATTACATCCCAGAATTACAACTAGGATTGCCTTCTCTGTTGAAATGTGCACTGCACCATGTTGTTAATAGGGAGGTGCATTTTGCATGTGTCCTGAAATAGCTTAGTTCAGTCAATACAAAGTTTAATAATTACAGACAGATGGACTTACCTTCATGAATTTCTTGTCTTACTTTCCCACCACTTCCCTAGAAACTAAGTGTCAGACTGGCATGGGAGACAAATGCAGAAAAAGGAAGAATATTGATAATCACAAAGTATAAAATCCAAGAAACATATTCAGAATTATAAATGAAGAGACAAAAGATAAAGTTAAATGGATTTTCTGTAAAGTCCTGGAGATATTACTAGACACATGCTTATGTAACAGCTGTATTTAAGAAAGGATGTCTATATATTTGATTTCAGCAAAAGAATCTGGCAACATTAAATTATGATTTATTGAAGCTAGTCCATGAGATTCACAAAAGATAGGGCATGCCAAATAAATCTTGTGAACTATTTAGAAGGGTTTCTTTTTATTTAAGTTGAAAAGATGTGAAGTTAGGTATAACTAGTTTTATGGAAAATACCTACTATAGTATACTTTAAATCTGTTTCCCTGTGGCATCATGATATTTCTTCCTACTGCACATTCAGGGCCTGATAAGTTTTCCATTGGTTTTTTTGTTTGCTTTTTTGTTTCAATGGGGCCTTGATCAGGCTCTTACTGTTTAGTTGTATGAATTGGTTTATAACATTGAATGGGGGAGCTGTGGAGGAGGGTGTCAGTCTTTTTTTTTATTTTATTTTTAGGGAGGAAATTTCACTTTATTCACAGTTTTAACAATTTGGCAATTTGACATGTGAGAGAACACAGGAAACAAAGCAGCAAAGGTTTCTGGGAAAAAATCCAACAAAAATAAATTGTGAATTTCATAGATCTCTCGTTGGCCGTGCAGCAGAACTGATATAAAATGACATCTCAGCACTCATTTGTCTTTAGTGAGTTTCCAACATGGAAGAAAAACAAATAAATTGCTTTAGTCTGTTCAGGGTTATCATTATCCAGTTACTTTTGTTTTAAGCATTTGTTCCATCCTCTTCTTGTCCAGTGGATGATACAAAACTCTAAATCAAGTTATTGTCTCAAGCTTTTTGATTGTTGTTGTTGTAGATTGACCGACTTGGTACCACAAAGCAATTACAATCTATCTCTTTTTCCTGTGGCATGAAAGGAAGGCTCCTTTTGGGTAAATGTAAAATATATTCTTTTCATTCTATTCTGGGGGGCTCACTGTGTGTGTTCTGGCCATACTAACCTTCCCCATCTCTCTCACCTGTCTAAACCACTTCATTAATTTTCTCCCACACCATCTGCTACTGTTTGTTCTCTATCAGGATTCCATCTACTACTCTGGCTGTCAGGCAGAACACTATGGTACCATCGTATCTGGCTCCTGACCCAGAACTTCTTCCTCTAGTGCACCATAGAAAGTTACAGCATAGACCAAAGATATTATCTTCCTTTCCACTTGACAACAGATTGCCAGGCTGTCCTTCTGCATTTCTACTGTGAAATAGGAATATCTTCTTCAAACTCTGGATTCACCATTCTCGGTCTAAAACATCTTGCTAATCTGAAATTCATTTTTTGTACCAAGTTGTAGACTCCCCATGCTACCTATTTACTTCAGTGGGTTTTGGCTGAGGCTTTCTATCCTCTCTCATATGCTGTTGAGATGTTAACTTCTTCCTCTGCTCTGGGAACAATACCAGTCTTAATTACCTATCTGTTAATTTTTAAGGAAGCACCTTTGGGCCATCTGACCCTTAGTCTTGGGAGGAGCTCTATGTAAACCTCCACAAGCTATAGCATTGTCATCTGACAAATCCCTCCTTAAAATTCTCCTTTGGCTGTGATGTCTACAAAAGAAATTGACAATAGCTGGGCAGTTGATGTGCAGTAACCTATCGCACTGACCAGTATTGTCTCATTGTTTCCTTGTACTCTCCAATCTGTTTCTTGTCTTGTACTTAGGTTGTAAGTGCTGTGAGGGCAATGACCATCTTTTTGTTCTCTGTGTGTACAGCACCTAGCACAATGGAGATCTGTGTCAGGTGATGGGGCTCTTACGTGCTCATGAGTAATAGGCTGTCAGGAAGACATGATCAAATTTGCCTGGTATCTCCTGGAAGTATTATCTACAAACAATATGACAAGCTTCCTGAACATCTCCTCTGCAAGACTGTCATAAAGAGAGAGGGCTTTTTTATTTATCTATGATATTCTCGCTCAAGGGCTCTTGTAAATTAAAATAACAAAGAAACACACCTTTCATTTTAGATGCCGGCAGCTTCTTCTTGGAAGCTATTTGTATTTTGTCTGGTAATGACAGCAAATTGCCCTTAGCTTGCTTCTGTCTGAGAATTCTTTGAATATCAGGAATTTCCATTCCACTTAGTAATTTTCTCTGTCACACAGCATGGTACAAAATCAAAAATTAAGATGGTCATGTACTACAGTACTAATTAGCCAGAAAGCTTGAAGATTTGGTTATATGACCTGATCTGAACTTGCTTGAATTTTGGGGTCTTTTGTGTCTGTAACTGAATCTTACAAATAATCTCTATTTTACATAAGGATCTGGGCTGAATCCAAGCACCCCCTGACCCTGGGTTTCTTTAGCTATGGAGCTACATCTGAAATTTTACAGTCCAAACCCATATCCAATGATAAAACACTTTAAAATAACTGATTTTGTGTGTGTGAATGCATAGTGCTGGCCTTTCCAGTTTCACCACCTTGTGTCTGATTGTCTTCATTTACATTGGTTTTACGTTGGCATGATCTATTGAAAACAATGGAGTTTATTCCTGATTTACACCAGTCTTCTCCTGAGTTATACCACTAAGAGAGGAAAATCAAATCCATCTATTTGGGGCATTATTATTTTCATTCTTTGTGAGCAGAGCAGAAAACCTTTTGTTAGACAGTTTAGTAATTTGCCAGTTTTTGCACAGGAGAACTTTGTTTGGGAACAGTCAGAATTCTAGATCCCAGAAGAATGGAAAAGTTTATGGCATTTCACAGGTAACCCACTTAATTTAAATCTCATGTTTAGTTCAAAACCTTCTTGCCAATCGCAAAGGAGGTTGATGTTAGTTTTAAAATTCTGCTGGTTTTGACTTAAGGAGAAAAAACAGTGCCTTATGGCAACCTGGTCTGATCCATCTTCTGTGCTTATTACCAGTAGCTCAGTGATGCAGACTCCATTTTCAGACAGCAATAATGAAATGCACCTGTACAGAAGGTTTCCCACATCTGCCAAGGCAAAAACAGACTCTGGGGTGTGTCTACTTAGTGTACATAGAGTGTTACCATTACTGATAAATTAGGAGTCACTCATTTCAAATAACTCATTTATGTTACATATTCAATGTATGCCTTCCAACCTTCCCCACTCCACACTTCAACCACAGTTCCAACATTTTCATGGACAACACATGCAAAATGACAGTCATCTTTCTAAATATACATATTCAGGGAGATGTCACTATTTACAAATCCCACTAAGCTCTGTACTATGTACACATACTTATATTTTCAAACTTGCTCTACTTGCAGTCTGCTGCATACAGCAAGGACAGACTAAGTCATAGAAGTGGATGAGCAGCACTATTCCTAAAAATGTCCAAAGAATCTAATGAAATACAATTTCTGAGTAGAGCGGACCGTACAGTATTATCTGTATGGCTCCAAATCTCAAGAACATATTGTAGGAAAAATTCTGATGAAACACTTTGCTGATTTATCAAATGTTTTGTGAAGAAGGTTACATTTCCACAATGTTCTGAGAGAATCCAGGCAGGTTTCCAACAGAAACCTGCCTGTTTTCCTGACGGTTCTTCTCTTAAGAAACCTTCCTGATAGGCTGATGGGAAGCCAGGAGCCTGAAAGTCTTGGATCCCAAGCAGCCAGGACTGTGGTTATTTGGCAGTCCAAACTCCCAGGGCTTCAAGCATCCTCAGCTCAGGGGCAGCTCACAGGGTGAACTGCCTCAGACTTGAGGACTCCAGGGCTTACAGGGTCTGCTGCTCCAGGGCCGTCAGGCCAAGGGGACTGCCCCAACGCTGGGGATCCATTCCCTCTTATGGATAATTTTGGGGGGCTGTGTTCCAAATTGGAATGAAGCCAGATTTCAAAATATCAAAATCCTTTATGAAAGGGAATTGCGTTTCTCTGCCCAAGTCCTAGCAATACACCATGTAATAAGACTGTGACACACACACAACTTCGAAGACATTGAACCTTATTTCCTAGCCCCAGCCACCTGACCTAGGTCAATGTTACAAAGGTCAACACTTCACCACAGGACAGTACTCAGCATCCATTGATTACAGTGGCTATTGTGACAGGAGAAGAAGGTGTTTGTGAATGTTACTATTTGGGTGTCCATGATCAAGAGAGGCTCCTACGCGAGCTACCATTTTGTTGATGGTTGGTCAGACATCCTGTGTTGAGGGTGATGGAATAGGGTTGGTTATTTCTCCTCTGTACTTCTCTTAACCCATTAGAGTTCCTGCCTAATCCCTGGTTTAGGTTTCAGCCAACTGCTCTTCAGCCAAGAGCTGGTCTTGTTCATGCTGGTTATAGCAGCATGGTGTTCAAACAAATTTACACAAGTCTTAGGCTGTCGTTTGGCAAAGTACTGAAAGTGCTGGGGAATGTTTACACATTTCAATAAGAAAAAAATGTTTGCTCATGAAGAGTTATAGTCATTGCTGTTACACAGGCATAGTGACACATTATGCAAAGTACCCCTATTGAGGCTGAAATCAAAGTGCTATGCTAATAAAAATTGGGTTACATGCTCTGGACTGGAGATGTGCTATTTATGTGCACCGTTTCTTATTGATAACAACAACAAATGGAGGAAACATTAAGTAGGTTTTTGAAAATTAGCTCATGTGGGATACTTTTAGAAGAATGTATTGTTGTAACAAGCTGTGGGTCCAGTTTTTACTGCCATTGAAATCAAAGGGAAAACTCTCAGGGCAAGATCCTTGGCTATGCCTGAATGGTGCAAAGAAGGAGGTTGTGGACGGGGGGAGAAGAGAGGAAGGAGGATCTGGGCCCTGTTCTACTCAATGATGTAGGATTGGGCCCCAAAACCCTCATGTGTTCTCCTTTCCATTAATACAAAGAATAGGGAATAATTTCCTACAGATAGAAGCATTTCTTATATAATATTTATCCAAACCTTCCTTTTAAGTTGCTGGTTCTTATTATTTTGTCCCTTGGAAATAAGGATTTGATTTTTGGCATTGTTTTTGAGGCAGCAGCTGTTTGTGCACATGTGTGTAAACAACATAGTGCTACAAGATATCAATGTTCCATTGCATTCCAGCAATGACCTTTGCTATATGTCATGCATTATTTTGCTCAGCATTCTCTGTTCTTTGCTGCTTGATCTATTAATCCTCTGTGACTCCAACAGTTCATGTTGTACGACCCCATCTGGATCAAAATCTGTTGTATGCCTTTCCCGGTGCATTGCAGAAATCAGTCTTAATGGTGGGAGGAGCACTTGATTTTTCTGAGATGTAAGAGATCCTAATTTTAAAGTGGGAAGAGAATTCTTTCCCATGAATTTACTCATTTAAATTCAGTACGAAATGATAGCAGATCTCATTGGAAAGCTGCTGTTTGCAAGTTTCATTATAGGCTGAGGCCTGTTGATTCTGAGTGGTTGATAGTAAGTGTGGTTACACTGGCAGTTGAGGTCACAAAGAGGTCAAAGCAAGAGACATTGAAGAAATGCGGTTGATGGTAATATTTTCACTCAACAGAATTTGGAAGAATATATAATAGGAAGGAATGTTGTCAAAAACATCTTATACAATGTTCATGTTGAATGAGTAACATACCCATAACCACAGGATGTGTGATCTGCTGTTTTTGAGGCACCAGATCATGGTCTAGTGCAGTGGTTCTCAATCACGGGTCCAGGGCCCCCTGAGGGGCCACAAAAAGATTTCAGGGGGTCCACCAAGCAGGTCCAGCATTAGACTTGCCAAGGCCATGGGCAAAAAGCTGAAGCCCCACCGCATGGGGCTGAAGTGCGGAGCCCTGAATCCTGCTACCTGGGGTGGAAGCCAAAGCCTGAGCAATGTAGATTTGCAGGGCCCCCTGTGGCATGGGGCCCTAGGCAATTGCCCTGCTTGCTACCTCTTAACGACGACCCTGGCTTTTATATGCAGAAAACCAGTTGTTGCAGCACAGGCAGGCTGTAGAGTTTTTATAGCATGTTGGGAAAGAGGCTGGGGGGTGGGGGAGGCTCAGCAAGAAAAAGGTTGAGAAGCCCTGGTGTAGTGCACAGGGGTGGGAGTTAGAAGATTGGGGTTCTAGTCCTAATTCTGCAGTTGGCTCACTGTGGGGCTGATCCAAAGCCTATTGAAGTCAATGGAAAGCTCCCATTTTTTTCAGTGGGCTCTGGATCAGGCCCTCTATGACCTGGGCAAGTTATTTAATCTCTTAGTTTCTCCATCTGTACAACAGGTATAATACTTACCCACCTTCGTAAAGTTCTTGAGATCTTCAGTGTTCTATTAAATATTAATTTGAATCCCTTCTTTAACACCAGCTTTGCTGCAACTGGCTTGGCCCACTATAGTTACAGGATGGCTCCTGCCTGTGTTCTTTGCTACATTTTTTTATACATATATATTTGGCTCCCCCTCAATTATTTTCCAATGTTGTTAAGCACTACCTGACACACAACAGTAATCCTCAATTCTGTTTATTTGGTAACTGTTTCTCTCCAACACTTTTGTTGGTTGCAAGGCTTCCTTTAAAAAAACTTTAATAAATAACAAGTTTATTTTAAATCCTGGCTAATGACAGGAATCTGGTTTGCTTTTGCCACATTTGGAGTAAACAACTTAATAGAGCATTTGTCTGCTATTACTACAGAGATTTTTACACATTTTCCCTGGTAACAGGGGTGTTCGGGCTCATCAGTTCTTGCCAAAGGTGAGAATGGATGGCTACAGGACCATTCACTCACCTCTGGTGAGTGAACCAACATCTGTATATCCTAATTCAGAAATCTCACTGACTTGTGGTATAGTCTCTGTTAGAGGTATTTGTCATTGCGCTCTCTTTTTTTTTTATGGGATATACAGACATCTCTTGGAAATTAAGCTACTCATTTTCCGTATGGACATCCACATTGTTTAACACTAGTTCTCTGTTAACTAGATCTCCTTTGAACATGAGCTGGACTTGGTTTGCATTAATTGTGTATTGTAATAATAGTGTTTACAATGAACGGAAAAACAGAACTAAGGAGCAAATATAAGAGAAGGTTACATGTTTGGTATTCAAATGTTATTTTTTTATTACATTTGATATGAAAAGAGGCCCTGCCTGGTGATGGCTATCAATATTTGAGTCCCCTGCCCTTGGAGAACCTGCTTTAACCCTGAGGAAAATATCTTAAATTCTGATGTGGGAATGCTCTAGCACTTAATAACCTACCTATCAGGGTGTTGTCAAGGTTAATTAATGTTTGTGTACAGCACTTTGGACAAGGGAAACGCTGTACTGCAGTGGTCCATAACGCGGTGCCCGTGGGCACCATGGCACCTGCTGGGGCATTTATGTGTGCCCTCCTAGTGCCCGGCAGGGGAGAGAAGCCGTTGCCCCTTGCCTGCTGGGGACAGAGAACTCTGGGGCTGCAGGCGCCAGCGTACTCGATCTCTGGCACGTGCAGGGCCATGGCTTAAGCCGGAGAGAAGCCACGGCCTTGCGTCTGCCGGGGACAGAGAACTCCGGGGCTGCAGACTGTCGGCACCTGTGTTCTCTGTCCCCAGCAGGCACGGGGCCCACCTAGTGCCCAGCAGGGGAGAGAAGCGGGGGCCCTGTGCCTGCTGGGGACAGAAAACTCCAGGGCTGCAGGCTTCATTCTATGTTAAAGTAAGAATAATAAATACACTCAACCATGTTTTACTTTTTTAAAATAAACCAGAAGAAAACTGTTTGATATTTATTTTGTAAAAAGTCCTTAATTTTTCTTATAGGTAGATAAAAAAGAGCAAATTCACAAGGTAAGGTGAAAGAGTAATTGCCAAATTTAATTAATACCTTTTACATGTAAAATTACCCTTTTTATCTTATGGATTCATATATTATGTAACAGTAAATATGATGTTTTTCATATTATTTAATGTACAAATACAAAACAAGCCTTTAAAAATTGTTGACGCCCGCCACACTCTTCTGAAAACATAAATGTGCTACTGGCCACAAAAAGGTTGGGGACCACTGCTGTACTGTATACATGTTAATTATTATTGTTCTTTAATGAAATGCCATTTAGCATAATATAAATATCAGAGTCAGAAGCAACTAAATACCAGGAAACTGTAAGACAGGAGAATTTGACAAAATACTAGAGATACAATTGTCCATCTTTCAAAAGAACATTGAAGTATTTTCTGGATTTGGGAAGAATTTTGAGACCACAATCATGACCAGTCCAGTCATTAGAGGACAATTCAGAGTCTGAAAATATACAGTATGGATCATATTGTCTATGCAAAAGAAACAGAGTGAGATTCAAGACTTGGAAGTGTGCGAAATGGACTGTATGAACTGGAGGACATGAGAGCCTGATCAAGTTAAGAGGACAGTGATGTCTGGTGCCCTGTGTGTATGATTCAGTAGTCAGAAGTGTGCAGTGTGGACAGTATTTTATGGGTGCACATACTTGTGTCTAATTCAGATTTTGAAGTATGCAGAATGGGCCATTCCATGTAGATATTGTGGGTAGGGGGGAAGAAGGATGTCAAGCTGACGTTTGTAATATGGACCAATCCATTTGTTTGGGAAGTCCATAACTATTCCACATGACTCATACCAGGTGAGGGGATAAAGGTTGTCCAATACCCACATCTCTCATTGCTTTTGAGTTGGAAAGAAAAGGAAACATTGAAAATTCAAAAAAGAGAAAAGGCTAATATAGGTCATCTCCTTCTATCCCTATCCCTTTCTTCTCCCCAGTACTGTTTCCAAATTAGACAGGACTTTGACTTACATGTTTAAAATTCATGCCACTATGCTAAACTTGTGGTAAACCATGTCTCTGGGGTAAACTACTGCTTTGAAGATAGAAAATTCTTGAAAACATTTCATTGGCATCGCTAGTACATTTTACAAGCATTAGATCTATGATTCAAGTTGTTTTGCAAGCAATCTTAGTTTGCTAAACTAATAAACATTTGGGAAAAAGATGACCCTCCCACCAAATATTAATGATAAAATAAACATAAGAGGCTGCTCAAAATACCAATTTGTAAACAACCTAAACCACTTGAAAAAATATCATTTCTGTCTTTGTGTTTTCTGTGTTTCAGGAAATGTACTACATACATCAAAAATAATCAGACATGGTATAAGATAAATGCTAAAAGCCTGATAACAGTAATGCAACATTAAGATTGAAAATTTAATCACAGGACGTCTAGGGGGCAATGGAATTCTGCGCAAGAAGTGGCATTTGTTTCTATATAAAGGATTTTGCCAAACAATCTGTATTGTATTGTATGATGGAGTTATAACATTACTGGACAAACAGAATGAAGTAAATGAAATATCTTTGGATTAGCAAATCAATTGATACAGTATTATACTCTCAAAGGGTAATCAAAAAGGGCTTGGAAATGAACAACTTCACATGGATTGAAAACTGTCTGAAGAACTATAAAGAAAGAGTTATGATGAATAGCAAAGCATCCAAATAGAGCTGCCTACAGAGGTACTGCAGAGAACAACTTTACTAATGCTCTAGATGAGAGTAAATGGCATGCTGATAAATTGTGTAGATGTTACTAAACAGATGTTGTAAACAGTAATGGGAAAAGAGAAAATCCAAATAGAAAATTTAGAAACATGAGCAAAAAATAAAACGATATTCATCTTGGAAAAATACAGTCTGTTACTTCCAGGGAAAATATTCCTGAACATATGAGAGGAAGAGACCTGGGAGGCAGATATGCTGAAAGAATACTTTTAGTCATCATAAACATAAGCATGTTTCCCACACTAGTCATAATAAAACAGTCTAGAATTGTAAATTTTGCCAATTTGAGCCTCTCCTGAAAAGTGAGTGCCCATTCCAGCCATTGAGAGCAGAAGATGTTCAGCAATTTACAAGAGCAGATACAGTGTGCAACTCTCACTTGACTATCTGCAGCAATAACCATCAGACAAAATGATATCCACTGTACATCAATTTGTATAATAGAAAATAATTGTATTTATAATGGAAGTCTTTCAGAGATGTCATCTAGGTATTAATTTAGTAGACGGATACTATTATTTCTTAACAAAGTGGTTTTTCCATTGACATATCTCACAGTACTTCCAAGTGATGAGTGGAAAAAAGCTGCTCATAGTAATTGGCATGATCAAATTGTCTGTCTCTAGCTTTTTGATATAACTATTTGAGTTGGAAAGCAACTGTTGCTTTCTGAAGCACCTACAAGTTATTTATCAGCTAATGTTATGCCCTTATATTCTAAACAACAATAAAACAATTGAAATCATGAATGTGCAAATCAAACATAACCTTAGCCACCCTCAAACTCTTATGCAAATAGTTTTAAGAAATGTTTATTTTTGTTTATGCACTAGGATGGACCAGTATTCTGGAACATTTTCAGCTTCAATTTTGTTTGTATTGTTTATAATTATTTGGGGACACTGAGTGCAGCCAGCCAATTACAGTTGCATCAGAAGATGTTTCTCTTTCCTGCCATGCACCAAAGATGCAAGCTAGCAGCTGGGATTATGAGCCCCTTGGTTTCAAAGGGAAGGAGCTGACAGCACGGACTTCTCAAAAACCTGAGTTCCTTGGTTTTGGATTTCACTGATGACTTGACTTGTGGTGGTTTGGGTATTTTTGTTTGTTTGTTTAGGCATGCTACATGTCCCATCTATTTTACCAGGCTTTTGAGGAGAGATGAGAATCATAAAGAGGCTATATTATTTTTAGGGGTGAAATGAGCAGTGGAGACAGCATCTCCACCACCGAATGGTGCATTCCCTTTCTCCTAGTGTTAAGTTGATGTATCTGACCTGCAGGGGGGAGGGGGAATTTAGCAGGAACTTCTGTCCTGCCTGTCTGTGCTGGAGTTGCTATTTGCAGTGTTCCAATAAATCCCTATAAGTGAGTATTGCAAATATCGGCAGTAGCTTCAAGATGGCAAGACCACTTTTTCCTGAGAAGAAAATTACTTGGTCACATGGAAGAGACTGGAATCTGCATATCTGACAGACTTTGAGCTGTTGTTCCTGGGAATAAGTGGTCTCATGAGAGAACAGCACAGTATGTAGCAGTGTTTTGTGTGTGGTGGTTTTTGTTTGTTTGGATGGTGATGCCAAAGAATTTTACACTGACCTTTCTAGGGAGAATCATGGATCTTATAGACTGTTAGGTGAACACTTATATGACTGATATGGTTGGGGATTGGCCCTTTTGAAATACCAGAAGAAATGGCAAAATAGTACATGGCAAGGAAAACTCCTGTATAGTTATTCGGGTGCATTCCAGAGCCTGTTTGATGGGGTTTTCTCTGCACCACCCAGGCCAGGAGATGGCTTGAGTGAAGCAGAACCTGCTGCACCAAAACTGGAACCTGCAATGGAGCTGGCCTATGTCC
Organism: Chelonoidis abingdonii; assembly: GCF_003597395.2. NCBI lineage: Eukaryota > Metazoa > Chordata > Testudines > Testudinidae > Chelonoidis > Chelonoidis abingdonii. The sequence continues at coordinate 335,117,782 of NC_133769.1, forward strand.
AGTGGCAAGCCATGAGAGAATTTTGTGTGAGAAGTCAGTTTATAAATTATTTAACAGGGAAACTTCAGTGACTTGCAGGTGAAGGAAGATAACATAGTGGATAAACCTCTGGACCAGATTTATATGGAGAGTTCAAAACGTGAAAGAAAAAATTGGTATTTCCTTAAAGTTATCGGATGTTAATTCCCAACCCCAGAGTGATTCCTTTGTAGTTCAAGAAAAGATTGCTAGGAAAGTGGCTAAAAAATTGGAAGAGGCCCAGGTCAAATGAGAGACTGTTTCTCAAGTGACTCCTAAGCCAGATGATATTTGCAGGAGATGTGGAGGCAAAGGCCATTGGAGACAGAATTGCCCAAGGAAAGGGAAGCCACACCAGGGGAAACTAGAAGTTTCTGATGCAATGGGGCCACCATCAGCAACTATTAGAATAGCCCACATGAAGAGTTGCCCAGATACTTTGTTAGTATGTGTCTGGAAAAATCGATGGTTGGAAAACCACAATGCTGTTGGACGCAGGGTCAGAAATAAATTGATCCCTGAAGAACACCGAGGGCCAAAGAGAGGGACAATTTATACTGCAGGAGTTAAGTTGGTGACTGCAGACTACAGGAGAAATCCAGCTTTCACTGAACTTGGGATCTCTGCTACTGAATGGACTTTTGTTGTGGTGACTGTTTCTAATGATGTTGAATTGGGAGTGGATTTCATCCAAGGGAATCACAAAAACCTCTTCTGGGATTAACAGAACGTGAGTCCCTGGACAATATTCAGATACCACTGCTGGAAGTGAGGGACAAGTTTTGAGGCCTGAGAGATGCCTCTCTCATGCCTACAGGGTGATAGAGTAACTGCTCCCTGTGGTGGCTCAGAATAAAGTTGCGGTTGATAGGGAAAAAGAACCCCCCCCACCGCTGTCTCATTAGATACAAGTGTATAACCAACAGTTATGGTTTGGTTCTCATCTAGTTAAGTAAGCTTTGCAATTGTTTTTATAGGCCCATATATGCAGGCCTCAGGCTTTAGCTAAATCAATGCTAAATAAGAGCAACTTGTTTATCTGCATTTAGGGCACTGAGGTATGAAGAAACAGGGTATGTAACACTGACAAAAGAGGAATTAGGAGGGGGACAATATGAAATATGTTTTGAAATACCTTGCTGATTTGCAATAATTAATGCAGATAATGTAAAATATTAGTTTTAATTTGCAGTGTTAGCAATATAACCCAAATATGGGTATGTCAATGTGTGACGTTTTGCGGTTTTAACTTTTATAAGCTTGGTAAAATTTGTAAGGACAGAGACAGCCTCCCTCTTGCATGGGGACACGCTGTCTCTCCCTGTATGCATACTTGTAATCTTGTTATAACAATAAAGGAGCCTCGGCTTGTCTGATTCAAAATCAACTGGGTGGTCGTCTTTTCCCCCACAAGGTGAAGCCAGGTCATCAGGCAATAATACCTTTATGGATGAAAGGCTGCTGAGGTGAATCTGTAGGAGTTTGAAGCTACAAATACCCAGTCAAGATTGCTGTTTAGCAGAACCTTCTTTCAAGCTGGACCAAAGGGTGAGTTCTGGGTAAGAGCAATTTAATGTGACTGACCAGGAAATGCAGTTAGTGGGGGAAAAAATCAGATCATTTCAAGGTAGGTGGTGAGTCAAAGCCTCTCTAGAAGCAGAAGTGCAGCCATTGAAGGAGATAAAAGGACTTCAACAGTTATAGCTGCTTTGATGAAACATGCAGTGTTGCAGTTTGGCCTACTAAATTGCATCTGCAGTGATCAAGGAAAGAATTTGAATTCATTATTACACAATGTTTGCTAATAATTCCAGATAACCAAAATGAAGACCACTGTCACCTACCCTGCGAGTAATGGGGGAGTGGAGAAAGTAAACTGCACCATTGGATCTATGCTTAGAGTCCGTCAAGGTTGACAACACTGGGATACGAAGACACCTTTTGCTGTCGTTGCATATAACACCAGACAGGTCTCGACTATCCATTACTTTCTTACTAGAATCCAAAATTAAATAATCTCATAAACCCATGCTTCCCTGGGACTTGATGTTCAGGCAGCAAGAACTAGCAAGACACACTGCACCTACACAATTGAGAGATGGTAAAGTCTTAGATCAGTAACCTGAGGAAATCATTTCAGATGGTAGAGGAATCGGTGAGCCACAAGCAACCATGCCAACCACAAGAAACCAGGAAAAAGGAAGGAGAGGAGGTGTGGCTACACTCCTGGAAAAAATCCCAAACTTACTTCTTTTTGGCAGGGATTTTACATATTAAGTAACAAACTAAAAAACTTATCCTTGCTGCTACCTTCTGCCATGTACGTTGGCCAAACTGGACAGTCTCCACACAAAAGAATAAATGGACACAAATCAGAGGTCAAGAATTATAACGTTCAAAGACCAGTCAGAGAACACTTCCACCTTCCTGGTCACTCAGTTACAGACCTAAAAGTTGCAATTCTCCAACAAAAAAAACCTTCAAAAACAGACTCTGAGAAACTGCAGAATTGGAATTAATTTCAAATTGGATACCATTAAATTAGTCTGGAATAAAGACTGGGAGTGGACGGGTCATTACACAAAGTAAAAACTATTTCCCCATGCTAATTTTTCCTCTACTGTTACTCACACCTTCTTGTCAACTGTTGGAAATGGGCCATCCTGATTATCACTACAAAAGTTTTTTCTCCTGCTGATAATATCCCATCTTAATTGATTGATCTTGTTAGCTGTTATAGCATCACCCATTTTTTCATGTTCTCTGTGTATATCTGTCTTCCTACTGTGTTTTCCACTGCATGCATCCGATGAAGTGGGTTTTAGCCCATGAAAGCTTTATGCCCCAAATAAATTTTAGTCTCTAAGGGTACGTCTATACTACCTGCTGGATCGGCAGATAGTGTTTGATGTATCAGGGATCAATTTATCGCATCTCATCTGGACACTCCTCTTGGCAGGAGGAGTAAGTGGAGTCAACAGGGGAGCCGCAGCAGTTCACTCGCTGCCGTTAGGACGGCCAAGTAAGTCAAACTAAGGGATGTCTACACTATGGAATTATTCCAATTTCACAGAAACCAGTTTTTAAAAACAGATTGTATAAAGTCGAGTGCACGTGGCCACACTAAGCACAGTAATTTGGCGGTGTGTGTCCATGTACCAAGGCTAGTGTCAATTTCTGGAGCGTTGCAGTGTGGGTAGTTATCCCATAGCTATCCCATAGTTCTCGCAGTCTCCTCCGCCCATTGGAATTCTGGGTTGAAATCCTAGTGCCTGATGGGGCAAAAAACATTGTTGCTGGTGCTTCTGGGTACAGCCTCACCCCTCCCTCCGTGAAAGCAGCAGCAGACAACCGTTTCATGCCTTTTTTCCTGGGTGAACTGTGCAGACGCCATACCACGGCAAGCATGGACCCTGATGAACTCAAGAGAGCAATCATGGACGTCTTAAAGACCTCGTGCATTCTCGTGCGGTCTATGCTGAACCGGGACCTGCAAAGCCAGGTGAGGAGGAGGCGGCTACGGCAGAGCGGCAACGAGACTGATGAGGACATGGACACAGAATTCTCACAAACTGCGGGCCTCGGCGCATTGGAGATCCTGCTGGTAATAAGGCAGATTCTAGCCATGGAACTCCGATTTTGGGCCTGGGAAACAAGCACAGACTGGTGGGACCGCATAGTGTTGCACGTGTGGGACGATTCCCTGTGGCTGTGAAACTTTCGCAAACGTAAGGGCACTTTCATGGAACTTTGTGATTTGCTTTCCCCTGCCCTGAAACGCCAGAATACCAAGATGAGAGCAGCCCTCACAGTTGAGAAGCGAAGTGGCAATAGCCCTTTTGGAAGCTTGCAATGCCAGACAGCTACACGATCAGTCGAGAAATCAATGTGGAGTGGGCAAATCTTACTGTGGGGCATGCTGGTGATGCAAGTAGCCAAAGCAATCACTATCTGCTGCCCTACGTAAGGTTGTGACTCTGGGAAATGTGAGTAATAGTGGATGGCTTGCTGCTCAATGGGTTCCCTAACTGTGGGTGGGGCAAGATGGAACGCCATATCCCTATCTTGGCACTGGAGCACCAGGCACCCAGTACATAAACTGCAATGGGGTAATTTGTGTTCAATGTGCTGCAATCACTGGGGGATCACAAGGGACGCTTCACTAGCATCCATGTGGATGGCGGAAGGGTCACTGAGGCTCACGTCTTCAGGACACACTCTGTTTTAAACGGCCCAGCAAGGGGAGAATTACTTCCCAACCAGAAAATAAACATTGGGGATGTGAAATGCCTGTAGTTATCCTGGGGGTACCCAGCCTACCCCTTGATGCCATGTTCTCATGAAGCCATACACATGCAGCCTGGACAGTAGTCAGGACTGTTCAACTTACAGGCCTAGCAAGTGCAGAATGGTGGTAGAATGTGCATTTGGCCGTTTAAAGGTGCGCTGGTGCACATTACTGACTTTGCTCAAGACCTCAGCCAAACCAATTCCCCACTGTTATGCTGCTTGCTGGTTGCTCCACAATCCACTGTAGAGTATAGGGGAGGAGACCTTTATTGGTAGGGTTGGAGGCTAGGCAAAACACCTGACCACTGATTACACGACACGCCAGACACTTAGGGCGATTAGGAGAGCACACCAGGAAAGCGGTGCACATCAGAAAGAAAAAAACCCTTGAAAACCAGTGTTCATCAAACTGCCAGGGTACAGTGTTACTGTTGTGGTGTGTTTTTTCCTTGATAAACCCAACACCCCTTGATTGGCTCATTCCCTGTAAGCCACGCCCCCTCTTTCGAACACAGCTGCTTTTTAAGGAAATAAAGTCACTTCTTTGTTTAAAAAATCATGTATTCTTTAATTTTAATTATAAAAAGAGGGAGAAAACTGACAAGGTAGCCTGGTTGGGGTTATGGGGGAGAAGGAGAGGAAAAGGCCACTTAAAAAAAATTTCATAATAATGACAGCTTTTTGGTTGGGCTGTTCCACTTGGGTGGACGTGGCCGGTTGCATGGAGCCTCGCCCCCATGAGTTCTTACTCGTCTGGTGGGTGAGGAAGCTAAGGAACCCATGGTTGAGGGGGCGCGAGGTGGTTATACAGGGCTGCATCGGCACTCTAAATTCCTGCTGCCGCTTCCTAAGCTCCACCAAATTATGCCAAGAGCATGGCAGTTGTTGATCACGCAGCGCCTCAGCGTTGCATCCCGCCACCGCTGATGTCTTCCTGCTGCCACCTTCTATCTCGAGCATCTTCTCCTGTCCTCGGCATTCAGTCACGGTCACTGGCATCTTCCTGTACTTTGATACCACATCCTTTCCACTCATCATTGAGGGTCTATTCCATTGATTTAAAAGACATTTTTCGCTTGCGTCTTTTTTCCGCCTGCCGATTCTGAGAGAGCCTTCGGGATGGAGTGGGAGGACTTGAAAAATTTTTAGCTGCATGAGGGAGGAAAAAAGGAGAAGAAGTATTTTAAAAAGATACAATTTTTACAGAACAATGGTTATACTCTTTCACGGGAACAACACTCTTCACCTTACATAGCATATGTGATTTCACGACAAGGTTGCATTTTGCATCTTAATATTGAGTGCATGCGGCCTCTGGTGTTAGAGATCTCACACGCAGATCCGGCAACAGCGAATTCGACATGCATGCAGGCCATGGTAAAGCCATTGTCTTTCGTCTGCTGCAGCCTTCGTATATCCAGCACCCTCCGTTCCCAAATTAGCAAGCAAAAGCCGTTGAGTGCTGCTTCTTTCCTGTTAACATGCAGCCAGCAGAAACCACCCCCCATCCAATTGTTCTGGATATGATCGCTTTACCCCTCCCCCCACCGCGTGGCTGGTTATCATTGGAAGCATCACTGCTAAACACCCTCCCCTCTCCCACCGTCACTAGCTGTGTAGCAAGGAAAGATCCCTGCTAGCCAAACTGAGAAAAAGCTCAGCTCCAATTACCCCTCCCTCTTCCCCCTTCGCTTGCTACCTGCAGGGAAGATTTCTTTTAAGCCACAGCAGGGCCGGCTCCAGGCCCCAGCGTGTCAAGCGCGTGCTTGAGCAGCATGCCGTGGGGGGCGCTCTTCGGTTGCCGGGAGGCGGCAGGTAGCTCCAGTAGGACCTCCGCAGGCCTCCCTGCAGAGGGTCCGCGCTCCCGTGGCTCCAGTGGAGCATTCCGCAGGCACGGCCTGCGGGAAGTCCACCGGAGCCACGGGGCAGGCAGACCGCTCGCAGGACGCTGCAAGAGGGGTCCACTGGAGACGCCCGGGACAAGCGAGAGGCAGAGCGCCCCCACGGCGTGCGCTTGTGCTTCGGGCAGCGAAATGGCTAGAGCCGGCCCTGGCCACAGGCAAACAGCCCAGTAGGAATGGCCATCTCTGTCCCCTTAATTAAATTCCTGAATTTCAGCCAGGTTACCATGAACGATATCACTCTCCTGAGATAACACAGTGCAGATAACAGAAAAAGATGTTGCTTGAATGCGCAGTAAACACCGGAGACCATAAGCTGCTAGGCTTGGTCATGCAATATACCAGGATTATTTGCTACATGCCATGCGTGTGGTCTAGTTCCTACCAATGGTAGGACAGGAATAAGACTGTTTCCTGCCAGAACCTTCTGCAAAGCTTTTGGAGTACCTCAGGAGAGCTTCATGGAGATGTCCCTGGAGGATTTCCGCTTTCATGCCCAACATGTTAACAGACTTTCTCCAGTAACGGTACTGGCCACAAATGCATCCCAAGTCCTCAGGGGAAATTGATCATTAAAAAACGCTTGTTTTTAAACCATGTTTTATTATTTACAAAGCGTACACTCACCAGAGTCCCTTCCGGGCTTCATTGTCTGGGATAGTTGCTGGGAGGGCTGGAGGTTAATTCCGTTTCAGGCGTGAGAAAAAGCTCCTGCTGTATGGGAGGAATTTGGAGTGCTGTCGTGAAAGCTTGTCCTCCTGTTCCTTCCTCCTCATCTTCCCATCCGCAGAATCCTCAGGCATGAGCTGAGATACCACCACCTCAGGAATCCACGGACAGAGGTAGGGTCAGTTGGTGGCGGGGACCCCTAGAATGCATGCAACCTCAGCGTAGAAGCGCATGTTTCGCCCTGCCTCGGACCTTATGTTTGCTTCTTTTGTTTTCTGTAGGCTTGTCTGAACCCTTAACTTTCACACGGCACTGTACTGAGTCCCTGGTGTGGCCTCTCTGCATTCCAATACGGCCTGGAATTTGTTCAAATGTTTTTTCATTCGTCTTGTTTGGAATGGAGTTCTTAGCACAGAATCCTTCCCAATACAGCGATAGATCCAGTACCTCCCATGCAGTCCATGCTGGAGCTCTTTTTTGATCTCAGGAGACTGCATTTTACCTGTGCTGATAAGCTACTGCATGGGTCACCTGTGCTGGTTGAGCTCTTCACGCTGGCCAAACAGGAAATGAAATTCAAAAGTTCACGGGGCTTTTCCTGTCTACCTGGCCAGTGCATCCGAGTTCAGATGGCTTTCCAGAGCGGTCACAATGGTGCACTGTGGGATACTGCCCGGAGGCCAATACTGTCAAATTGCGGCCACACTAACCCTAATCCGACATGGCAATACCGATTTCAGTGCTACTCCCCTCGTTGGGGAGGAGTACAGAAATCAGTTTTAAGAACCCTTTATATCAATATAAAGGGCTTCATTGTGTGGACGGGTGCAGGGTTAAATTGGTTTAACGCTGCTAAATTCGGTTTAAACGCATAGTGTAGACCAGGCCTTAGATACTTTGACTTCATCTACGCTATTTGCATATCTTAGTTCGAACTCCCCCCGCTAGTGTAGCCCAGGCCTAAGGTGCCACAAGTACTCATCATTCTTTTTCTGATACAGACTAACACGGCTACCACTCTGAAACTTTTGGTTTTTGTATCACATGGAGACCTAGTGCACAGATTCATTGACAGAAAGGGGAGAGCTCAACTGCCATTCCAGAGGGATGCCGAAGAGGATTTGGAGGTACCCCACCAGGTTCCTATGACTCATGGTTGGAGATCGCCAGCCAGTTATAGACGACAAATTGCCAGGGTGATCTCAGAACCTCAACATACTGCTTCAGTAGACAGTCTGTCCACAACAAAGAGGCCTGACCTGGCAAATCCTGCCGTTGCTGCTGATCTAGATCCAACTATGAGTGATATCTCCCTCACTGAATATAAGACTTGAGCAGGCAGACCGACAGAAACCTGCATGGATGGCAGAATGCCTGGATTCCTGGGAGGCGGCGTTGTTGTTTTAAGTTCTTATTTTAACTGGGGGGTTTGTAGCAATCAGCGCAGATAGAACCTCTGCCAATAGATGGTGTTGTGCCTTTATATTAATGTTAAGTTGTTATCTTGTGTGTTATGTTTTTATCTGATCTGGGATTTTAGCTGAAAGTTCAGTCCTGCCTATGTATGCTGGAGTTGGTAGGTACTTCAGTGTTTCAATAAATCCATGTGATTCAACGAAGTGAGTACAGTATATTCTTCTGTGCTCTGTGGTTCAGTGGATTGATCAATTTTGTTATGTAGGCAGGCTTGATTTGATGGATTGCACATTTTATATTATGTGCAAGTACCTGGAGTTTTAAAGAGGTGTTTGGTTGTGTTTTTTTTAACAAATCAAAGCACATACATTAACTCTTTAAATCATGACTTGCTGTGCAGGGAAGGTGTTTCAGTGTCACTAATAAAAATATGCCACAGGATGCTATAGTGAAGGTCCAGACACCATGGGCCTACTTCTCATCTTCATTAAGGCCTCCTTACATCTCCTGGCAGCGTAAATGGGACTTAAAGGAACCCCTACTTAGCAGTCCCTTTACACTGCTAATGGGATCTAAAGGGGTCTTAGTGTAAACGAGAAGCAGGCCTTATATCTGACAATAGCAACTACTGTATAATACTCAGTTCTGTGGAATTTGCAATGTAAACTAGTCACATTATGGAATAGGGCACTTTTATTACTATGCCAGTGGAAGCGCTCAAACTAAAATAAAAAGGGGCCATTTCCTCAGCTGGTGTAAATCAGTGTGACTCCTCATTATCACTGAAGTCAATGGAGGTATGCTGACACACATCAGCTCAGGATCTGGCTCACGGCTTCTTTTCAAATGTGGCTGTTACACTAGAATCTTCTGACTGGCATTTATTCCACCCTTAAGGAAATGTGACTTATGAACATCCTGCAAGTTAAAAGTGAAGCAGAGGTTTCCTGGAACATTTTTAATGCATTTGTGCTTGGGTCTGGAATAGATACTGGTGACAAAGGAAGGACAAAATTGAAAGGGTTTGGATCTGACTCACAGCTTGATACGTGAAATAACATCATTTTGGTAGCTTTCTACTTTTCCTCAGTGACACAATAAGGTGCCATGAATTATGGAATCCTTCAGCAAATAATGTTACAAAGCATTATATGAAGTACTGTGCTAAAAGGCAGATTATGTGACATCATTGTCAGTTCTGTTGAACGTAGCAGAAGTGTTTTGATATGAAAAATGAGGGATTATGTCATACTGCAAACCATTAACAAGCCTGCAAAGCGTAGGATATACATTTTACATGCACTTTCATTACAGTTCATTTGAACGGAATTTTTGCAGACTTTTGGTTCCTTAAAATTGACCTCTTAAGCACATGACTTGGCCAGAATCCATAATTTACTCATTTTCCTGACAGGCTTCTGGAGATCAGCATTTTCCACCGATCTATAATTCTTCTAGCCAAAGGCAAACCTCTGATTTACAGAAATAAGCAGTGAACCCTCAGTGGCGGCAGAATCAAGATGCTAGTCCTTTGATTACCATTTCCAGTTATAAATATAGGAAACTTTCCGGCAAGTTAAAGTATGGATTGGCTGAATGGATTATAAGGTGGATAGAAAGCTGGCTAAATCGTCGGGCTCAACGGGTAGGGATCAACGGTTCGATGTCTAGTTGGCAGTCGGTATCAGGCGGAGTGCCCCAGGGGTCAGTCCTGGGGCCGGTTTTGTTCAATATCTTCATTAATGATCTTGATGATGGGATGGATTGAATCCTCAGCAAGTTCGCAGATGACACTAAGCTAGGCACGGGAGAGAGAGAGATGCTGGAGGGTAGAGATTGGGTTCAGAGTGAGCTAGATAAATTGGAGGATTGGGCCAAAGGAAAGGTTGAAAAGAGAGAAAGTTCAACAAGGACAAGTGGAGAGTCCTGCACTTAGGACGGAAGAATCCCATTCACTGTTACAGGCTAGGGACTGAATGGCTAGGAAGCAGTCCTGCAGAAAAGGACCTGGGGAAAACAGTGGACAAGAAGCTGGATATGAGTCAGCAGTGTACCCTCATTGCCAAGGAGTCCAACAGCATCTTGGGCTGCATTAGTAGGAGTGTTGCCAGCAGACTAAAGGAAGTGATTATTCCCCTCTATTCGGCACTGGCGAAGCCGTATCTGGAGTATTGCATCCAGTTTTGTGTCCCCCCACCAACTACAGAAAGGATGTGAACAAATTGAAGAGAGTCCAGCGGAGGGCAACGAAAATGATCAGGGGCCTGGGGCACATGACTTACAAGGAGAGGCTGAGGGAACTGGGGTTATTAAGTCCACAGAAGAGAAGAGTGAGAGGGGATTTGATAGTAGCCTTCAACTACCTGAAGGGGGGTTCCAAAGAGGATGGAGCTCAGTTGTTCTCAGTGGTGGCAGATGACAGAACAAGGAGCAATGATCTCAAGTTGCAAGGGGGAAGTCTAAGATGGATATTAGGAAATATTATTTCACTAGGAGGGTAGTGAAGCACTGGAATGGGTTACCTAGGGAGGTGGTGGAATCTCCATCCTTAAAGGTTTTTAAGGCCTGGCTTGACAAAACCCTGGCTGGGATGATTTAGTTGGGAATTGGCCCTGCTTTGAGCAGGGGGTTGGACTAGATGACCTCCTGAAGTCTCTTCCAACTCTAATCTTCTATGATTCTATGAAAGGACTTTCCATTTAATAAATGCACAGCAAGCTCTGTGATCCTCGTTTAAACCCTTCTGTCAAGTCCTTGTGGCCTGGTGTCAAATCACAGTAGGCTGTAAGGTTAGTTAAATGATGAAGTATACATGAGAGGTGTGAAGGCAATACGCTTACATGTTGGACATAGAAGACAGGTGCTGTAGGGCATTTCACAGTGATTAACTATACAACAAGTTTTACCTTTCCATGGGTTTGCCTGTATTATGTGTACTTTCTCTTATTTTTCTATGCTAATACATCTTGATCCTGTTACACTGATGACAGCCTGTGATACCTCACATTAAATGAATTTTAAAGAGGTATTGCTTTCTAGTGTTACAGTAAATGACACTAAATGTGCCAATATCTACATACAGTATTGACCGTGGTATTCTGCATGCATCCCTTTACTTTATATTGACTAATTATAAATTCCCAACCCTGTAAACCCTCCACAGGGTGAACTCTCATTGGGAATTGGCCCCCAAGGTTCCAATATAAATGCATCTGAAAAATGTCAAGTTTCTTGAAGAAACATGCCTGGCTTTCAATGGAGTCCACTTACTATTAAATACAGTTTTTAGGACATCCAATTATTCCTTTGCCAAGAACTGTTGTTTGTCAGAGTTGTGCCAACTGTTCCTCCCACTCCCCATGCTAGTCCCATACCTCTCACCTCCTTCTCCCTTTCACTGGCTTCCTAACATGTGTCTCACTGTTTCCATGCTTGAAAGTTTCCCTTCCCTCCTTTGAGTGCCCCATCTTGCAATCATTTTCCTGTTTTTAAAACGTTTTCCTTCCCCTACCATTGCTGTGTGAAAGATGCACGCAAACAGAAGAAACTGTACTGAGAAACAGTGAAAGTGACTAGACAGCAAGGGTATGTCTACATTGTAGCTAGGAGATGTAATTTCTAGCTCCAGTAGATATAGATGTGCTAGCTCTGGTCCAACTAACACACTAAAATAGCAATGTGGCCACAGTGGTATGAGCAGTGGCTCAGGCTAATCATCTGAGTACAGTCCCATCTGAGGTCCTAGTTATGTATTTGGGTGGCTAGCCCAAGCTGCCACCCATGCTACCACAGGTACACAACTATTTTAAGTGCGCTAGATCAAGCAGTATATCTATCCAAGCTGGGAATTACACTTCCAAACTGCGGTGTAGACATGAAGTAAATAAACTGGGGGGGAAAAGAGGAAAAAATATTTCTTCCCTCTCTTCCTCCTGTTGGTCAACTTTGATGTTACTCCTAGGGTGAGGGACTAGGACAGTCATGATTCAGCTTACGCCATTCCCAGACAAGATCAAGCTGACCATTGCAAATTGTAACTTGTAACAGCTGCACAGATCACTGACCATCAGTGGTTGAAATCATGGCAAAAACCCAGTGCAGCCATGGAATCTGAGGCAGACACAGTGCCTTAGCTCTTCATTCTGTGAACAAGAGGAAAATCAGAAGTGGATTGTTTCTCATTGTTCAGAGTGTGCTGTGCCTCTCTGCAGCCTGGTACAATTAGTTCAGTACAGCTGTGTTTCAAATTTAAAAATAGACAAAATAAGATAATTATCACTATAAAGCATGAAACTCATCTTTTTCAACTACTGAAGTGGAAAGAACTAGCAATTACACTTTATACAGCTACTTGGCGTTCATTTCTGAACAAATGGGAAGCCCTTTGGTACCAAAATTGTTCCTTGAAATTTTGTTTAACCTTTAAGTCCCTGAATATAAAACTTTCCAGTTCACAAAATGATTTAGATTTTATGGGTACAGTATCACTCGAGATGGAGCTAGTCCTGTATCAACTGTCTTGAGGCAGCCCAATGTCAGTTGCCTGCATTCCAGGTAATCAGGGCCCTGTATACACTACATGCAATGCTGGAACTTGCCACAGAACTTGGCATTTTGCCTCAACAGCACAGAATCTGTCACTTTGGCCATGGAATTCTCTTTTGGCCCAGGCCCATTCTCCAGGCCCAGCTCATAGTTCCTGTCCCTCTTGCCTGGGAGCTGGGGAGAGGAGCAGCCCAAAGCTCTTGGTCCCCCTCACAGCTAGGGTTTGTATATACCAGGGTTGACAAACTTTTTGGCCTGAGAGCCACATCTGGGAATAAAATTGTATGGCGGGCCATGAATGTTCACAAAATTGGGATTGGGGTACAGGAGAGGGTAAGGGCTCTGGTTGGGGGTGCGGGCACTGGAGAGGGGTGAGGCCAGAAATTAGGAGCTCAGAATGCAGCAGAAGGCTCCAGGCTGGGGTGGGGAGATGGGATCTGAGGGGGTGAGGCCTGGGGGTGCAGACTCTGGGGTGTGGCTGGAGATGAGGAGTTTGGGGTGCAGGAGGATGCTCTGGGCTGGAACTGAGGTGTTTGGAGGGCAGGAGGGGGATCAAGACTGGGGCAGAGGGTTGGGGTGCGGGAAGGTGTGCAGGCTTTGGTTGGGGGTGCAGGCTTTGGGGTGGGGATGAGGGGGTTGGGGTGCAGGAGGGTGCTGGGGGCTGGGATCAATAGGGTTTGGAGGGCAGGAGAGGGAGTTGAGGGTGCAGGATCTGGAGTGGTCCTGGTGATGAGGGGTTTGGGGTGCAAGAGGGTGCTCCAGGCTAGGATCGAGGGGGTTTGGAGGGCAGGAGGGTGATCAGGACTGAGGCACAGGGTTGGGGCTCAGATGTGCAGGGTCCGGGTGGCATTTACCTCAAGCAGCTCCAGGAAGCAGTGGCACGTCCCTTCTCTGGCTCCTATGCGGAGGCGCAGCCAGATGGCTCTGCACACTGCCCCATCCACAGGCTCCGCCCCTGTAATTCCCATTGGCCATGGTTCCTGGCCAATGGGAGCTAGGGGGCAGCGCTTGGGGTAGGGGCAGCAAGCAGAGTGGAGCACACTGGCTGCCTCTTCATATAGGAGCCAGAGGGGAGACATGCTGCTGCTTCCAGGAACCACATGGAGCAGCCCCTAACTCTACTCCCCGGCTGGAGTGCCAGAGCGAGGCAAGCCCCAGACCCTGCTCCCCAGTGGGAGCTCAAGGGCCAGATTAAAATGTCTGGCTGGCTGGATCTGGCCTGTGGGCTGTAGGTTGCTCACCCCTGGTCTACACTGCAATCAGGAGGTGCAATCTCACCTGACCACAGTGTAGACATTATATATTCATAAAGAGGTGTGTGAACTAAGCCTGGGTAACAACAGGAACATGAGAATGGCCATACTGAGACAGACCAAAAGTCCATCTAGCCCAGTATCCTGTCTTCTGACAGCAGCCAATACCAAGTTCCCCAGAGGGAATGAACAGAACAGGTAATCATCAAGTGATCCATCCCCTGTCGCTTCTGGCAAACACAGGCTAGGGACACCATCCCTACCCATCCTGACTAATAGCCATTCATGGACCTTTCCTCAATGAACTTATCTAGTTCTTTTTTTGAACCCTGGTATGCTCTTGGGCTTCACAACATCCTCTGTCAAAGAGTTCCACAGGTTGACAGTGTGATGTGTGGAAAAAATATACCTTTTTCTTTGTTTTAAATCTGCCACCTATTAATTTCATTTTGTGACCCCTAGTTCTTGTGTTATGAAAAGGAGTAAATAACACTTCCATATTTACTTTCTACACACCAGTCATGATTCTACATACCTCTATGATATCCCCTCTTAGTTGTCTCTTTTCCAAGCTGAAAAATCCCACCCTTATTAATCTCCTCATATGGCAGCTGTTCCATACCCCTAATCATTTTTGTTGCCCTTTCTGAATCTTTTCCAATTTCAATATTTCTTTTTTGTGATGGGGCGACCACATCTTCACGCAGTATTTAAGATGTGGGTGCACTATGGACTTGTATCCAGCAATATGATATTTTCTGTCTTATTATCTATCCGTTTCTTAATGATACCCAACATTCTGTTCACTTTTTTGCCGCTGCTCATTGAGTGGATGTTTTCAGAGAACTAGCCACAATGCCTCCAAGATCAGATCTAATTTAGATTCCATCATTTTGTGTGTTTAGTTGGGATTATGTTTCCCAATGTGCATTACTTTGCATTTATCAACATTGAATTTAATCTGCCATTTTCTTGCCCAGTCACCCAGTTTTGAGAGATTCTTTAGTAGTTCTTCAGTCTGCCTGGGACTTAACTATCTTGAGAATCATCTGCACGGTTTACCCATTTTTCCAGATCACTTATGAATATGTTGAATAGGCCTGGGTCCAGTACAGACCCCTGGAAAACACCACTATTTACCTCTCTCCATTCTGAAAACTGACCATTTATTTCTACCCTTAGTTTCCTATCTTTTAACCAGTTACCAATCCATAAGAGGACCTTCCTTCTTATCCCATGACAACTTACTTTGCTTAAAAGCCTTTGGTGAGGGACTTTGTCAAAGGCTTTCTGAAAATCTAAGTACACTATATTCACTGGATCCCCATTGTCCACGTGCTTGCTGACCCCCCGCAAATAAGTCTAGTAGATGGGTATGATTTCCCTTTACAAAAACCATATTGACTCTTCCCAAACAAATTATATTTATTTATGTGTCTAAGATTTTTCTTTACTATAGTTTCAACCAGCTTGCCCGGTACTGAAGTCAGGCTTACCAGCCTGTTATTGCTGGGATCCCCTCTGGAGCCCTTTTTAAAAATTAGCATCCCATTAGCTATTTTCCAGTCACTTGGTAGAGAAGCTGATTTAAATGCTAGGTTACAGATGACATTTAGTAGTCCTGCAATTTCATATTTGAGTTCCTTCAGAATTCTTGGGTGAATACCATCTGGTCCTGGAGACTTCTTACTGTTTAGTTTATCATTTTGTTCCAAAGTCTCCTCTAATGAGACCTCAGTCTGGGACAGTTCCTCAGATTTGTCACCTAAAAATAATGGCTCAGGTTTGGGAATCTCCCTCATATCCTCAGCCATGAAGACTAATGCAAAGACTTCATTTAGTTTCTCTGCAATGGCCTTACAGTCTCTGAGTGCTCCTTTAGCATCTCGATCATCCAGTGACCCCACTGGTTGTTTAGCAGGCTTTCTGCTTCTGATGTATTTAAAACAGTTTTGCTATTACTTTTGGAGTCCTTGGCTAGCTGTTCTTCAAATTCTTTTTTTGGCCTTCCTAACTATATTTTTACTCTTCATTTGCTGGAGTTTATGCTCCTTTCTATTTTCCTCAACAGTGCAGCTGAAACCCAGTGAGTCAATAGGAGGAGCCTTTGAAGCCATGGCTGGGAAGCATGATACTGGCTCAGTTCAATGGCTTCTCTTTAGTGCCCCCATGGCCTTGGCTGTCTCTGTTATCCAGGCTCAGCCTCACCCAAAGTGTGTAACTTCTGTGGCTCCTTTCCCCACTCCCATACCTTTTGATAAGAGAAAGGGGAATCTCTGAGTCCAACCCAGGCAACCTCCATAGATTCATAGACTTGGGATGTCTACACTGCAGTTAACACCTGGAGCTGGCATAGGTGCCAACTCTGTGGGTGCTCTGGGGCTGGAGCACCCATGAGGAAAAATTAGTGGGTGCTCTGCACCAACTGGCAGCCAAGCTTCCCTCCCTCAAGCCCCATCTCCTCCTCCTCCCCCCCTGAGTCCGGTATGTCCCTGCTCCTCTGCCTACCTCCCAGAATTTCCTGCCCGGACACCACCAAACAGTGGTCTGGCAGTGTTAGCATGCTCCAGGATGGGGGAGAGGAGCGGTAGGAGTTGGAGTGGGGACTTTGGAGAAGGGGTTGGAATGGGGGTGGGGAAAGGGTGGGAAGAGGTGGGGCAGGGGTGGGGCCTCCTGGAAGGGGTGTAGTGGGGGCAGGGCCAGGGACGGGGCAGTTGGCGCCTATGTAAAAGAGGGGCAGTTGGCGCCTATGGTAGCTGGCCTGTGTCAGTTGACTTGGGCTCGCAGAACTCAGTAGACATTCAAGCTCAGGCTGCTGTCCCAGCTCTGGGACCCACCCACCTCACAGAGTCCAGTCTTGATTTTAAAATTGCCAGTGATGAACCCACCACAGCCTGTGGTAAACTGTTTTGACGGGTAATTACCCTCACAGTTAAAAAATTGTGCCTTGATCCTAGTCTGAATTTGTTTTGCTTCAACTTCCAGTCGCTGGATCTTGTTGTTCTACCTTTTTCTGCTAGACTGAAGAGCTCATTATCACAGCTTTGTTTCCCATGCAGGTATTTAAGGACCATAATCAAGTCACCTTCTCTTTGCTAAACTAAATAGATTGAGCAAGTTGAGTCTATTATCCTAGCAGATCAGCATTTAGTTTCAACTTCTGGTCTGTCAAGTTAGCTAGTTCAGTACTATGTGATCTGATAATGGGTCTCTGTAGAGAAAAGGGAGCTTCCTGCTGGCTTGGGCAGCCCTTCTCCCTAGCTCTCCAAGCCTCTGCTGACCTCATGTCACCACGGCCTAGCTCCATGTGCGTGGGGTAAGTAAGGCCCTTCATTTTCAGATCTTTTTTTTTTATTGAAAATTTCGTGGGTTTTACAAAATCTATTTGTGTTTTACCAATTTTCTCCCCCCTCCCACCACCCCAGTTTTGGACCGCTCAACATATTTTCATATACCTAAGAAAATCTAATTAATTACATTAGATAGATGTGTTGATGTTAGTAATAAATTTGTCTAAGTGCAAATGTGAGGATGTTGGTAAAAGTAAGGCAATTTAGTGGAAAATACACACACACACACACACACACACACACACACACACACAATTTGTTGCTTTATTCCATCCTCCCATCTGCTAATATTAACCCTGATATTTATCCAGAAAATTGAATTTTAGTTTCTCTTATTTTCACTCATTTTTAATTTTTGAAATAAATACTGATAAATTACAAGGAAATTTTAAACAAAATACAAAAATGAAAATGAAGGGCTTAGGAGGTGGGGGTGGAAGGAAAGAGCTTTAAATGAGCTTCAGCTGCTTCTCTTTCTGTCTCTCTTTGTTCCTATTACTATTTAGATCTGGCTCATAGACTTACTACCTACTGCCAGGGCAGAGGTATCTGGGTAGGGAAGCCAACAGTAGCATAGCACATGGGGCCCTGTATACTGTATAATTGTTGTCGAGAGCATGAAAAAAATCAGCATGACAAAATGTGCAGAACAGAAATCTTTGAGCATGTAATGGAGTGTATAAGCCACACACGGCAACAAAGGGTTAACAGGAGCCTGAGGTCCCAGTTGACCCACCTAGTGGCACTTGGAGGGAAGGCCAGACCCAGTGTAGCATTAGGCCTAACAGAGGAGGAACTAGAGTTATCACCTGCCTGGTATTTGATCCACCTGGCCAGTTATTTATGGATTTGCCAGTTGCCAGAAAAATAACTTAATTTGCCAGTTTTTTTTTTAACGTGGGTCAAAAGATTTGCTGGGATATCTAACGTTAATGTCCAGCTAAAAATTCTGCAGTGTTCCCACTTCCACAGTTCAAGCAACAGCAGATCAAAGCCGTTGAAAATACATCAGCTGTCTGCCCACCAACATGCAAGTGCACTGTGTGTGTGTGTGAGACAGAGGGTTTGAGTCAAATGACCACGAGGAGACAAGCGATGTTATCAATCTTACCTATATGTGTTATCTCTCTAGACACTGTAAATGTCTGCTGAAGGGGGTTTTATGGAGTTGCCTTGTGGTTGGGATTTGGGGATGTGGCGGGCTTGCCTTGCAGGGGGAGAGGGAGCTGAGTTTTTTGCATTTCAGAGGTGGTGACCCTAGGAGGAATGGACTGGTTAGCATAGAGGCAAGGCAGAATTATAAAGAGAAAGCAAAGATGGAGAAAGTCAGCATGCCCCACACCTTGCTTAATTTGTAATGAAAGAGATTTGGGGGCTTAAGCAATTTTTTTACTTTCATAACTGATGCAGCAAGCCCAGAGGTGCTGGGGCTATTAACTGTCAAGCCCAGAGGTGCTGGGGCTCAGCATGACAAGCCCTGGCACAAATTAAGCACGGACCCTACAGTTTTCTGGCTGAGAGGCTTACAGGGAGCAGAAAGACTCCTGCGTGGTCAGGGAGTAGGAAAACTTGCCTGGAGCAGAGCAAGATGGGTGGCAGTACTTGTGAGGAAGCCATTTGCAGTGAGCCTAGAGAAGAGATCTAAGCCTGCCTTTGAATGAAGACACCTGGCTTTAGCGTACTGTAATGCACCAGATATCATGACTAATGCTGTAATGAACCTGTAGGCTAATTACTGGACACTGTCACCACCATCTATTTCAGCATCCAAACATCAGAGGACTACATAGCCTCCTGAGTACAGGGAAGTACAACCTGAAGTCAGAGCAGAGCAGGTTCAGCAGGGAGCCAGAGTCTGCATAAGAGCAGAAGCCCCAGGTCAGACAGCAGGCCATATGGGGGCTGGGATTGGAGGAGCTGAGAACTGGAACTCTGGATTGTCAACCCCAACCTTCAAAAATCATG
Source organism: Chelonoidis abingdonii (assembly GCF_003597395.2). NCBI lineage: Eukaryota > Metazoa > Chordata > Testudines > Testudinidae > Chelonoidis > Chelonoidis abingdonii. The sequence goes on from NC_133769.1 coordinate 335,137,189, forward strand.
AGACAGCTGGAGAGAGACATGTTCTGCTGGCACTGAGAACAGCAGGAAGGATGTGAGAGGAGAATACAGGCCAGTAGCAGAGAGGTTACACCAGGACTCATGCTGGTCATGAATTTTTCCACTGGAATGATTTTCGGATGAAAAATTCACTTTCCACAAATTCAACATTTTCCACAGGAAAATTTCAGTTTTGCCAAAAAAAATTGTTTTTTTGGTTTGGAAAATTGTTCATGGCTTTATGGCTTCCCTGCTCCTTGACAGTCCATTTGGTGAGCTTCTGGAAAGCCTGAGCTTCTGGGCTCCTCAGCTGCCAGGCTTCCTGAGCTGCCCAGATCCCTGTCTGTGGCTGGGCTCCAAGCAGCTTACGGAGTCCTGGAAACAATTTGAAAATGTTCAGAATATAATGTTTTTCCTTTTTCAAAATGACATTTTGGAATTCTTTGTCTGCAGGAAATTCCAAATTTTCCAGTTTTGGTTCTATTTTGGAATGTGTGTGTAGGGGGGAGGAGAGTTGCGGTTTTTGGACGTGTGTTTCTTTTAGTTTTTTTTTAATTTTGGAGTTTCCCTTGGAACAGGATTTCTAGTTTCCAGCTAGCTCTAATCAGGACCTTTTTATTTTTTATACCCTGAACTGGATTGTCCCTAGAGGCTGAGTTAGGAACTGCTGAGTTCCTCTCTTTTTAGTTATAACTGCTAAAGAAAAGACGCATAGGCATTTTATTGCTGGCAGCCTTAGTAACATGGATAATCAGATGAACATGATCTCCCAGTGTGATGCAATGTAATGTATTATGTAACATGAGGAAAGATGGCATATCTGGGCCCATCAAGAATTACACATTAATAACAGGAATGTTACTGTAACTAAAATGGGAAGGTATTTGTGTTGTATTAAGAATAGAACATCTTTGTTTTGTGGTTGATGGGCCTTAAATTTATGAGAAACAAAAAGCAGTGATTTTTTTTAGCATATTGACATCAGCTGTCAAGAAAAAGTAAAGAAATCCCTTGTGAAAAGGGGACCTTTTTCATCTGAAAATACTATATCTTGATAAAAAGCTATCACATTATCTACCTTGCTCAAGATTCATTTCAGGTGGTGGATTCAGCCTCTCTAATTTACAATCTGGATGGTTTTTACTGGAAGTGTGTTTAAGGACCCAGAGGGCCATATTTTTTGTCCGTTTCTATTTTTAACATTCTGATGGCTTGTATTTTCACTTATCATCAGTCCATAGATTTACCCTTTTCCATTCATTGTAGAGGATTCTCTTATTGTAACATTTTTCAGGGCTGTTAAGCTGTGACAACCCGAATGAGAGAGAGAGAGAAAGTTATGGGTGAGATTTTTAAAGGCCCTGTTGAAACACAATGCAAAATCCTTCGCCACAAGAATGAGATAGTTTTAAAACTGACTTGAATCAAAAATGATGTAGATGACCTCCTCCTGACCCTGGCTCCATGATGAAACAGGGGCATCTTTCACATAGTTGAAAAATGTAGTCCAGGGGCCCGATCCTCAGCAGGTGTAAATCAAGCTATCTTGAAGTCTGTTAGTTCCACTGAAGTCAATGGTGCTTTGTTGATTTACCTCAGTTGAGTATGGGGGTTTCCTGAATCATGGTTTATGGGCTAAATAGCACCCTCCCTGGTTTATTTCTACCTAGAAGACAGGAAGTTCCACATGTTCTGAAACATGGAGTTTCCGGTTGATTGTGGGGGAGCTGGTGGGGTTTGCTGTGCTGAAAGGAAGAGGGTTTGACTTCTGGCACCCATGGATCTCTGGAGATCACCCAGAGCTCAGGCCCATCTTTTTGGGGGCTCTGTGTCTCCAACTAGTTCCTACCTCGTTTATCTCTTGGCAGCTCCCACAGTGTCCCCACCAGCTATTGGTTCCCAAAGCTCACTTGTGGTATTGCCTCATTGTAAGGGAATCCAGGTTGACTGATTTGGCATTAACGCCTTGATAATGCCCCACCTCCATTATCTGATTGAATGGTGACAGTGGCATAAAGAACAGCAGTCCTCTGCCTCAGCCCTCCCTGTGGTCACCTACAAGGCACTGTACAGGCATGTGTTGAGATTGAAGCCAGCATTCTCCCCTCTTCTCATTCCCACTCCCAGATCTGCTTTTTTCCTCCCTTCTGCAAGAAGAAGAAAACATTTAGTGCAGAATGTGTGACCTAAAGAAGTCTGTACACTCAGTTTTTCATTAGTCTAGCTGAAATCTTTGGTTTTTGCTAACAAAGAGATCAAGATCCTAAATGTTCTCAATTAATTTACATGATTTTTCTTTATTAGTTTTGCATCTTGGTAGGCTAAATAGTATAATATTACGATGTGCCATCACCTGGCTTCTTTGAATCAAGATTGGATTCCTTTCTAAAAGATGCTGTAACTCAACTGCAACTTATAGTTAATGGTCCCTTTCAGCCTTAAAGTCTATGAACTGTGAATTAAAATATATGAATAAAAGAAGTGAAAATATAAATAAATATATTAAAACGGAAGTGTGCACCTGTATGTCCAGGCTTTACATAGTACGTAGCCATGTATGAGCTTGTACAGAATCTTTCAAATATTGTTATAACTTGCCTTTCTGCTACTAGCATAGCATTGCAATTGTGTGTAATACATAAGCCGGAAAGAACTATGTTTGGGTATGTGCAGTGATCGGCCTTGGCCAACTTTTTTCTTTACATATTCAATATACTAATTTGATATTTTTGTCATGTGAAGTCCATTAATATTAGAAGGAGACACAGACTGAAATTTCCCCACCTGTTTATAGATGCAAGGAGTTTGCTTTTGCCTTTAATACTTCAACACAAGGACAATACATCAGTTATGGTCAGTGTCCAGTTTGATTTTTCACTATAGCTATATAAAGGTATTTTGTTTTGGTTTAATTCACATAGGCTTGTGCTCCTATCGTCAATTGTCACTTTGTGCAACATTAATATAAAGGCAAAGTGTGGGTTGTGTCCCTCTCTAATGGCTGGTCGGCTGAGGGATAACAGCCTATTATAGCTACCAGCTGGTGGAACTGTTCCTTTAGCTCAAGTTGGTGAGGCCTGTGCTTTCAGCTCTAAAGGTCCCACTTTCAATCCTTGTTGCTCACTCAGGCAAGGGCTTGTTTTACAATTCAGTAGAAACCATCATGGCAAAAACATGCATTATTGCCAATTTCAAAATTATAAGTTGACACAGAACTGAAACTGGACACTAAAGGGTTTCAAACATTTTTATGACATAACCCTAATTTTCCACCTTAAACTTACCTTGCCCTAAGCAGAACTATTATATAAAGTAAAAAGGAATTAGCCTTCAAAAATCTACTTAACAGACTTCCACTTTTATATCGTCTTGCAGTGGAATTATAGCTATGTATATATACCACATGAAACTGTGATGCCTTTTATTTACATTGCACTGAACATGTTCATTTCTAAATATTCTCCCTGTGTGTAGAGTTCAGCAGCCATTTTGTTCTCAGAATTGCTGTAGCCTATAACAGGAGAGATGCAAATACTGCACTCTCTCATGCAGACTTTACTTTTGTTCTTTCTTCATGTTGTTTTCCTTAACATAAATACAAGTAATTTTAGACTGAAAGAACCTGTGTTGCACCTTATGTATGGAAATGTAACAAGATTAATAGGTTCAAAATTTAACTTGTCTTTCTCCTGCATTTGTTTGTAAAGACCTGTAATCTGTGCATATGTTCCCCCCGCCCCCCAAATACTACTTATGTGGCTTTTTTATTAACTTAAGGGAGAAAACAAAACAAACAAACAAAAACCCAATCCTTGCAACCCATCATTTACATTTTTACAATAACACTCATTTTACTCCAGGATGGAGGAAAATCATTTAGCAAGGAAACAGATTTCAGTTTCGAGTCTCCAAACTATCATTATGAACAATGAGGGCAGAAAATACATTTAAAAATGTTAAAACACTTTGACAGCATAATTTTAGGAGAGATTCAAGAGGATATTTGGATAATGCTTGTTTCTTTACACTAAAGCTGTCATCCTGCTTCTCTTGAAGTCAGTGTGACTTTGACTACCGATATCAAACAAAGTAGTGTACTGTAGAGTCTGGAACTCCATGATAATTAGTTTTCTGATTAAATCAAATGAGCAAAAGGTCATTGCGATTTAAGTAAATACTTTCTGGCGGAAATCTAAACTTGAATTACTCCAAGATTTGAGCTTGATTTAAAAGGTTTACTACTGAATCAATGCAAATATTAATGCCTCTTTAAAAAAAAGGGCAAATTATCAGCCCTCAAGATTTACTTTATTAAAAATTACAGTTATATAGCACAAAATGACCCCCCCCTCCCCCGCCATTGAACTAAATGCAGCACCACTTGGAAAAGACTCATTGTGTGGTTTAAATACATTTTATAACATACTGTTCATTCTGTTACATTACTTTTGTTGGCACTACACTTGAATTTTGTGTGCCAGAATAATCTTCCTGCTATATTCCATATATACCTTGCTACTGAAAAGATTATTTTCACTTATTATTTTATTAGTCAGTGTTATGTTGCTCTGTTATAAAGAAATAACATTTTACTGAACATATGGAGTTTATTTTTCACCTCCAAGAAGCAAAACACTTAACCCTTAATTTGAAAAAAACAAAAACAATGAAGGTAACAAAAGCCCTGGGCATCCAAACACTTAAGGACATGCATAACTTACTGCCTTGAAGTAGTCCCATTAAACCCAAAGAGAATAAAGCTACGCAAGTGCTTAGCATTAGCAAGGTTAGGGCCTAAATGACAACTGGGTAGTTTCCTCTCACATCCTTTACAAAACCTAAGCATCTGAAAATAGTTTAAAATGAAAAGTTTAGGGCATGTTAAATCTTCCATTGCCCACGTTATATATTAGGGCTGTCAATCACAGGTAACTCATGCAATTAATTCAAAAAAATCATGATTTATAGCAGTTTTAATTGTACTGTTAAACAATAGAATACCAATTGAATTTATTAAATATTTTTGGATATTTTTCTAAATTTTCAAATATATTGATTTCAATTACAACACAGTATACAAAATAGACAGTATTCACTTTCTATTGTTTTTTATTACAGATATTTGCTTTGTAGAAATGGCAAACAAAAGAAATAGTATTTTTCAATTCACCTCATACAAGTACTGAAGCGCAATCTCTTTATCTTGAAAGTGCAACCTACAAATGTAGATTTTTTTTGTTACATAACTGCACTCAAAAACAAAACAATGTAAAACTTTAGACCCTATAAATCCACTCAGTCCTACTTCTTGTTCAGCCAATCACTAAAACAAACATGTTTTTTAACACTTACAGGCGATAATGTTGCCTGCTTCTTATTTACAATTTCACCTGAAAGTGAGAACAGGTTATATGGCATTTTTGTAGCTGGCATTCAAGGCATTGATGTGCCAGATATGCTAAACATTCATATGCCTCTTCATGCTTTGGCCACCATTCCAGAGGACATGCTTCCATGCTGATGATGCTAATTTAAAAAATAATACTTAATTAAATTTGTGGTTGAACTCCTTTGAGTTCTCCCTACTCAGTTGTTACCTGCAGTCTGCATAATAGTTTATTTATAGCAGTCTCTGATGGTGACCTAGCACGAACATGTTGTTCACTTTAAACACTTTCACTGCAGATTTGACAAAACACAAAGAAGGTACCAATGTGAGATTTTAAAGTAGCTACACACTTGACCCAAGCTTTTGTTAAGATGAGTTCCTGTCTGCATCCCTGTAGAACTTGCCATACCGGTATTGCCCTGGCCTCTTCTTTTGTCATTCAGTGTTGAACGCATTCTACAACAATATGCATACCTCACCTTTTGGGGCAAAGCCAGACTTTTAGGCACCTGCTCCCCATTGGTATAAACATCGCTTGTGCAATCAGAAATGAACACACCAGGTTTTGGGCTCATCCCCTATGACACTTCTTGATGTCATAGTGGGGTACTTTAGGTCGCCCTGCCCTGTGCAGGCGGGAGAGGAGAAAGAAAATGAATCCTTTGTTATCCTGTGTACACCCGTAACCGAGCCTGATCACCTCAAAGCCTCTCTCTCAGCTCACGTGTTTCAAATAGAGTTTCTACGTTTGCCGGTCGTATGCATTGGTTTGTATTTGTATCGGTTATTACTATGCTGCATCCTTGTTTATAAATATGTTAGTAGATATTTTTAGTCATTGTGTGTTTTAAGTTTTATTAATCCTATTAGCTAATCATACGCTGCTCCCTTACCCTTTAACTATCCCCAATAAAACTTTAAATTGATTATTTTAGTTGTGTGTGTCTGCAGTTTGCATCGTGGCCCATATTCTCCTTGCATCCCTTACCTATACAGTCTGTTGCACATGCAGCCTGGTAAATAACAGGCCTGCATTTCTTTCGCCCTGCGAATACGTGGCAATCTACAGCCTTTAAGAATCTGAAGTACCTTCCAAAATCTGAGAGGGACGAAGTGTGGAGCAACTTTCGAAGTCTTAAAGAGCAACACATCTGATGTGGAAACTACAGAACCTGAACTACCAAGAAAGAAATCAACCTTGTGCTGGTGACATCTGACTCAGATGAATGAACATGAACATACATCAGTCTGCACTGCTTTGGATGGTTATTGAGCAGAACCTGCGATCAGCATGGACGCTATCCTCTGGAATGGTGGTTGAAGCATGAAGGGACATATGAGATCTTTAGTGCATCTGCATTAAAATATCTTGCAAACCAGCTATAACAGTGCCATGAGAATGCCTGTTCTCACTTTCAGGTGATATTGTAAACAAGAAATGGGCAGCATTGTCTCCTGCAAATGTTAACAAACTTATTTGCCTGAGTGATTGGCTGAACAAGAAGTAGGACTGAGTGGACTTGTAGGCCCTAAAATTTTACATTTGTTTTATTTTTGAATGCAGCTTGTGATACAGGGAGGGCCGGAAGCAGTGGTTGAGGGGAGATATATAAGCCCTAGGTTAGTTAAAGTGTGGTTCCCTGTAGACTAGAGAGGGTTGCTACAGGTTAATTGGAGCACCTATAGTCAAGAACCTAATAAAACCCGCTGCTTCAGAGACGGAGAGAGGACTGGAGCTTGGAGGTGTATTCCTGAGACTTGAGAGACCAGAGGACCAAAGGAAGGGAGACTCTGCCCCAGCATCAAGGACTGAGGTTAGCCCTACCGAAGAGGGAAGAGGGTAAGACACCCGTTGGGTGTGAGAGGAGCTGGGGCTCAGAGTGAGGAGAAAATCCAGGACCCCCCACAACCACCACCACTTCCCTCCTCCACCACCATTCTGGCAGGGCCCTAGCGGGGCCCTCGGTGCCCCCACCAAGAAAAGCGCGGGACCCATCATACCAACATCGGCCATTTTGTCACAAGCTATTTTTTTGTACATAAATCTAGATTTTTAAGTTCAACTTTCATGAGATTGCACTACAGTGCTTGTATTAGGTGATTGAAAAATAGTATTACAGTACTTTTTTTTACAGTGCAAATATTTGTAATCAAAAATAAATATAAAGTGAGCACTGAACACTTTGCATTCTATGTTGTAAGTGAAATCTATATATTTGAAAATGTAGAAAATACCCAAAACTATTTAAATAAATGATACTCTATCATTGTTCAACAGTGCGATTTATCGCTTGATGAATCGAGATTAATTTTTTTAATCGCTTGACAGCCCTAAAATATATAAATATAAATGTACTGGGACAGATTCATTGTTGTTGTGCACTCCAGCTGCTTTGCACTGCTCTGGCAACATGAAGCAGCTGTAAATCAGGCTTAACTGGCCACCCAGGGTACATCTACACTGCAATTAGACATGCACGACTGGCCCAGGCCAGTCTTTGCAGGGATCTGGCTAAGGGGCTGTTTAATTGCAGTGTAGACATTTGGACCTGGGCTGGAGCCCAAGCTCTGGGATCCTCCCACCTCACAGCCCTAGAGCTAAGGCCCCAGCCCAAGCATCTACACTGCAACTGAACAGCCCCTGAGCCCAAGGCTGAGCCCGAGGCCAAGCCCAAGTCAGCAGGCATGGACCAGCCGTGGGTTTTTAATTGCAGTGAAAACATACCCTCAGTCTAATAGTAGGAGCTGGGTTTACTGCTGCTTTGTCATGCTAGAGCAGTGTAACGTAGCCAGTGCACCAGAGAATTTGGTCCAATATTATCCAGGACAAAAAAAAGCATCGTTCTTCTCAATACAACATCCTGAACTGTGGCCCATAATAAATATTATTCTTCATAATCAATTCCCAAAGGTGTAAACGGCATAAAATTCCTTCGGGAAACAAAGAGCAAAATAAAGTATGCATTACTGATGCACAGTGATCAGCCTCTAATGCAAGATATGGTTGCCCACTGTTGTATCTTAAATCAACAGTTCTGCCCTTTTCCTGTTAATTAATCTATACAGCATTCTTATCAACAGCAGCAAGTATAGTACTTTACCAGAACTTCTGCTGTCACTTGAGATATATATTAAACAGACACAATCAGCTCAAATGTACTGGGTTATGTGGAATCCCTGTCCCACGAGCTGACGGTTTACGTTTCTATTTTCTTTGACTTTGCTCAGAAATGTGGAGTTCTGACAGGTAAATCTTAGTTTGGTGTTTTGAAGGCCCTTGGAAACATAGGCTTTGGAGTGAGCAGCTGCATTTGAGTCATGACTCTCAGGCCCTGGGCTGCTGTCACATGCAGGACAATGCAGAAGGACAAGAAGAGAAGTTCCAAGGGAACTGAGCCAGTTCGTCACAGTGCATAATTTCTACAACAAATCTAACTCATTTTCTAGTCACAAATTATCCATGAACAAACTGTGATTTGTATAAAAATTTTGTTTATTCAAAAATACTAGATAGGTGGTATTATATAAATGTATTTCAGCTGATGAGTTTCTCATAAACTTCTCATTGTGTCTATTGCTTCAGGTATTCACTATTTGTAATGGGTCTGATCCAGCAAGATGCTAAACACTTCAGGGGGAGGGAGGGCAATGATGAGCACTCTCCATTTGCCTCTGACCAGCCCCAGTTTGTAATGTGTGGGTCATCACTCAAGACATACAGCACTGTTTCTGCTCCCTGACTGGAGGATTCTCAAGCCTACAGGCAAGCTTATTTCTGGCATTTCCTCACTTTTGAGTGCTCAACTTTGCAACTTTAATAATGGTCTTCTAATGTAGGTTTTGTGTGCAAGTCTCTAGGTTTTTAACAAAAGCAAACTGAAAAAACATCCCACTTCCATTCTCCTCACGTAGCCAGTCCATGTCTCCTCCTCACAAGCTTCTCATTCCACGCCCAGTCTCCTTGCCTTGCAAATACCATTCTCCCCACTCCAGACTATCAGATGTTGTATCCTTGGGGGCAGCCAGTTTAGGAAGAAATCACTTGAGGCCAGACAGCAGACAGCTAACAAAACTACCATTTATTTACAGACACAGAGCTCACCTAACTGGCCGAAGCTGGCTGGGCTATCCCCTAATAATTTAACTCAAACTCAGTTGCCATAAGGACACAAAACCGTGAACAACCAAATACACAACATATTCGCCTCCCCCCATATAGAACATGCCCTTAAATAAAACAACACACTAGACTAAGAGAAGCGAGGGTAGACTGGCCTCCGTTCCTGTGCTAAAACCCCTGGGGATTTTTTGCCCCATAACTGTGGGTTTGCCCTAGCTAAGGATCAGCCGATTGAGGAGGCTTTTCTGTCTCTAGGTGGTTATGGTGAACTTTGGTTGTTGTGCACCCAACAAAAGCTTCGCATGGTGGCTAATAAGTCTGGGTCACCTCCACATTCTTTATCGGTACCTATTGTTTCCTGCATCATTTTGTCCTAGTACGGCTTCGGATTCCTTCCGAGTGTCCGCACTACCGGCAGACTGCACCGGGTGAGGAGTGTGACCGTAAATTTCAGCTACTGCTGTACTCGCAAGGGTATTCGTTCAGCCGCTGCATTGCATAAGGTAAACTATGGAGAGTAATTGAGGAACAGAGTCCAGAAGCGGAACAAGAGGTAAATCGTTTTTTGAAGGTCTATTCTGTTTTGAGTCGTCCCTAGGTGTTTCACTCACCAGAAAGAATCGTCATATTGATCGGGGTTCTAGTAGAACAAGGATCCTTTCTTGGTGAGTCAGACCACTTCAAACTTCAGATGTGTCCTGGAGGACTGGCGATGACCTGGCAACAGCTGAGTCTACATGTCGCCGCCAGGTAGGATTTCTCTGCAGTCCGACTGTGTAGGAAATAGGTTCAGTTTGAGTGATTGATCGTGGAAGGGACCCATTTAGCTCCAAGAAGTATAATTCCAAGCCAAAAACTGGCTGTTCCTGAGAACTAAAGGTTTGGGTCGTTTGCTCTGGGGTGCCCGTCTGATGACTTGATATTGCTGCGCGATGTCTGCACAATTTTGTCAGGGTTTCGGAAGAGTTTCAGCAGATCAAAAAGCAAGTGTCTGCCCGCAGCTATCACATCCCATTAATCTAGAAAGGCTTGGGGATGCCTTGATGTGTAGCATGAGGTGTGTTTCTGTAGGAGAAGTTAAGTAAGGGGTAAGGGGGGGGGGGGGGGGGCCCCAAGACACTTTTGAATGATAGTGTTGTTCCCTGCCGCTCGCACCTTCGCTGGTTTCAAAGCATGTTTCATTGTCTGCCACAAATCTTTCAGCTCAACCATTGGTGGTGGAATGAGTATGCCGTGCTGAAGTTGCATTGTGGTGTGTATCCCATTGGGCTTGTCATAAAAATTTTTGAAACTCCTGAAGACGCCCGTGAGCGTCTAGAATAGCGGAAACAATATAGAATAACTTGCGGTCCATTGCTCGCCAGTTGTTCTAGGCAGACACCGGAAAGGACTAAAGAGTACCCAGTAAGTTTTTGGATAGTACTCTCAGTCAGTATAGTGGACCTGCATTTATACGACTTGCACTTTCTGGCCATTTAGCAAATGGCATCTTACCTGCCAGCCAAGAACATCGCTTTTTCCTTCAGGGGGCCAGGCGAAGTCAACCCACGTCGAGACTCTTTCAGCGTGTCATTTACCTTGGCGCTATGAAGGGTTTTTCATGGCCTAAGTCCCCATGTGTGGCCTGATAGGTGCCCACTGGGTGGCAAATTCCTCACACCCTGACATGAACATAACAAGTTTTTTGCCTTCTCTTTCTTAGTAGCACTGTCGCAATCCAGGCCACCAAAATAAGCTTCGTGGCATTTCTCTTCATGCGGCACTAATTCCACAGTGACGCGGAAGTAGCTGTTCGAACATCTGTGATCCAGCAGTGGGCTGGGAACAGTTCCATGCGTAAGGTTGCCATCCACAATGGGGTTACCCAGCTATCATGTGAGCCGCACTGCCAAAGACAAAAATGAGTGGCACTCCTCTCTGCAGAGGTGTCACTCGAGTCACTGGGTCGTGCTCGAGGGGTATGCAGGGTTCGCTTTTGGTCCGCAGGATCACGGATTCTTGTCTTTGTACAGGATAATGGCCAGAGTAGGCTCACCAGGTCTCACAGGAAGGATGATCCAGCATCTGATGCCTGGTGACCTTGCTTAGCCACAGCGGTAACAATTCCTGATTCTTGACCGCAGCCGTTTGTGGGCTTGAGGCTTTTTGTAAATCACTTTTGTTGCACCCGTAGGGGATGCCCGAGTACTTGCGACCTCCTCGGCTCTTGTACAGACAGTTCATGACGACAGATAGCAACACTTCTCGTACGGAGGAGGTAAAGACTGTTAGCCTTGTAAGCGAAAGAGGCATTAAGGTTAGGAGTAACACCACTTCTGTAACTTATGCTCCAATGATTAGCAGAGCTCGAACGCACATACGCCTAGATAACTGCGAGGGCAATCCATTATACCTTCGTTGTCCTTGACATTACAGTGATTACGGACTAGCTTCGTCTTTCGCAAATGGTCTTATCAGAATTGTACATTAGCATATACTCAAAAAAGCGGTGTCAATGTCTTTTTGGTCTGTCGTTTTGTGGACTTAATCTCAGCAATTACCCACTGGGTGGGGGGAACTGGACCCAGGATGTCTCACAAGTCACTAGTAAGTATGATGTCACTGTAAGATTTAGTCTCGAGCTTAACAGGGTGTAGTAGGCTGCGTAGCAGGGAGTAGGTTTTAGCCCCACAATACTTAAGAATATTGGCACCTTCTTCTCTTCTGTAATGTCATTTGCAATAACAAAAAGCTCAAAACACTCAGTATACACATGCCACTGCTCTATATTCTCATCAAAAGTTCCAGTGGCCTGGTCAGAGTAGCCATGATTTTTAGTTTCACTTTCACAGTCAGTGCAAACAAGCAGTTTGTTTGTTTGTTCTTTACCTTGACTTCTACTTCCTTCTGTTACGGGAGCAGCACCCGCATCCCATCCATCGTCGCCACTTGTTGTATCCTTGGGGGCAGCCGGTTTAGGAAGAAATAACTTGAGGCCAGACAGCAGATAGCTAACAAAACTACTATTTATTTACAGACACAGAGCTTACCTAACTGGCCAAACCTGGCTGGGCTATCCCCTAATAATCTAACTCATTTGCCATAGGAACAAAAACCATGACAACCAAATACACAACACCAGACTCCTCCCCACTCCCAGCCGCCTTCTTCCCCTAGTCTTCCTCCCCAGCCAGCCCCAGTTTCCCCTCCCAGCTCCTTGTTTGATCGGCTTCTCTTTTCATCCGGCTTCCAGTCACCAATCCCCCCATGTTGCCTATCCCCACCAACTCTGTTCCAGTTTCCCTACCCAGTCTTCATGTCCAAGTTCACTCTCTCCCCCTCTCATAGCTCCTTGTCTCAATCTCTTTGTCTGGCCAGTCCCAATTTGCCCTCTGCAATCTGGCTCCGTGTCAAATCTGTCTTCCCTTCTCCCACCTCCCTCCTTCTGCCCTGCTGGCTCCTAGTCTCCTTGTCAAACTGTTCCCAGACTCCTTCCCTGGTACTTCATCTGAGCTCAATCTCCCTGCACCCCATTGAATCCAAGCCCAGCTCTTATTACCCTCCCTTAGATACCAGGTCCGGTCTCCTTGCCCAGCTTGTCCAGTCTCCACAACTCCCAGTCTTCCCCTTCCAGTCCCAGTCTCCTCCCCAGGCTTTTTGTTCCTATCTATTCCACTCACCCACCAACCCTTCCATGTGTCTGGTCCGTCTCCTCTCTACATTTGAGTCAGGCATCTTCTTCCTCCACACTCTGCAGGGGGACCACTGAAAGCCGGGGAAATAGTCTCCCTGTTCTCAGTTATGGGGCTTGGCCTTGGCCTTGGCCCACCCGCAGCAGCAATTGTAGGGAAAGTCCTATTCAGCCCCAGGCAGGAGCATGCCCATGCAGATGGAATCTTTGGGGAATCCAGTTGCAAACTTTTAGTAAGTCTCTACTGAGCATGTGCGGTCTGCAATTTTCAAAAGGCCAAAAATTGGTCAAATTTGGATAGATTTTCACAGGGGCAGCAAACGGCACATCTCTGATAACAAGACTACCTACCCCATGCCACATTTTGAGTCCATGCTCCAAAGCAAAGAGGCACTAGAGCTTCTCAAAGAACAGGTCACCAGAATTTTTAATGTGAGCTAAAGGACATCTTTTTCACTCACCTCAGTCTTGAATATGGCTGAACCATTTGATCTGAAAAGTTCCAGAAAAAATTCTGCCTGATACAGACAACCACCATGGGAGATTTCAGAACAAACAGTTAAAATCTGGGAAGTTATAAACAAGATAGGAAAATACCAGTCTCATCCATAAAGCACTGTAGACAAGTGCATCACCAGCTGGCATGCCCCCTTGTGGCTAGGTGCAACATTTCAGGACCGGCTCAACAGCTGTGCCAACTATCACAATTTTTTTCACTTGGACATGATTTTGGCTGGTGCCGGAGCCAGTCTTGCAATGATCGGAGAAGTTCCAACTTGCTGGTGAATTTGAGCCCTCTACCCCATTTGCCTGCCCCCTGGGGCTGAGCAACCAATCAGAGCTGCTACAAGAACAGTTTGGTCTCCCGGTCCTCCTCCCCTGGGCAAGCTGAAGCTGCTTTCACAGGAGGACAGGGGAAGGAAGGAGCTAAAGAGCCCAGCAGCTCAGTGCAGCTCTGCACCCTCCCCTCCTCTGAGCAATGAGAACAAGATGGTGCCACTGCTCCTTCCCCACATAGCTTCTGGCCTGGGTAGGGCAGAGGGGACCCTGCTGCAGCTCCCCACTGGGCCTGGGAGAGACCCTGCACCCCTAGATGGAGCCTGCACTTCAATCTCTTGCCCCAGCCCACTGAAAGTGAGTGAGGATGGGGGAGAGCGAGCCACCGAGGGAGGCGGAATGTAGTGAGTAGGGGGCAAGGCCTCAGGGAAGAGGTGGGGAAGGGACATGGCTTTGGATGTGGAATTAGAAAGTTGGTAACCTTGTCTTCACACCGAGGGAGGCAGAATGTAGTGAGTGGGGGGCAAGGCCTCAGGGAAGAGGTGGGGAAGGGGCACGAATTTGGATGTGGAATTAGAAAGTTAGTAACCTTGTCTTCACACCATGCTTTAATGGGTTTGCACAGTGTAACTAATATGGAATTCACTAAACCCCTTGTCAGTGACACTTGATATGGTATGACCTAGGCTAGTTGAAAAAAAAATAATCAAAACTGTTTTTGACAGAAAATTGGGCTTTTGACAAAATGAAATTTTTCTTGGAAGGTGTCACAGTTGAGAAGGCCCCAGTGGTTGTGATGCCTCAGCTGTTCAGACTGGTGCATGTGCCGTCTCCTGGGCTTGAATTCTGTCCATAGGTACATGCACACAACTCCCATTGACTTCATGCGTATGGTACAATAGAGTTTGGCCAAGACAATGAAATATAGTAAGTCTGAATAGGCTGCTGTGCTGTTTTGTGTGCAAATGACTTTGTGAAGCTATTTAAATTGCTTTATTCTTGGGATATCAATAATTGACTTAAGCTGCTCCCAGTAGCCTGCATTACTCGGTGTGTTAATTCACTCACTGTATCCTGTAAATTGTTCAAGGCCACATTAAAAAGGCTCTCCACATTGATTTCTGTGATACAGTGATTCAGTGTTAGGAAATCTATACCTTTTATGCAATTGTTTTTACTTGGAGTTTAAATGTACTTAGTTATAATCAATGTAGGCTGATTTTAGCATAAAGTACAAACCAAAGAACAACATGACATTGTGTGTAATCTCTACATTTGAACTAACTAAAAATAAGAGTAAAAACAGGCAGCTTTTGGGAATCAGTCTCTTCGTCAGGCCCTGGGAAAGCAAAGCCATGAGTAGAAGTATATATTTCCCATGGATTGATGAGAAAAGATTATGCTTCTTGAAAGCATTTCTTTTTTTATGTTTATTTTCCAGTTAGCTAAATAGAAGTGATCACCTATGTAATGATGTATATCTGACCAAGACAATGCTCATGTCTCAGTACAGACCGCAGAAACCTACTGAAATGAGCAACACACAGCAGGCCAACAATAATCATTATGAGTAATAGTAGTGATGTATAAGAATTAGAAGCAAAGTGTAAATTTTCATACAGTCTGCGTGTGCGTTGATACTGGGCCAAATCCTGAGGTCATTTCTCAGGCCTTGTCTATACAAAACAATTGTTTTAACTACATTGATTTAGAAAACAATTTTAGTTGATATGGTTCAACTTTTGTGTGTCGACAATGTCCTTACGCAGGCAAACTTCACTTTGTATATATTTCACTTAATGTCACACAGCATCACAAATCTGTGTGTTCATTACAGGAATCATTCTCATTGAGGGCCAGATTGTGCCAGCCTATGTATGGGTGTGCAGAACCCCTAGCCTAGATTTAATTGAGGTCCAAGCACTCTCCATAGTGCATGGCTCAAATGGAAAAAACATAGCTGTAAAATGGAGTTAAGTATCTGACACTTCCCAGTGCTCTCACTTTCCCCATTTGATACTATGAACTGAATAGCACAAAATGATAAGATTGCCTTGGTTTGAAATGTTGGTTGGAAGAACCCCACATTCATCTCAGCTGAACAAAAGTAACTGCCCTACATTTAAACATATTCCAGTATTTTTGAGATTTTTAATCAGAGGTTTGCAGATTATGAAGGGGTGAACAAGGCTCTTAGGCCCCCTGCTGGAGGCCTTGTGGCCCTGCCACACCCTGCCCCAGAAAAGGGCAGTAGAGAGATCCTCCAAGCTGCCTAGAGTGGCTGTGTAGGAAGCAGCCAATCAGCGCCCAGCAGGCTACTATAAGAAGAGCTGCTAGCCCTGAAGAAGAGTGAATGATGCTCTGGACTGGCAGCTGGGACTCTACCAGGACAAGGTCGTGAGGTAAGGGTGAAGAATGTGCTGTAGCTCACAGTGAAGTGGCCTAGGGAATTGTTGCAGCAACACAGTGTATTTAAAGGGACATGGAGGATAGCTGCTATCTTTGGGGTCCCAGAGTTGGGACCAGGAGTAGAGAGTGGCCCTGGGTCCTCATCACTGGGAAAGTGGCCTGGACTTTGCACCCTAGGGTTGTTAGGTATCCATTACTGCCCCCATCTGCAGGCACCACCCCCCCCCCCCCCCGAGCATGGGCTCTGCAGCTCCCATTGGCCGGGAACCATGGCTAATGGGAGCTGCAGGGGCAGCACCTGCAGGAGGGGGCAGGATGTGGAGCCCCTAGCCATCCCTTGGCCTAGGAGTGGAGGGATATGCTGCCACTTCCTGGGAGCCACCTGAGGTCAGTGCCTGCTGAATCCCACATCCTGACCCCCCTCCTGCCCCAACCCTGTGCCCCTTCCTGCTCTCTGAACCTGTTGGCCCAAGTCTGGAAACCTTTCTTAAACCAAACCTCTCATCCCCAGCTGGAGCCCTCTTCCACCCCCACCCCCGCACCCTAACACTGTGCCCCAGCCAGGTGAAAGTGAACGAGGGTGGGGGATGGAATGAGTGAGGGATGGGCCCTTAGAGGAGGGGCAGGCAAGGGCGGCTGGTTTTCTGCAATTAGAAAGTTAGCAACCCTAAACACCCCAGAAGGGGACCTGAACTCTTTTAGTGGCCCAGCTGAAGAGCTGGGGCCAGAAAGGCCAAGAGGGCCAAAGAGCTTCCAGGGAGGGAGCCCTGAGGAATGTGGCCCCACACCAGGGCTGGAACGGCTTAAAGAACAGGGATAATTTGAGGGAGACCAGAAGGCGCTAAGAAACAGTTTAGGCCAGGGTACTGTGACAGGCCCTGCTGGACTGATTGAAGAGTGAGCCCCCTGGATAAGGCTGCAGATCGAAAGACCTAACAGAGGGTGCTGAAATAGGCCCACTGTTGGACTTATACCCTGGAAGCGGTTTGCTTTGCTTTTATCATACAGACAACCTGTATGTGACTCTTCAGGACGGCTGAGTCACTGAAGACCCACCACAAACTGAGAGTGAGTGCAGGCCAGAGGCGAAAGGAAGCCGGTACAGTATGGTACAGTGTACCGGCAAGAGCCAGTATGCTGTGCTGGACTGGATCGGCTTCTGTGGTGGGGATTTAAAGGGGTTGGGTTGGGGAGACCCAAGCCCTTTAAATCCTGGCCTGCAGCTCCAGCAGCCAGGCTGGGGCTGGCATTTAAAGCGTTCTTCCAAGCTTCCCGCTGCGGTAGGGAACCCGGAGGAGCCCTTTAAATCCCGCCCGCAACTCCGGTGGCCGGGCTGGGGCCGGGATTTAAAGGGCTCCTCTGAGCTCCCCACTACAGCGGGAAGCCTGGAGGAGCCCTTTAAATTCCAGCCCGACCTGCTGGGAACTCGGAGCAGCCTTTTAAATCTCGGCCCTGGCCCAGGTCCGCAGCTCCAGTGGCTGGGCTGGGGCCGGGATTTAAAGGGCTCCTCCGGGTTCCCTGCAGTGGTGGGGAGCTCAGAGGAGCCCTTTAAATGCCAGCTTCAGCCCAGCTGTGGGCCGGGGCCGGGATTTAAAGGGCTCCACCAGGCTTCCCACCACAGCGAGGAGCCCGGAGGAGCCCTTTAAATCCCACTCACAGCTTTGGCGGGCGGGCTGGGGCCAACGTTTAAAGGTCCTGGAGCTCTGCGGTGGCTGGAACCTTGGGCCCTTTAGTTCGCCCCGGGGCTACCAGCCACGTCTGCAGCTGGAGCCCCCTGGGTGATTTAAAGGTCCTGGGATTCCCAGTCACAGATGGTGCCCCAGGGCCTTTAAATCTTGAGGCCCTGCCTCTTCCGGATGAGGCCACCCCCAGGACTCCGGCCATACCGGTAAGTCCTGTGAGTTGCTTTCACCCCTGGTGCAGGCTCATGCACTGAGACGGGGTGCTTGTGAGAAGTGAGTGCACCCCATGACACAGAGAGCTTGTGCAGTAGCTAAGCATTAATTAAACTTTCCAAGAGGGGTGCTCTACTGTGTACTGAGGGTTCACTCTGAGGCAGAACAAATGAAATTTGCAAAGAACTGATCCATTTAGAAAAAGAATCAAAAGATATCTAGGGAGCAGGTTGCATGGAGCAAGGTGGGACAAGGATTCCAAATAAAGGCTCTGATCTGCAAACTCGTAAACATGTGCTTAACTTTACACAGTTACTCCTGGGGGGCGTGGATCAGTGTTCATGTACTGACAGGGAACACTACTCGGCCCAGGCTGGGGAAGCTAATGATCAAACCAGCTGATCAAATTCAGTGATGAATCCCAGTCGTGCTACCTGAGGCATGTTGCGCATACACTAAGAAGTTACTCATTTGATTAAACTGCTTGTGAGCTCAGGGCCAAAGTTATGCTAAGATTCATTAGTAAGGGGGGATGTTTCAAAGGAAGCAATCAGAGAAGGCTAATAATAGAAGCCGGTGGAGGATGCCAGCAGGTTCTTGAGGCATGCATAGCCTGTAGGTAGGCTTGGAAGGATTAGATTTTTGTCAGTAAATGTCAGATTCACTGTAGACACACACAAACCATTGAAAAATATTTCAATCAATAATAATTGGAACATATGGGTAGGTAAAGAAAGAAAAGGCTGCTTGAGAACTTATTAAACTTTGATTTTAAGTTTTTTTTTTTTACTGTCTGTATTGACATGATATTGACAATTTGTATTTTAACAGTTATAAGGCTGTTATAACTTTTTGTATCTCAACATCTACTGTAATTGAATAATTATTGTCTGACCTCCCCATAATTTCCTGCAACTGTAAAAATTTAAATAGATTAAATAGATTAAAAAATTTTAAAAGTGAAAATTAAAATTGATAAAAATGAAAAAGCTTAAAAATAAACATCAGTGATATATCTGACATTTTTTTTAAATTGAATTCTGCAGAGCCTACCTCTACAGGGGGAAAGGAGTAGGTGCTATCAAAAAGAAAGCTGAGGGTGGGTGAAATGGACACCGGGTCCAATAGAAAAGGAGCTGGGACAGGTATGTCTGGAGGTGGAGGGGAGGTTTAGAGCAGGAAGAGAGAGAGGTGGAAGGGGAAATGAGGGGAAGGAAACCTGGATCTGTAGGTCAGAAAGCTGGAACGGCTGTGGTAACACAGAATCCTGGAGCAGGGCACATTCTTGAGGTCTATTGCAGCAGTCTGACAAACCTTCCAGGCTCACTAGCAACTGTGTGCTAGGAAGGACATTCCATAATCTGTGTGTGGCAGCTAGGGAACTGTAGGTGTGCCATAGCTACCCTGAGTTAATGATTGAGGTGCTCAGTGGCCCATGTCAGTTTGAGTCATTGCAATGGGACTGGGGCTGTTTCCTGACTCCTACTGCCTGTATTTTGTTTGGAGAATGAGTTTGACCTTCCTGCAGACCTGCTAAAGGTAGAGGAAAGTGTCAAGTATCAAAGGGGTAGCCATGTTAGTCTGGATCTGTAGAAGCAGCAGAGAATCCTGTGGCACCTTATAGACTAACAGACGTTTCGGAGCATGAGCTTTCGTGGGTGAATACCCACTTCGTCAGATGCACGTAGTGGAAATTTCCAGGGGGAGGTATATATTTGCTTGCAAGCTAGAGATAACAAGGTTAGTTCAATCAGGGAGGATGAGGCCCTGTTCTAGCAGCTGAGGTGTGAAAACCAAGAAAGGAGAAACTGGTTCTGTAGTTGGCAGCCATCAGTCTTTGTTCAATCCTGAGGGCTCTGATGGCCACCGTCAAATGTGCCACGATGCACCTGACTCAGCACGTTTGCATCTTGGAATGCTGCCATGTGCGCTGAAAGTTTTTGCCTGGGGCAGGATGCACCTGAAGGGCTGCTTATACGTCGTGGGCGCAGGGACGGTTGATAGTGCTCCCGCGCTACAGGTTTTTTGTATCTATTTTGTTCCATTTCCTGAAGCCGCTTCGGTCACTTAACCTTTGCCGTTCACGATGCACGTGCTCCAGTTTGGCCGAGTGTTACAGGTTAGCAAGAGGGGCATCTCTGCGCAATGCAGCGTATAAACACGTTGGGATTTCTCACAGTCAGGGTCACGAACCTGGACACCCGGGACTGTATGTGCTGTGGCCATATCTAGGTTATTCGGGCTGGAGTGTGGCTGGGTCGTTAGCCTGATATGGGTGCGGCGAGAGTTGGCTATTCTGACCCAGGTTGTGCGCATGGAACGGTTCCTGCGCTCGGCGTACTTGCACCCTGGGGCGCTGGTGTGTCAGTGTGCCTCAGTTGTCTGATTCTACTTACTGACTTGGTTCTAGGTGGTCATGTTTTTTGGTCGGACGGGGGCGGAGGATTGAGGCCTGCCAACCTCAATGCACGAGCTCTGGTGTGATAGCTGTGGGTAACTGCATCTGTCCAGGATGGTTGTAGATCCTCCTGACTGCAGGCACGGGTTGGAGGCCGTCATTCTAGCTGGGGGCTGTCATTAATTGGGCCAGTGCGCTGTACGTCCCTGTCGTTCATTTTTGTGCTTTGTCACTTTTTTTTTTTTTTCTTATTCTTTTTTTTTTTTACTTTTTTTTTTTGTTGGAGCCTAGGATGGGTGTGCGTGGGCCCGGGCTTTCTGGGCCACCGCGGGTCTGGCTCTGTTGATCTCGTTCCCCCTACATTTCCCCTGGTGCTCCGCGGATTTGCGTAGTCTTTGAGAATGTCTTGGTGGACATGATTCCTGTAGGTGTTCGCCGTCCTCTGTCTGAGTGGGTTAGACGGCAGATCGGTTGGCACATTCATGCTCTGCTGTGATCCGACAAGCTCGGATGGTTGATTGTTGGCCCGCGATGGAAGCTTTGTTAGTGCATGATAGGGGAGCGTTCATCGGAGGCCAGTTGTTGGTGTTCGAGATTACGAGGGTGGTGTTAAGTGTACCATCACTTTATTTGTACAGCCGTTCCTCTGGTGTGTCTCAGATAAGTGGGATCTTCCTCTGTAGGCAGAATTCGCTTCCGGAGGCAGGTTGCCATGGTGGGGGTGAGGGAGCTACTGACAGCGATTGTGAAATTTTTCCAAGAGGTCCTCTTTCCATGGTCCAGAACTAACCTCCTTCATCTTCTAGCTTGCTTGCATATATATACCTGCCCCTGGAAATTTCCACTACATGCATCTGACGAAGTGGGTATTCACCCACGAAAGCTCATGCTCCAAAACGTCTGTTAGTCTATAAGGTGCCACAGGATTCTCTGCTGCTTCTAGAGGAAAGTGGGGATTCTTTCTGGTGGCCTCTGAAAAGCATTAAGGGGTGAGTGGATCACAAATCATGGCAAGCACCCTTTTCTGGGCAACAACCAGCACTGTTGTGAGTGGAATCCAAGCCCCTGTGCTCTGGATCTCCAGTGGGTTTCAAGCCCCTAGAGCCTGAACAAAGTCCAGCCACTGCTCCACTCTTGGGGTCTATAAGCACATTTTCAGGGCACAGACCTTCTGTCTGGAACCAGCCTCTGAGTGTTGGAACCCACTATCCAGACACCTATCCCAGACCTCTACCCAAAGTGTAAACAGTAGTTTCACATGTTTAACTCGCTAAAGAGTATGCAGCAGTTGTGAAGCAGTCAGCAAACACACGCATACATTGCCCAATCTATTATCTTTATAGAATCATAGAACCATAGGGTTAGAAGGGACTGCAAGGGTCATCTAGTCTAATCCCCTGTCAATATGCTGGATTTGTTGTGTCTAACCCAGGGATAGGCAACCTATGGCACGGGTGTCAAAGGCGGCACGCAAGCTGATCTTCAGTGGCAGTCATACTGCCCAGGTCCTGGCCACTGGTCTGGGAGACTCTGCATTTTAATTTAATTTTAAATGAAGCTTCTTAAACATGTAAGAAACTTATTTACTTTACATACAACAATAGTTTAGTTCTATATTATAGACTTATAGAAAGATCTTCTAAAAATGTTAAAATGTATCACTGGCATGCGAAACCTTAAATTAGAGTGAATAAATGAAAACTCGGCACACCACTTCTGAAAGGTTGCCGACGCCTGGTCTAACCCATGCAAAAACAGACAGTGATCCAGCCTCCTTTCGAAAACTTCCTCCAACCTCCCTAGGCTGTCTGTTCCATTGCCCTGCTGTTAAGGAAGTTTTTCCTGAGATTTAATCTAAATCTTCTGTGATGTAGTTTGAACCCACTGCCTCATGTCCTACTCTCTGAAGTAAGACAGCCATTTTTCTCCATCTTTTTTTTTTATGGCAGCCTTTCAATTATTTGAAGACTGTTATGTCCCCCATCTTAATCTCCTCTTTCCCAAATTAAACATACCCAGTTCCTTCAGCGTCTGTTCTCAGATTCTCCAGCTACTCCAGCTCCCAAGATATGAAATGGTTTTGTTCTTTCAATAGGAAACCAGGGAGCTGTTTGTCAGAATTTGAATTCTGGATGCCTCTGAAGAATTATGATGATGATTATGAAGGAAAATAATGGTAAGGAAATGGACTGATAGAGGCTGAAGAATAAATAAGAGAATAAAGTTTACTTTATTATGTAAAGTACAGAAGAGTACCGATTGTACAAACCAATCAAACATCCTACCTGTCCCTCATTACCTCACCTTTCCTTTGGGAGTCCTTGGGATGTCATCAGTGTTCACGCAGGCAGGATTCTCTGTGCCCTTCCTTACCCAGCCCCTGCAGCAGCCTCATTCCTCTTACTTTGGTGCAAAATTGCTCTCCTTCCCCAGAGGCACTAACTCTGTGATTTGCCAGGGGGTGCTCGACCCCTGCTCCCCCCCACCAGCCCTCACCCCTGCCGTGCCTCTTCCAGCCCCTGCTCCACTCTTTTTCCTACCCTGCTCTGCCCCCTCCCCCGAGCATGCCTCCTGCCCTCTGTTCTCCCCACCCCCACACCTCCTGCATGCTGCTGATCACTGGGAGGTGCTCGGGGGCGGGGAGCGGGAGGAAGCGCTGATCAGTGGTGCTGCTGGTGGGTGCTGAGCACCCACTATTTTATTTTTTGCATCCATGCCTATGATCTCTCTGGTTCCACCCTGTGAGTCCCTTTATAGACTCCTGCTGCTATAACTTGCTTCTTTTCTTCTCCTCCTGGTAACTTTCCCTTACTTTCAAGCCCCCTCCCTTCAGAAAAGAGGAGGAAGTGTCATCTTCTAGCTAGAACATACTCATTATCCCATGGGGTTTCTCTTTGGATAGAGTGCTGCTCACTCACCCATTGTCTCTGGCCTGGTAGCAACATGGCACACCCTAGGGGCTTATTCACAGTGAAGCCACATACTTGCAGGCATTCCAGAACACAGTAATTTCATGATACAATTTCAGTATTGCCAACCCTAAATGTTCAAAAATCGTGAGTCAGGCTCACCACAACTCATGAGATTATGTAAAAGTAATGAATCTGGTGTTTTTTGTTTGTCTTCTGCTTTTTGAGCCTTTAGCGTGCCCTGGGTTCACATTTGAAACTTTCTCCACAGCCAGGAGGGCTAGAAACTTACTTCTTCTTTAAGAATGAAGGCTGAAATCATTGCATAGCCATTTGACCCCAGGAGCTGGGGCTTTCATGATAATTATTGTTTTCCTTAGACCTATGACAAAATCATGAGTTGGCAACACTTCAATTTCATAAAATCTTCTACAATTCAGAAGTGGTACAGACAAAAGGGTGAGTGACGCTCAGTACCCCTGAAAGATGCAGAGGGCTTAAACAGCACGTGCATCCAGCACACATACAAGCTATAAGTCAACTCTTTGCTTTTGACAAAGGAGAAATGGCCTGGGGTAGAGGGAGTATGACTTATCATAAATACTCATGTTTCCCAAGAACCTGAGCCTCCATGCAAACCAGCTAGTGCAACCCCTCTAGACTGAACCAGTAGGGTTCATGGTCCTCACCAGCAATGGCTTGCATAGCAAACCATTTTTAACTGCCAATGACCATAAAAACTAAATAAGTGCTGGGCCTAGCAACTAGGTGGCTCTCACATCACAGTCCAGACTCAACTCTGATGCTCACTTTGTTCTGGCCTGCTGGCACAAAGCAGCAGTTAACTCTGTGGAACTCAGCATTGGCAGATTCCCTTTGTGCAAGAGAATCTTCTGGTGGTGAACGGCTGCTGTTGTAGCTCCCATCTCACTCCCTCTCAGATCCCAGCAAAAAGGGGAATGTCCAGGAGACAGCAACGTGTCCAAGTCAGCCCTTGCCCTAGTGATCACCCCAGCAACCAGAACTGCTCTTTAGAGAAACCTCAAGGGTTGCAGCTGAATGTATGTGAGGGACCGGACTAGCAGCCAGACAACTCCAGGATCAAGCGAGGGCATAAAGATGTCATAAAGCCACTGTTGCCAGCAACCCCTGCATCTTCAGCTGTGCCTGGTGTGGTTCAGTTCTCCCTGGGACTTGGTTCTGAATTTAGCCACTAGAATGTATGAATGGTATTAGATTGTTAGGAAGTGAATGAAGGCTGTTGCACCAGGTCTACGATTGCCTCTAGGTTTTCAAGCTCTTTTATTTGACCCACAGTATGACTTCATTGACCTGAGGCTTTTGAGATCTTTAAGTTAGTATGCAGGAAAACATACATTTGGTGTAGATTTAGTAGAATCATGTATGTTGAGTTTATTCTCGTAAATCAACACAACTCCCTAACTTCCAAGCTGTAATTTATTTACAGTGGATGCACTCCTTTCCTTGGAAAGGAACCTCCACTAGTGCTAAAATGGATGGAAAGCTTGGGTTTCAAAAAAAAAAAAAAAATTGTATTCAGTTCACCATGGGTTTCACTGATATGGCAGATTTACAGGGGTCATATTTCCATGTAGATGGATTTGCTTGAACTAATTCTCCTGTGTTTTATTCACAAACATGATTTTTTCTCCCTACAATATCCATGCTTTTCTGGCCCCCAAACAACAGTCATTGCTGCCAAAGCAACAAAAATTCTTCTCTGTTAATATTTATGTTCTCTTGTGAGCCTGTTACATTTTTGTAGGGCAGGGCTGGAGTATGTTCTTAGTTTATATTTGTGATATTTTGCCTAGTTGAATAGTTGGAAAGTTTGGAACAATTATATATGCAAAACAGGAATCCCCAAGCTGATATTTGAAATCTACATGCAAAAACACCACATGTCAAATACAGCCCAGACACTGATTATGTAATTTGGATGGCTTTAGTGCTGAGCCCCTGGCTTCCTTAAAGAATCCAAATTTAAAAAAAAACATGCACAGCTTTAAAAAAAATTGACTGTAAAGCCCTGAACTCTCCATTGGGAAAATCTATTTTTCCTGTTTTCCATTTTTAGCCATTCTCCGTTGGTTTGTTTGTTTATATGCTTTGAGATTAAGAGCTCTAAGGTGTAGAACCTTCTAGCTGGCAATTCTAATGCAGAAGGTCTTTTTAGAGGCACTGCACCTCAGGATGGCTGTTCATTGTGGGTGTGTACTGTATGTTCACTATGTGTCCATTCTATCACTTGGCTACAGTACTATTTGTGCTGTAGTTTAAGAGAAGCATGGTTTATAAACTGTTTCCTCTGAGTCACTTACAACTATACGTCTTCAGCATAAAACATTCTGTTTGCTTTTCTGGCAGTGCAGGAAAATAATCCAAGGTTAACAAAAGGTATATGAAAGTCAGCATAAGGGAAATAGCAGAACTGAAATAGAACTTTTTATATTCACAGCATCCACAGAGGAACAAGTCTCTGATTTTTCAGATTCTCATGTAGCAGTTTTTTTATCTATTTATTTTAGTTCCTATGTGAAAAAGTCAATAAACATTCAATAAATATTGCAGGAAATGTGGCTACAGTACTAGAGAAAGGAACACAACTAAGCATATGTGGGCATTTAGGAAAGCTTATGTAACGTTTCCTTTGCAAACTAGATAAGCCTAATTTCCAAAACATCACCAAGAATATCATCATTTGCAAATGTTTCTTGGAAATAGCCTGCCAACATTACTAAAAATATTCTAGATTTTGAGCAGACATTTTATACAGCTTCCTAATACAAAAAAAACTCCCCTTTTTTAGGAGGTATGTGTATTACAATCATGCCTTGAGACCTCAGTCAAGGATCAGAATTCCATTGTACTGGGTACTGTAGCGCCTAAGGAGACAGTTCTTGCCCCAAAGAGCTTACAGTCTTGGGCCCAAAGCCTAAAAAGACATACAGCTGTGCTGACTTTTAACCCATGTGCTTAAAGATAAACATGTTTGGAAGCAGAGGCAGATTAAACTTTTGTGGGGCCCTGGGCCAGAGCAAGTGTGTGTGGGTGTGGGGGGCTCTTCCCACCCCTTCTCCCTGCAGTCCTCCCTCCCCTTACTCCTTCCCGTGCTCCTGCCGGAGAAATGGGGTTGGGAAGTGGAGGTTTGCTGCACTCCAACTTCCCGGTGCTCCTGCTGGGGAGCAGGGTTGGGGCACAAGAGCGCCACGTGGGCGGAGCAGGGCAAGCCCCTGCGCCCAGACCCCACTCCCCAGCAGGAGCACCAGGCGGAACAGGGCGGAGCATGGGGGTGCCCATTTTTCTGGGCTGGGGCCCTTGGCACGGACCCCATTGGCCCAGTGGCTAATCTGCCATTGTCTGGAAGTTTTTGCAGGACTGGGGTCTTGGTTATGACAAGCTGCAGGAGGCAGATGAAACAAACAGATGTGAGCAAAGGGAGCAGGGGGTGGGTGAGGAAACAGTGAAATAAGCAACTTTTGCATTGCAAGCAGCAGTCACAGCTTGCCACCTGTTTTGGTATATAGTTGGTTCATACTCAATTTATTTTTGATGACGCAGGATTTTATTTTTATCAAACTTTAAAAATTTAAATTGTGTACTGGCTTGAGTTTTTGAATATGGCCATCTGTTTGCAAATTAGTGCTGATACCAAGAATGCATCACTTCAGCTCCTCTGTAAGACTTCAGTGAACAGGAAACATCTAAACTCGTGAGATTTTTAATGTACACAAAACTCTGCAGTGAACATATGTACAATTCTGTCTCCAAGGGCTGGCAGAGGCAGTGATGGAACTTGCAGGGATTGGGAAGGCATGCACAACATCATCCAAAAGCAACCCCTCCAGTCACCTAATAAGTATTGTTAGATGGCATCAAAGTTATCCCTGTCCAGTTGTCCATGACCTAAAAGACTTGTTGATGACTTAGGACAGGAAGGAAGGGTTAATAGCAGAAAATGTGCAAATACAGCATCTCTGTGAGAATGAGAGAGAGAAGTATTTATACCATATCTTGCCCATTAATAAATTAATTACTCTTACACCAGTTTTATACTTGTGATTCCACTGACTTGCAGAAATGAGGAGTGAGATGGGAGAAGTCCTGACCACACATAGGCAACGCATAAAGTATGCTACTCCAGGAACTAGTGTAGTTGTTTAGATTTTTTTCAAAGCCATTTAGGAACCTTAGCTACTCATCCCCCATTTGAAATTAATGGAAAACTGACTTTCTGAATAGTAGTAATGGACACATTGAGTTCTGTAGTAGAATTCTTATGATGTTGCAAGAGTTTTCAGCTACAAATGTGTACAAAAGGCAGAGTCTACTCTTTGTGTGCATTTGGGTGCCAGCATTCAGCTAGGGCTCAAGATAAATCTCTGCAAAAGTACCTGTACTCTTACCCTTCCACTTCAGTTCCTCAGCTCCCTGCCTCATGACCTTTTCAATGTCAGCTCTGGGTGCCCTAGAAAAAACACAGATAGCAGAGGTCCCACTGGATAATGGGAGACATTATTCCACAGCAAATGATCCCAGAAAATGTATCAATTGTCATATGTCAAAACCCGGCCAAAATGATTTATTGCTATTATTTAAGATGAGTGTGGTAGTGCCTAGAGGCTTTAACCAGGTTGGGGTCCCTTTGTGGATGAGGTGGTATAAACATAGCCCCTAGCTCAAATAATTTTACACATAACTCTTCTCCTAGATTTAAAGTTAATTTGCAGCTAGTGTTCTGTGAGAGGATAAGTTATAAAAGGAAGCAATATGGGGTTTGAGCATTTTGAATCATGTAGCATATAGTAAAACAGATGCAGTAGGTGACATGCCGGAAGTAGTTAAAAGCATGGTAGAAGCAATTGATTCCAAAATAGTGTTACACGTTTACACTAATTTTTACACATTCAAACAAAATGCCACTAAATAGCCACTTCTGCTTACCAAAGAACTTAGTCCCTTCTTCGCTGTAGTATGTGAAGGAGTGCAAAAACCAGACCATTGTGTATAAATAGGGCTAGAATTTGGGAATACAGAAAGTGGAAAGGTGGCTATGGGGTGTGCCCACTTCACCCCATTATCTAGCCATCGAGCCCTTCTGTGTCAACAGCATATTGCATAAGCTCCACATAGGACAGGTTCAGTCCTCCCCCTGGAAGGAAGAGCTGGGGAACAAACATGCTCTGTACAATGTTCCCTTCTCTAATTGTAATTTATGCTGCTTCCTTTTTACGAAATGTGATCGCCTAGGTTGGACGGGGACATATGAGCGTTGTTGGGAACTACAGATGGGACTGAGGCAGCTGTGCTGCCAATATTGCAGGCAGGAGGAACCAATTGGCATGTGGTTAGACAGAGGCAGGGTGTATCTGACTCCTGAGCCAGGGATTCTGGCCCTGATTTTCCTAACTGCACCCCAAGTCTGCAGATCTGTCGGGTTATTTGCTCTCGATTAGATGGAAAGGGGAGCTTGTGACCTGAACAATGTATTTAAAAGCAGAAACATTTGCTTTATAAACCAGCCTGTGTTCCATCTGCGCAAGTGGTGCAGTCTGGAGCACAGCAGTAGGCTATTTGCAAACAGAAAGCAACATCTTGGTATTCAACCCTAGGAGAAAAAACAAATGCTTCGAAAATACTGACAGCTGAATGAGGCTTGCGTGAAATCTGACCCCTTTGCAGAGGGTGCTCGATTGAGCGGGGCACGCGTCTCGGTTGCAGATGTCGTGTGCCCGCGGGGAGGCTGCACATTAACAGTCACTAACTGCCTCGCTCTGATTCGTGACTCTAGAGCTACAGCGTCAAATTCGGCCTCCCCTGCGCACGGAGTCGCGCCCGTTCACACAGGCAGGCGCTGTAATACTCGGCTCGGCCCCCAGGGAAGGCGCAGGGCCCGGCGCGTGCGCGTCCAGGCAGCGCGAGCCCGGCGGCGGGGACACCTGCCGCTGCAGCTCCACTGCCCCCGCGCGGCCTGCCACTGAGCAGCCGGCGCGCTGAGCATGCGCAGTAATCACAGCCAAGCCGCGGCCCTCCGCGTGGGAGGACAAGCAAAGCGCTCCCGAGCGGTGTGTGGGCGGAGCCATCTGGCTGAGTGGGCGGGGCAGCGGTGCTGGTCTGCTGGGGGCGGGGTTAGCGGAGCGGGCGTCCGAGGCGTTCTGGTCCCGGTCGCTCGCAGCCTCACTGTGCATGGTGCAGCCGCTGCTGGGATGAGCCTGTGACCTCAGCGGGAGTTCGAGCCGCTCGGGGAAGGGAGCTTGATGGAAGCGATGTCCCCGCAACAGGATCACGTCGGGCAGGGGCGCTCGTCCTCTGTGAGCGGGGAGTCCAGAGCCTCCGCTGCCTCCGAGAGCAAGAAGGTGGGAGAAAGAGCGAGCCCCTCAACCCCCCCCCATGCACCCGGGTCGCGGAGAGCCCCGAATCCCCCCAGATGCACCCGGGTAGCGAAGAGCCCCGAACCTCTCATACACCCAGGTGCAGCCGAGTAGTGGAAAGCTTCGAGCCCCTCATCCCTCCCCATACACCTGGGTAGCGGAAAGCCCCGCGTCTCCCCAGATGAACCCCGGTAGCGGAGAGCCCTGAGGATACACCCATAATCCTGAAACTCCCGAGCGGGCAGGGAGCGAGAGAGCCCTCATTACCCACGCCCCCATTCCCGGGCATCAGTGCGGAGGAGGAAGCCCCGCTTCCCCATCCCTTATCCTGTGCCCCTATTCGGAGACGATGCGCCCCATAGCGTTAGCGCCCCTCCCTCTCCCATGGCAGCCCCGTCCCTGGCCCTGTCTTTGCAGGATGTCCCCGGACTCCCCCTGGGGTTGGCGCTGGCCGCTTGGTGTAAGGCTATGGTTTGCCGGATCCGCTCTGTCTCCGACTGAACGAGCCATTTATTTAAAGTAATCGCCAAGAAGACCCACGAAATCCAACCTGCCACACGCTGCGTCCCCAGAACGTGTTACTTCGGACAAGCGGCTGACACTGCTTGTTTGAATCCCAGGGGCATTTGTCACCCTCGGCACGGGTCGTTTCCCTGTGCTGTGTCTGCCTGCGACAGTGATGATTGCCGTTAGCTGTTTTCTCTAGTAATTTGCCATAAATGATCCATGCTGTGTCTAAGGGAAAAGCCACGGGGTTTGTTTCAAAGGAGCTGTTGACATGAACGTGAGTGATAGTGGCACAAACCAGAGATGTCCGTATATGTTAGGTGGTGATTGAGCGAGACGCGGTTGAAGGTGATTGTTACTTATTAGATCGACGCCGGAATGACTTGGAATAAATAGCTCCTTGTTCTGTAATTACTTTGCTCCTTGTCTGCTCGTTGTCCGGCCGGGACCAGCGGGGGAGGACTCTGGACTTTGCCCCACGCGCTTTTAAATTGAAAGAAACAAGAAAGGGGTGTCCTAGGAAGAAAATAAGCGCCAGTAGTGTTCCATCAGTTATAGGAAAATCGGACAAAGCTCAATATCCAAAGCTCTCTTCAAAATCTCTTTTTAGAGCTAGAGTTTGTTTCCTTGCTTGATTATGTTGGATGCTAAGTTTCCATTATAATGTACAGCCAATTAAATTGTCTCTGCCATATTCTCACCACAATGTAAAATAGGATCTACTTTTTCATTTTAGCTCAACACATTGTGCATTATTTTTCCATTTGAGAGAACCCAGGTTTCAGAGTGGTAGCCGTGTTAAAGTCTGTATCAGAAAAAACAACGAGGAGTCCTTGCGGCACCCTAGAGATTAACAAATTTATTTGGTCATAAGCTTTGGTGGGCTAAAACCCACTTCATCAGATGCATGGAGTTTGGATAGGAATCTCTTCTTGCTTACAGAGTTTGCATTAAAATGTTATTAAATTCATGCAAAAAATACCTTTTCCTTAAAGAATTATACACAGTACTGCCAGATTGGTTCTTGGGATTATAATGCTTGGCTGGGTTGGGAATGCCCTTCATAAATCTTTCCAGCCCTAATTATATCAGGTTAGGAGGGGAGTGAAACTTCTTTTCTAAAGGACACGCTTGTATTCAATCTTGTGCTTAGGCATGGAACTTTATTGGCCACAAGAGCAGTGTGGAGCTGCAAGGCAGCTACAAATCTTAGTCTCTCCATAATGCTGCTCCACCTGAAGAAACAATCCTTATGGCCAGAAAGCTTGTATGTTACATCTCAATTGTAGGGGCAATAAAAAGTGCTTGTTTTTCTGTCTATCTGACAATGAACGCAACCAGACTGAAAGTGCGAGCTGCAGTACTGTAACTAGCCACTGCTCTGACCCAGTTCAGTGGCAGCAAGTGAAAATGTATAGATAAAAAAGTATCAAGGGGTAGCTGTGTTAATCTGTATCCAAAAAAACAGCAAGGAGTCCAGTGTACCTTAAAGACTAACAGATTTATTTGGGCATAAGCTTTTGTGGGTAAAAAAAACCCCACTTTGTCAGACGCATGGAGGGAAAGTTACAGATACAGGCATTATTATGCTGACACATGAAGAGAATGGAGTTCCCTCATGAGTGGAGAACACTTGTGAGGGTAACTCCTTTCTCCTCATGTGTCAGCA
Source organism: Chelonoidis abingdonii (assembly GCF_003597395.2). NCBI lineage: Eukaryota > Metazoa > Chordata > Testudines > Testudinidae > Chelonoidis > Chelonoidis abingdonii. The sequence continues at coordinate 335,169,321 of NC_133769.1, forward strand.
TAATAATGCCGGTATCTGTAACTTTCACTCCATGCATCTGACACAGTGGGTTTTTTTACCCACAAAAGTTTATGCCCAAATAAATCTGTTAGTCTTTAAGGTGCACTGGACTCCTTGCTGTTTTTATAGATAAAACAATCACCTAGATTATTTTTGGCTACAATCAAATGTAGTATTAGTGAAATATCTGACAGGTACCATTATGGGATATCTGCTACACCCCGTTAAACTGGAACTATATCCTGCCCTGGCTGTTTGGGCTGTTGATCTAATAGACACTTTCCATCTCTAAATACTGTGATCTAAAATGTGGCCCTTGAGGGTATGTTTTTTTCTATTGTTTCTTCCCTATTTTCTGAATGTAATCTCTGTGCATGTTGTACCTTGCAACTTGTGAAAGCCGAAATGGCCTCTGAAATGAAGGAGGAACAAGAACAATAGAATGATAGGAAGCTTCAAATGCTGTGAGATTCAGAGTATTTTACTACAGCCTCCTATGTGTAATGCAGAATTTTGGATGTAAATAATACAAAGTAATAAAGACTGTATTGTTGTTCATAGTGACCCAAACACTCAAGGACAGCCCTTGCTCCAAAGAGGTTACAGGCTAAGGAACTTTGCCGCCCAAATTCTGCTCAGCCTCTAGCCAGTATTGAGAGGGGGCAAGGATGCTGGTTAGCATGCCCATTTCCCACAGATCCTGACAGCCATGTCAGGATTCCATCTAGTGGAGGCACACAAAATGGGATATGTATTTTTGAAAAGAAGCAGCTTGTGCCTCTGGCTTGTAAATGCTGCAGATGGCATGTTGCATGCCAGGTGGGGGTAAGGTTGGTCACACTCTCGACTCTGCATATATTGGCCTTTGAGTTGATGGTGTGGTGACTTTTATAGGTCCACGTCCTTAGTGCTCTTTAAGTACTGCACTGGAAACCTGTAATGCTGCTTCATGAGTGAGGAAGAGACTGCCTATGATCTTTCTATACTAGTTCAACAGAGGTCAAGGCCTGCCCCTAGTTTTGCATGGAATGGAATCTCAAATGAGGCATCGTTACTGCTTAGATACTACAGTGATGGATACTCTGTAAGTGCCTATATACCTATGGTAATTATCTTACAGTGTGCATATAACAGAATGGATGGAATCCTTCTTGTTACAGTGGGAGATAAACTCCCTTGTGTGCTGATTACATATGAAATTATACGGGAGAGCAAGTTGGTAATAGATCAGTATAGAAACTGGTGACAATCTCAAAGATCAAAACAGTGCTAATGCAAATTGAGAGAGATTAATGCAAATATGATATTTAATATTAAAGATGTTAAAATGTCTTTAACCTCCTGACATGAACCCTCTCGAAATAAGAGAGACTATCAGTAGCCACTAAATTACTCATTCTTCTTATCATGACTGTATTTTACTCAGTCTGAATTAAGCTTACTTAGCAGAAATAGTTACGCTCTTCTGTGTTTCTCAGAACTCTGTTTTATCTTAAGTTACTAGTTTGCATGTAGTTGTCAAAGCAAATAGAAGTGTGTGATCTCTGTTGAACCGCAGGGCTGGAAGGTGGAAGCTGCCTATGTGTTGCACCCAGCTTTACCATCTACTAGTGTGTGACTTTGAGCAAATAGCAAAAAGTTCTGCATGCCTTATCTTCTCTAGATGAAAAATGGATATAAGTAGTTACCTACATCGGAGACTTTGTGAGGCATCGTCAATCTGTGTTCAAGACATTTGAAATACTTTGCACTTCTACATTTGATATAGAAGTGCAAAGTATTATTCTTATGCCTGTGAAAAATCCTAAAACAGTTTGTAAGCTGGTGTAAATTGGTATAGTGCCATTGACGTCAGAGGAACTATGCCAATTTACACCAGCTGAGGACCTGACTTTTGGGGGCTAGTCTACATATGGTTTTTGTGCTGGTTTGAGGATATTTGTTTCAAAACCAATATAGTTAAATTGATGCAATTCTTGTGATCACATGTATGGCTGTTGCTTACTATGCTAAGGAAGGAAGAATTCAGGTGATGCAGAAACTTGTACTTGGTGGATATATTTAAAAAAACTAGGGAGCAATATTAGAATAAGCAGGGGCAAGTATAACCTCTCCCTTTCTCTGCCTCTTCATCCCCCTGTAAAAATAGGCAAATACATTTTGTTGTTTTCTCTATATACCTGCCAACACCCTGATTACCTTGCTTGTATGTTGTATCCTTTTCCCATGCCCTTATATTCATTTATTTATTTTGGAGTGTAAGCTCTTTGGGGGACGCTTCTCACAGTACACTGTTATCCCTGTAATGGAAAATTACTGTGTATGTTTAAGGTGATATGAGCAATTTTAAATCAAATGAGGACTGAAAATAGCATGTAGTTAAGATTAACTAAATCATTAATGCACTTGCTGTTTAGGAATGAGCCAGTTATATGGCATGTATTGATTTATGATAACATAGTACTGTACCTCAGTGCCCAGCAATGTTGCTTTTGTCAAGGGTCCAGGATTAATGATTCTTTTTTGAGGGTGGCCATCCATGGGAAAAGTAGAATGTTATATGTCTGGAGAATAAAATGATGTCCCAGTTCCTGAGTTTCCTGGCCTTGTTTTTTCACTTCAAGGTAGTAGCAGTCCTCAATAAAAGCTGTAGTCCCCAGTACCTAGGAATTCCATATGTCACATTTTGTTTTGACTCTGAGTTGCTTGCAGTATCTAGGTACAAGGGGAATGAGTTAAGGAAGCAGAGCAGCCTGAATCCGAATTTCCTCTTTTTATTAGTTTAAGGCTATTAGAATCCTTTGTCTGCTTCTCATGCATGTGTCTAGCAGATTCCTGTGTACAATCTGTACTTACAGGTAAGCTCTCATTTATGCTGTGGTAGTGCTTATGACTCCTTTGTCTCCTCTTCTTCACCTGGAGACAGGATAGTTGCATATTTACATTCTGTAGCCTGACACATGTAACGGAAGGCAGATACACCTTGGAATCTAGCTGTGACCTGCTCCATCTATGTTACTACATCACGGAAGTGAATGCACTCAGCACAGTGAGCAAACATATCAGGCACCTGAGGAAGGTGACATGAGACACATGCTTAGTGGATGCCTATCGTAGCTCCAAAGACCCTTCCGGCCTTCCAGAAAATCCTGCCAGAGATTAAATTGAAGTTTGGGTGTGTGAGAGAGCTCCCCATAGTCTTTCAAATGATGGGAAGAAACTAGGCTTTCAGATGAATGTAAGATGATGGGATTCACAGCTTTCCCACCTGCTTGCATTTTGTTAATTACCCAAATGGGATTTCTGCTGCATCAATACTTCCCCAGTAGCCACTTGACAAGAACTATATGAGGTTTGTCAGTTTTAAACTGTCACTGGGAAAGCCCTGCACTACAGGAGCACAGACACAACTGTACCAAGTGCTAATTCTAGTATTGCTGTGTTTGTATATGCATGCACTTGCCCGGTGGCAGAATAACCGGAATAAAGTAGAAGGGGAGGATAGCAAGGAAATGTTGAAGCACTGCTGGCAATAGGACTTGCGGATTTAGCATTCGTTTTCCCTACAACCTCTTGCTCCAATTCTTTTATTAGTATTCCTCCTTCCCACCAACATTTGAAACAACCTAATAGGTGAGATCTCCCTGCCAGATTTAAATTAAAGCCATAAGAGTGTTTGTTCTAGTGTAGTAGTGTGACTACTGATAGCACATCTTTCCTTGTTCATAATTTCTTTCTTCTCTTTCCTTTTAGTCTGTCTCTTACTGTGCACTCTGCCACCCCGATCATCCTCTTGTGTTGATGTCTCTTTCTTTTCATGCCTCTGCAATTGTTTTTCTTTAGTTAGCCCTCTTAAATGGACATTATTTTGGGGAAAGTCATTGTAAGTATGTTGCCAGTGTAAACAGTAACTCAGTAGTCTGCTAAATATTCACTTGATCTACCTTTATGGTAGATGAGCCCTGAGAAGGACATTTTACATTCTGTAAATTTATGGAGCACACAAACACGCAATCGCTACAGGCTAACTACCATAATAACTACCCAAGATCCACAAACCCGGAAATCCTGGACGCCCCATCATCTCGGGCATTGGCACTCTCACTGAAGGACTGTCTGGATATGTGGACTCTCTACTCAGACCCTATGCCACCAGCACTCCCAGCTATCTCCGTGACACCACTGATTTCCTGAGGAAACTACAATGCATTGGTCACCTCCCAGAAAACACCATCCTAGCCACCATGGATGTAGAGGCTCTCTACACAAACATCCCACACACAGATGGAATACAAGCTGTTAGGAACAGTATCCCTGATGATGCCACAGCACAACTGGCTGCTGAGCTCTGTGCCTTTATACTCACACACAACTATTTCAAATTTGATGACAATATATATCTCCAGATCAGTGGCACTGCTATGGGCACCCGCATGGCCCCACAATATGCCAATATTTTTATGGCTGACCTGGAACAACGCTTCCTCAGCTCTCGTCCACTCACGCCCCTTCTCTACCTACGCTACATTGATGACATCTTCATCATCTGGACCCATGGGAAGGAGACTCTGGAAAAATTCCACCACGATTTCAACAGCTTCCACCCCACCATCAACCTCAGCCTGGACCAATCTACACGGGAGGTCCACTTTCTAGACACCACGGTGCAAATAAGTGATGGTCACATTAACACCACCCTATATCGAAAACCTACCGACCGCTATGCCTACCTTCATGCCTCCAGCTTCCATCCCGGGCACATCACACGATCCATTGTCTACAGCCAAGCACTGAGGTACAACCGCATCTGCTCTAACCCCTCAGACAGAGACCAACACCTACAAAATCTCCACCAAGCATTCTCAAAACTACAATACCCGCACGAGGAAATTAGGAAACAGATCAACAGAGCCAGACGTGTACCCAGAAGCCTCCTACTGCAAGACAAACCCAAGAAAGAAACCAACAGGACTCCACTGGCCATCACATACAGCCCCCAGCTAAAACCCCTCCAACGCATCATCAGGGATCTACAACCCATCCTGGACAATGATCCCACACTTTCACAGGTCTTGGGTGGCAGGCCAATCCTTGCCCACAGACAACCTGCCAACCTGAAACGTATTCTCACCAGCAACTGCACACCGTACCATAGTAACTCTAGCTCAGGAACCAATCCATGCAACAAACCTCGATGCCAACTCTGCCCACATATCTACACCAGCGACACCATCATAGGACCTAACCAGATCAGCCATACCATCACTGGTTCATTCACCTGCACGTCCACCAATGTAATATACGCCATCATATGCCAGCAATGCCCCTCTGCTATGTACATCGGCCAAACTGGACAGTCACTACGGAAAAGGATAAATGGACACAAATCAGATATCAGGAATGGCAATATACAAAAACCTGTAGGAGAGCACTTCAACCTCCCTGGCCACACTATAGCAGACCTTAAGGTGGCCATCCTGCAGCAAAAAAACTTCAGGACCAGACTTCAAAGAGAAACTGCTGAGCTTCAGTTCATCTGCAAATTTGACACCATCAGCTCAGGACTAAACAAAGACTGTGAATGGCTTGCCAATTACAGAACCAGTTTCTCCTCCCTTGGTTTTCACACCTCTACTGCTAGAACAGGGCCTCACCCTCCCTGATTGAACTAACCTCGTTATCTCTAGCTTGCTTGCTAGCATATATATACCTGCCCCTGGAAATTTCCACTACCTGCGTCTGACGAAGTGGGTATTCACCCACGAAAGCTCATGCTCCAAAACATCTGTTAGTCTATAAGGTGCCACAGGATTCTCTGCTCCTAATAACAGCAGAACTCGTGAAGCAATCAGAATCATTCTGTTTAAAAGGGGTCAAGAATGGGGTAGAAAGTTTTAAAGAGCCCGGTTGTCCTATTGAAGAAATAGTGAATTTCTCAAGGTTTAATTTAATTTATATTCAATGTGTACTGTATGACTTTGAAAAATATTAAATTAAGGCATGCAGAAAACAGAAATAAACAACATGAAGGGCTTATTACCTACTAAGCTATAAATAGCCTAGTACAGTGGTTCTCAAACTGTGGGTTGGGACCCCATTTTAATGGTGTCACCAGGGCTGGCTTACACTTGCTGGGGCCTGGGACCAAAGCCTGAGCCCCACTGCCCAGAGCCAGAGCTGAAGCCCAAGCCCAATTGCTTCAGCCCTGGGCAGCGGGGCTCAGGTTACAGGCCCACTGACTGGGGCTGAAGCCCTTGGGTTTTGGCTTTGCCCCATTTCTCCCACTCCCACCTGGGGCTGAAGGGCTCAGGCAAGCTCAGTCCCACCTCCTGAGGTCGTGTAGTAATTTTTGTTGTTGGAAGGGGATCGCAGTGCAATGAAGTTTGAGAACCTCTGGCCTAGTGATACCTGTGCAATCTAGCTGTGAAATGTACTCAAAGCGCTGATGCACAAGTCGATCTTGCAAGATAAACTGTTGGACAGTGAGGAATATTTTGGGGCTTTTTTTTAGTTTTAGTAAAAACAATTATTTGGAAACCTTGGTACAGACTTTTAAGGAAGCCTGTAAACATGAATTAAGTATGATATAATTAAACCATAAGGCGTGTATGCCCAGATTTTTTTTTTGTTACTTCAAACATCAAGAGGGCAGAGTTTGTACAGATGAAATCATTAACTGTTCTTATTGACTTAAAGATTTTATAGTGTGAGTTTTGATTAAAACAGGCTTCTTTTCATTAAAAGTTGGAGGGTAGGGTGACCAGACAACAGGAATGAAAAATCAGGACAGGGGTGGGGGGTAATAGGAGCTTATATAAGAGAGAGCCCCAAATAGCGAGACTCCCTATAAAATCGGGGCATCTGGTCACCCTATTGAAGGGTCCAGATTTACCACCCAAAAGAGCAAAATCCTCTGCTTGCAGAACAGGTATAGCAGTGATAGTGTGAGTGAAGGTTGCAGTAGCTAGGCACTGTGCTTCAGTCCTCACCCATATTTAGGGATGGAGAAGTTAATTCAATTTCCAGACACATACAATCCTTTTGATTCTAGTGAGTGAGCCAGTAAGGGTGTCTGCCTTTTACAGAGGTGGTATTTGTGTTATGGTCACCTATCAACTAGGAATAGATTGAGATCTTCGTCCATTTCACATAGATCACTGAATCATCCTCAGATGGTATTTGATTTTTCTTCTGGATTCAAACCATTGGCTTAGAGACCAAAGGTTCCATATTTCATTATCAAGCTTGCAAACCCTTCTATTCCCATCCTCTCCTTAAAAAGCAAGTGTCTTACTGTTCAAAAAACATCTGACATTCTTGCATTGTATATTACTGGGATACATCAGCAATATTCATTCTGTGAACACGTACATTCTGTGAACTTGATTCTGCTCTAACTTTGTCATTGATTTAAATGGGAGCTGGACCAGATCTTTGATTTCTTTAGTAAACAACAAGGTTCATGTACTAATCTAAACATGGTGTTGAGTGAACTTAGATTATTTGAGCATGACAAAAAATGTTATGCTATGATGAAAAAGGAGTAAATCAAAACTTAGTTGCACGTTGTGGGCTAGGGGTCTGTCTTTGTAGAACAAGCTGAGAATCAAGGCCTGAAATAGTTTAATAGTATCAGCATTATGTGAGACTGGAGGGTGATATGTAAAAATACTACATAAATCAGAATGTAGAGCTATCAAAGCAGAAAAAGGATATCTGTTTATTGCACTACCCTGGAAAAGAATGATACCTATTTTGCCTCTCTAGATGTGCATAAAAATTATAAGATACCCGATGTAAGTGGTACAGTGCTTAATTATTTCCCCCCACAAAAGAAATTGCGTGTGCGATAAATTCTTTTGTGTGTTCTCTACTTAACAAATGCTCTGCGGATCTCTTTCCAGGCCTAATATAATGAAATACTATGCAGAAATCATAAGAAAGTGCTATATTTTCAGTTAAGTTTGTTTTTGTGGTGTGTTTTTTTTTGTTGTTGTTGTTTTTAAAAAAAAGCTCCACTCAAGAACTGTTGTACATTAGCTTTTTCACAGAATGGAGATTAATGCCATAATTGAGCAACACAATATGAAGTGACTGTCTACTTAAACTACTAGCCAAAATTAGTTTAATGCTGGCATTTAGGAATAGACTTCTCTGGAGCAGATGATGAGGTTGATACTCAGAGTAAAGGCTGGCAGTTTTACTGCTCATCTTTCCATCAATAAGATTACAAGACCTAATTTGTTAAATGATTTGGGCCGGAACCTATAAATTAGCATAACTCAGTTGAAATCTATGGAGCTGTGCTAATTTATACCAGGTGAGGATCTGGCATTGTTTGTACAGTTTCTTTGCAGTGATAGATAACACTTTAATATGGTATTATAACCCCAACAGAAAACTTTAAGGTAAAATTAAGATTACAGGTTCATTTCTGTGGTTTGAGTTTTAAAAAAATAGAAACCCAATAAACATAGCCATAAGGTAAAATGTAGAAGAAACCCACACCTATGAAAGTATGTAAATGTACAGTGACATATGTACCTTAACTCTGTCTCTTGCAGATGCCAGCCTACCATCTTTGCATGCAGAGTACTAAAAATGTGCATCTAGGGCTCCGTGTCCATCACGAGGTTGCAGAAGTCACGGATTCCGTGACTTTTCTCAACCTCCATGACTTCTGCAGCAGCCAGTGTGGCTGACCTCAGGGCTTCCCAAGCAGCTGGCTCTGGGGCCAGCTGCTCATGTGGTCCTGGGGCCAGCCTCTTTGGCTGCTGCTTGGGAGGTCCCGGGCAACTGGCCCCATTTCCTAAGCAACCGCTGCTTGGCGGCCCCCAGCAGCAGTCCCAGAGCAGCCAAAGCAGCCACTGTCAGCGGTTGTGGTTGGCTTGGCAGCCCCTAGCAGCTGGTGCCGCTGCCCACCCCCTCCCAGCAACAGCCCCCCGATGCACCCCCACCCAGCAGCGATCCTCCTCCCACCCCGCAAAACATTTAGTCAGGGGTATTTATAGTACAACTCATGGATCGGTCACAGGCCATGAATTTTTGTTTATTGTCTGTAACCGGTCCATGAGTTGTACTAAAAATACCCGTGATTGAATCATAGCCTTATCCATGGGAGATTGATTTTATAATGTTTCCTATCTGCATGCCTCTGCCAGTGAGGATTTGTTACCATACTACTTTCCTTTATTTAAAAAAATGTTACAATTTCGTGATATGGACATATGGGATTTGTATATGGAGAAATGCTGGCTCTGTCTGTTGCCACTCCTCCCACTAATCCCTTGCCCTCTGCTTGCTCTTCATTGCCATACAGATCCTCTTAGGTCTCTTAAGTGCTGCCAGCACGAGACCTCGGGATGTGTACGTGCATATGAAACATGGGTAGGGAAACTAGAGATAACAGACATCTTGGGTGCAGTTCGCTAGACCAGGAAGCTGTCTCATTCCCCCACAGAACAGATGAATTAAATTAACTTAATTTTAATTGTTTCCCACTCTCTGTTCTTTAAACTAGGAATCTGTCTAAATAAATAAAAATTAGAAGAACTTTATAGCTGTGTTGAGCACTACTTTTTGAAGTGTTTTCATTTACAAACAGATGGCCTGAGTAACTTCAGACTTGGTTGGGAAATTCTCCTCTTTCCTATGGCAAGCCTCTTTAGCGATCTATTTATGTTTTGAGGCCTCTCTCTGCAAGGCTAGAGACTTGAAAGCTTATGTCTACAGCAGTGATTTGAGTTCTATTCTGAACTTGCTGGAATCTGATACTCATTTATTATTATTCTGTGTTACTGTAGCCTTTGGTGGAGGCTCCCAATCAAGATCAGGGTCCTGTTGAACCTCAAACATTAAAAAATCATGAGTCAGCCCCATGAAAATCATGAGATTTTAAAAAATACTAATCTTTTTGTTTACTTTGTCTTCTGTTTCTTTAGGCCTTTGCGGGGTCACATTTTCTAACTTTTCTTCTCTCCCACTAGGTCCAAAATCTTTTAAAAATCTTTGCTGAGACTCCCATTCAATCCCATGATTCCAAGAGCTGGGGCTTTAAGAAAATTACCAAGTATCATGAGACACATGACAAAACTGGAAGTTGGCAAGACTGAAAATGCCTATAAAGACACAGTACTTAGTGTTTGGAAGTTATTTGGTGAAACCTCTGACCTGTGTTCTGCAGGAGGTCAGACTAGATGATCATGATGGTCCCTTCTGGCCTTAAAGTCTATGAGATTTGATTGTGATCAGGCAGTGTTTGATCCTTTACACTAGTTCTCAGCTAGAAGAATTCAGCAAAGAAGGTATTTTCTCTCTGTTTTCTGCTGTAAAGTGGCAAAAAAGCACTGGAAATCTGTTTTAGGATGTCAGTCTATTAAACCCTTACCTGCATCACTGCAAATCAGATAGAAGAATTCTAACTTGTTCCCGGGCCTAACTTATCAAAATGGATAGGATTTTCAGTAGATTTTAGAGTTGGACCAGAAATCAAACTTATCATGGAAATTCAACCACTGCTGCATAACAGAGCGTTAGTAAGAGCAAAGTCTGTTACCAGACAAATATATTATAACCAAACAAGCACGTATTGCATGAATAAAAAACAAGTGTCAAAAATCATGAAAGCAACAAATGCACTGCTGTGATTACTGATCAATGTCTCCCTGCTTGGCTAAGGAAAGGATACAATGGAGCATTGCGTAGTTTTTCCTCTCAATGAAGAATGTAATATGAACCTGCCTTAACAAGTTTTGTGCTATATTAAGAGTACAAATTGTCAGAAGAATCAATAGCCCTCCAAAATGTTTAATAGTATTCGGTGGTTATTGTTAGCATAAAGGAAGAAAATCCTGGATCACGACTGGCTGAGAAGAGTCATGGGATGAATCTTTAGAGTTTTATTTTTGTTTGTTCTCTGTGGTCACCAATCCTGAGATCTGGAACAATGTTAAATGAAAATTCTAGTGTTGCATATTTTTATACTAAAGCTTGTAAAAACAGACACATGTCTTAGAAGCAATAGATTAGGGGCACATCTCTCAACCTTCAGTGCATGACACAAGCAATCCAAGTGTGTGACAAATGACCAAAATGTGGAACACGTGGGTTTTGCTTTGCAATGTGCCATATTAGACAAGTTATAGTGATTTTTTTTTTAAGCTATAGAATCTGTATTTAAGAATGCTTCTTGACTCGGTGAATTAAATGCATTAGTTTAAAAATAAAAACTGGAAAAAAAAATTCTACCATGACTACCGGAGTTGGGGTGGATCCTGGTTGTAAATCAGCAGAGTTGGAACCCTTCAGCCCTTTGGATCACCAGTACAGACTTCTGTTACTTGAGCTAAAAAAGTAACTTTTTTATCTTTTCTGAGGGCCAGCCATTAGAGGGGGATGTCACACATGCTTTGCCAACTAATTACTAAGACATCAGGAGAGATCAGGAAATCTAGGGGTTTTTTTTCCTGCCTGTTTGAGGGGAATGGTAGTGGTTAGAACGGTGGTCTGTTTGAAAGTCAATGTAATGTGTACTCGTAAATCCTTTGGGTGCTTTTGAAAATCACCTCATTGGAGAAGAATAACCTTATTTGTTTTGCCCTTTATTGTAATACTCAGCTTCACTCAATAGAAAAATACACTGCTCTCTAGAACTACTGCTATTTTTCTCTCCTTCCACTTTCTTCCGCATCCTTTGTCTTTCTCTATCTTCCTTGTCTGTGTCTCCCCTCATTTATTCCTTCCCTGCAGTAATCCCCAATTTCTTCCCTGCCTTTTGTGAGTTTCACTGCCATTCGCTTTCCCATTCTATCCAATAATCAGCAATTAACTAGTTAATGCTGACACTTAGTGTTATCAGTCTTTAGAGATAGCACTCCAGTTAGATTAATGGAGACAGGAGAGGAATGTCTGTATACATTCAGTTAGTGTTTAAAATCTCACCTCTGGTTCCTTTTGTTTCTCTTTCTAATCAGAAGATGAAGAGTCTGGCTCAAAGACGTCAGTCTGCACCATCTCTGGTCCTCAGCAAAGCACTTAATAAGTCCAGAACTATCACCAGGTGAGTTGATGTATTTTGCTGGTTGTGCTTTTTCCAGTTCCTGAGCCCAAATCTTGAGATGTTTTTGACAAGCAATTATCCAAACCTGGCTAAATTATGTCTTCAGGCAGTGCCATATTGAGGATTGGCAGGAGGTGTCCTTCACTGCTAGCTACATTGGCATAATATCTACTGGAAGGCATAATGCTTCCAGAGGTGCGGTGTGGCATGCATGGAGAGGTGGCTCTTGCTACATCTTTTAAAAGGCATTTTCAGTGCTGCTGTCTAGCACAGCTGTCCTAATGCTGCCTGATAGGCCAAGGAGGCAAGCATAGCTGCTCTCCAGCCACACCCAGGCCTGTCATATTTGAGCTTCTCAGCCTGTCAGGCAGCATTAGTCAACCCCAATTCATGGTTGCCTGCTCTGGTGATGGAATGGGCAGGGAGGGGAGGGTGAATGGTTCCTTCTTTCATTCCCCCCAACCCTGTGCCCCTATGCAGCACTAAGTACAATTCAGTACCAGTTGCTGTATGAGCTATGTTTCTGCGATACATTACTGTACATAACTCTCCTCTTGCGCTATGTTGGCATCTTATTAACAATTCAATAGACTCTAAACCTGCAAAGTACCAATGTTTATGAAATAGTGAACAGTCAAGTAGAATGTTATTACGTCAGACTACATGGAGAACCTTACTGAGAAGCATAATTAAGGAAAATGAAAGCACAACTATGCAAAGAATCGCTATCTCCCACACTGTGGTGTGGAATTTAGGGAATTAATGTGTGGGCTTTGGAAAATTTGCTGTTTGATCAATTTAATACCTGGATCCATATTTATCATCCAGTGGAATTCCACAGCACTTGAAAAATCTGAAGAGAATTCTGAGAAACTATCAGAGTTGCAAAAAAACAAAGGAAAGTAAATTGAAAGTACTAGAAGCTGCTACAGGTCTTTTTATTGTCTTTGAATCAAAAGGAGAAACATAGAAAAAAATCTCTAAACAGTGTTTATGCTACTTTGTGCAGTCTAACGGTTCAGCACGGTATTGGGAGCCAGGAACTCATGGGTTCTAGCCCTGGCTCTGACACTTCCTCTGTGACCATGAGCAAGTCACTTAATTGCTTTCCTTCAGTTTCCAGGTTACTTACCTGCCTCATTAAGGAGTTAGTTATGTCTCAGACTCTATGGTAACTCATTTTTATTATCTGTTATATACTGTTTCCCCACCATCTTTGCAACTGTCTTAAAATTTGTGATTTCACAATAACACTTTTTCACACTATTGAATTTCTCAAAGCAGAGATGAGTGTGCATCTTCATATATACTGTGAGTGGTGACAGCTAGAGGGTGTGATTGGACACACAGGGACAGGCTCCCACAATACTTAGTTTTCAGAGTTTTCCTCGACTTGTTGTCATCTAGCTCAACATCTGTCCATCCCTGCAATGGTCCCCTGTCTAGAGCCAGCTGTATCTGCAGTAGCTCAGTATCATCTCCTTGGAAGGGATAAACAAGGGCTCAGCTTAGTTAATGTCTGTATGGTGCTTTCAATATGTAGAGAACTATATAAAAGAGCTAAGTGTTGTATCCCAGTGTCCTCAGAGAATGTACTTGTCCAATAGTATGGGTCTCATTTATAATGATCCCCCCAAAAGTCCGTTATTAGAAGCCATTTCTAATAACAGAGTGCTGAAATTTTAGGACCTGCTCTGTTGAGTTCAATGACAGAACTTTGCTTCACTATGATAGAAGCAGGCTTAAGCTACAAGGTAACCCTTTGGATCATCTGATATTTTCATTTAGCCTGTTCAGCTTTCCTCTTCTGTTGCACAAAATGCATTCCTCTTCATCAATAAACTGGATGCATTTGAACTTCCTGCTCTGCTTGTTGTGTAAATGTTTAACTCTTGTGAAGTGTTCTCTCTTTTTAAGAGAGTTAAAGAACAACAAAACAACTGTTTTCTAATCTCCAAATTTTCTCTCTAAGCTATTTTAGCACTTAGTTCCCTTTTGTTGTAAGCAAAATCCATTATTCTCCTTCTGGCAGTGATCCCCAGTGTCACTACTCCAATACACTGACTTGTTAATGATTGATTAATCACTTGTAGATAATAAGATCCCATGCAAAGTTGGCATACATCTGTGAGGTATTTTATATGAATCGTCTCACCTCAACAGCTGGTTTGCCTCAATATTTGTTGAAATTAATGAGCAAGTGCAAAGGTTTTATAAGGGCAGGAAATACTTAGAAACATGAGTCTGGTCATATTTCAATAGTAGTTTTATATATCTCTGGTGTCCTCAGACTACATGTGGCACAACTTAATAAAATGCAAGTGCAGGGCAAACTTGCCTTCAGGCAATGTAAAAGTTATTCACAGTATCTTTTTTTCTTAAAGAAACCATTCTGATGTCTGGAGGTGGCTGTTTTCGTTTTCAGTGAATTATATATCATGAGCAATTGGCCGAAATTTGGTGTATAGAAGAGTCTGAATGTTTTATAAGATGGTTGTTATAGTGCTGTGATCTAGGGCTGTGTGGCTGTTACTCTAGATTTACACTGGTGTAATCCCATTGATACCAATGGAATTACTCTGGATTTACACCAGAATAACAGTAGAATATGGCCCATTGCCTCCAAAGGATGAAAATATTTCCTCCTATTTTTGGTTTTTTTCTCCATACATCCCAGCCTGTCTGTCTTCACAAAGTCACACTGGATGATCATGCTGGCACTGTTTCACGTAATTAGATGGCAGCATTTGAAGTACTTTGAGCAGGTTTTACATTAGAAATCTATTGGAAAGACTGCCACAGTGGATCGTGACCTTGATGTGGAGCGACTTGACAGTTCCCAGGATCCTGAGAGCAGTGTTGCTTGGAGTCTTGCACTCTGGGTAGGGTCACCCAAAGTGGAAAAGTGAGCTTCCAGATTAACACCAAAAAATAACCAGACAGAGTGAGGAGCAGCAATCGTGGCCAGAGAACTTGGGAGATGTGATATCAACAATGCTGCACTGAGTGAGACTTGACATACAGAAGGACAGCTCAAGGAACAATGTGGTTGTTACACTTTGTGCTGGAAAAAAACAGGTGACGATGAATGATGAATCCTGGGCGTTGGTTTTGCCATCCAAAACAAAATTGTCATCCAACTCGCAGAATTATCAATTGGCATCAATGAATGACTCATGACCCTCTGCCTTAAACTTGCCAAGAACCAGCATGCAACATACAATGGCAACTCTTGATGCTGATGAGGAAACCAAAGATAGATTCTGTGCCAACCTTGACCACATTCTCTCCACTGTCCCCAAAGAGGACACACTCATACTTCTTGAAGATTTTAATGCAAGAGTTGGACATGACTTGGGGCTCTGGAATGGCATGATCGGAAAGGAAGGAGTGGGTAAGACCGATTCTAACAGAATTCTTCTACTGATCGAATGCACAGAACACAACCTAATTATCATGAACACCATGTTCCGCCAAAAGAACAAGTACAAGACATCATGAGAACACCCAGGGTCTAAGTATTGGCATCTGATCAACTATGTCATTGTCCATGATTGTGAAGATGTTTACATCACCAAAGTGATGACATTTGCCAACAATTGTTGGATGGACCATCACCCCATCTGCTCCATTACTTGCATCAAAACAACAAATGTGGAAGAAATCAACCAGACAGCAGATCAATGTTGAGAGTCTCAAGGACCCAAATAAATGTGATCTTTTCTTGCAGTGCCTCCCTGAGAAACTGATGAATACCAAAACTGAGATGGAGAGCCCTGAAGATTACTGGAAAGCACTCAAATCAGCTGTCTATGCTGCATGTAAGAGAGCACTGGGCTTCTCAATCAGGAAGCATCAACATTGGTTTGATGAAAATGATCAAGAAATTCAAGATCTGATCAACTGTAAGCACAAAGCCTTTTGTGCTTGGCAAAATGACATCAGTTCCAAGCAGAAGCCATACGTCTGCCATCAACTCAAAGCTGAAGTTCAAAGGAAAACCCATGAAATGAAGAACAAGTGGTGGGAGAACAAAGCAAAAGAGATCCCAACAACTCGCTAACACCCATGGTATGCACGGATTCTTCAACACCACTAAAGCCCTTTGTGGACCCAGCACTCAAGAGCTAACCCCCCTTAGATCCAGGGATGGAGCCACCCTCCTCGGGGACAATTGATCAATGAATGATGGAAGGAATACTTTGAAGACCCCTGAATCATGACTCCAACATTGACAAAAGCATCTTTGATGGGATGTTGAGGGATTAAGTCAAGGATGACCTTAGAACCCCACCAACACTCATTGAGGTAAAGGAAGTCATCAAGTAGATGAACAGTAAGGCATCTGGACCTGATGGAATTCCTGCCAAAATCTTCAAAGGAGGAGAAAAGTGGATCACCAGCTTCATGCCCTAATGTTCAAGATTTGGAATTCAGAAGAAATCCCACTCAATCTTAGAGATGCCATGATCATGATTATCTGCAAGAAAGAAGACCGATTGGATTATGGAAACTATTGAGGAATTGTCCTGTTGTCCACTTCCAGAAAGATTCTTGCCAGAATTCTCCTCAACTGGCTGCGTCCTCTTACCGAGGAAATCCTCCCGGAATTGCAATGCAGATTCAGACTATCTCAAGGTACCACCAACATGATCTTCACCACCCACAAACTTTAGGAAAAGTACTTCAGACAACATCAACCTCTGTACATGAGCTTCACTGACCTCACAAAAACATTTGACTCTTATCAGTTGTGAGAATCTGTGGAGAGTTCTCCTTAAATTTGAATGCCCACCAAAAATTGTTGCTGTCCTCTGACTCCTCTACAACAATACGTCTGTGATGGTGGTCAGCAACGGCTCCAAAAAGGACCCCTTCCTAGTCAAGAGAGGAATCAAGCAAAGCTGCATCTTCCTTCAACCCTTTTTTTCCCCCATCTTCCTTGCTATCATCTTCCTTCTCATTGCTGACAAGCTCCCCTCTGGACTTGACATTCAAAACAAAAGGGACAGCAAGCTCTTCAACCTCAGTCGCCGCTGATCCAAGGCAAAGATTTTCACAAAATCAGTCATTGAACTCCAATATGCAGACAACTGTGCCCTGTGTGCTCACCTAGAAAATCTTCCAAAAATAGTCGACATTTTCTCTGAGGCCTACAACCAACTCAATCTTGCACTCAATACCAGGAAAACCAAAGTACTCCACCAACAGCCTCTGAATCATTGGGATCCTGCTCCTATAATTCAGATCAATAGAGAGACTCTGGAGAATGTTGATCACTTCCTTTACCTCAGCAGCTATCTGTCATAGAAAGCTGATATCAATGAGGAAATTCAATATTGCCGCCTATGTGCCAGTGCAGTTTTCGGACGCTTGAGAAAATGTGTCTTCAAAGATTGATATCAAGATTCAAACTAAGCTTTTCATGTACTAGCCCATTGTTATCCCTGCATTCTTGTATGGTGCTGAAACCTGAGTCATGTACAGTAGACACCTCGATATTCTTGAGTGACGCCATCAACAGTGCCTCCGCAAGATCTTTTGAATCAAGCGGGATGACCAACATCAGTGTTCTGTCCCAAGTCAAAACCTCCATCATTGAAGCTATGGTTATATACCACCAACTCTATTGGGCTGATCATGTTCTTCGAATGCCAGACAGTTGACTTCCAAAGCAGGCCAGCGGACAAGGGGCAAGCAAAAGCTGCTTCAAAGCCAACATGAAGTGCAATGTTGACATAAACCAAATTCAGGTCAATTATATTTGGCTCTGAGAATGGGGTGCATTTGAAATCATCTTGTTTACTACTGAGTATCATTATGGTTCAATCAAGATTGCATGACTTTCTGAATGATATGTTCTAGAGATCCAGCAGAATTTATGGGTTTGAAAAGGGAATTACAGGGTGAAATCTGATGGTCTGTGTTATCTGTGAGGTCATACTAGATGGTCATTGTGATCCCTTTTGGCCCTGAAATCTATGAATCTCAAAACTCTTTTTTGTATGGAGCATTTGAGACTTGTCTAAATCTATCTCATTCTTTCAGACAGGAAAATTATTTGGAGGGATAAGAGGCATTAGATGTTCGTATAGCTATCAGGTTTCTGAGCCTTCATTGAGCTCTTGTGAAGTGACACCTGCTCCCACTTGGAGCACATGTTAGGTCTGGAACTTAAGTCTTATTATTATTTATTATTATTGTAGCATCGAGGTCATGGAGCAGGAGCCCATTGTGCTAGACTAGGTTGTACAAACACAGAACCAAAGACCGTTCCCACCCTAGAAGAACTCCCAATCTGGGTATAAGATAAGAGACAGCAGATGGATACAGACAGACTGACAGGGGAGTACAAGAACACAATGAGGCTATATTGGTCAGCATGACAGGCAGCAGTCTCAGTGCTCCGGCAGCAGGACCGGCTCCAGGGGTTTTGCCGCCCCAAGCAGCCCGAAAAAAAAAAGTCACAATCGCGATCTGCGGCAGTTCAGCGGAAGGTCCTTAGCTCCAAGCAGGAGTGAGGGACCCTCCGCCAAATTGCCATCGAATACCTGAAAGTGCCTCCCTGCTTCGGATTTGCCGCCCCAAGCACCTGCTTAATAAGCTGATGTCTGGAGCCAGCCCTGTCCAGCAGCCTAACCATTATCAAGATTCTTTTTTTCAAGCATCACATTAGAGGAGAGTTGAAGAAGGGATCTGAAGGAGAATAGTGAGGTAGCTTTGCATATATTTCAGGGAGCTTCTGTCAAGAAGGAGGGACAGGATAGGAGAAAGCATGAAGGTGCTGGTTTGAAAGTGTAACAACGGAGGCTGGCATCATGGGCCATCTATTTCCTCATCTATTTCCTTTTTTCTAATTATCAGTTTCATCAGAGCATTGAGGGTCAATTGTGAAACTCCCATTGATTACAACAGGTGTGGAGTTAGGCCAACACTGAGTGCTTTTTGAAAAATACCCCCCTAATTGTTATACTTCTAAATGAAGCTGACTCCAGGAGAAGAAGGCAGAACTCTGGCAAGCTGTAACACACTGATATAATTTCAGGAGATTTTAGAAACAGTTTCATTTTTGTATCTACTTGACAATTTGCAAATAGTTCAGAACCCTGGTCAAAGGAAGGAAGGAGAGAAGCAGAACGCAAACCCTGGATTTCAGAAAAGTGGATTTTAGCTCCCTTAGAGAAATGATGGGCAGGATTCCCTGGGAAGCTGAACTGAAGGGGATGGGTGTCCAGGAGAGCTGGCAGTTTTTTAAAGAAACCATGCTAAGAGCACAGGAAAATACCATACGATGCCAGATAGAACAGCAAGCGTAGATAAGTGCCAGCATGGCTTAACAAACTCATGGTGAGCAAGCAAAGAAGAAGCTTACAAAAAAAGAGCTGACAGCTGACTGGGAGGCAATAGTTCTGGCCTGCCGGATAGAACAAAAGCCAAGCATTGTTAGTTACTAGCAAGGATGTAAGATCATAGAATTACAAGTATGAACACAGAAGGATAGGGATGTTAGGTCCCTACTCATCATGATCAGTATCCTATGGGAAATGTAGAAAGCTGAAGTACTCAATTCTTCTTCACTCAGTTTAGGAGGATCATCCACTATACACTGGGACGCAGAGAGGAGGGGAGGAGCCCTGTATAGAGATCAGCGTTAGGGAATACTTAAGACGTTAGACGCGCACAAGTGCATGGGACCGGACACTGCATCGAGGCTGAGCTTACTGATGATTCCAGCGTTGCCCATATCTTTGACATTCCGGCGAACAGGAGAGTCCAGGCTGGGAGAAGCAATAGTACCCTTTAGAACGGAAAAAGAAATCAGAATACAGACCAACGTCTCACCTCAATCCTGGAAACATGGCATTAGTCTAAGAATCCATCCTGAAACTTAAGGAAAACAAGTATCAGAGCAGCACAGGATTCACAAGCGACATCATGCTACCACCTGATGCTTTCTCATGGAGAATGACGGATGGGCAAAGCTGTTGATTGCTACCTTGCTTTAGTAAGCTTTGACCTTCCACAGCATTCTCATCAGCACTAGGGTATGGTTGAGAATGACTGTGATGGATTAGAAATGTTGAATAACGGGCCAGCGTCTTCCAATGCACCCTCTCTAGTGCCCATAAGTGTGTTGCCCAGGTCGTCTTAGGCCTTCTATCACGTCCTTTCATAATATCTGGATGAGGAATAGCATCACAATTAAGTACATTTGCAGATACCAATTGGGTATTTGGACCGCTGAGCAGATAGATTCAGGGGAGACTTAGAACATAATTGAGCCCCAAAACCTCATAATTCAAACAAGACAAGTGCAGCTTCACTAGGACGAAAAACCCTGCACTGCTACAGGCGGGACTTTGCTATAGCAGTGCTGAAGAAACGGATCTTGGTACTAGATGAAGTGAACATTGAGCCACAGTCTCTGATAAGCCAAAGCAGAACTGGCTTATTAGTAGGGTTTGCCAGCAGATCAAGATGTATATTCCCCTATCGCACTGTAGGGCGCACTGGAGTTTGTGCAGTTTTTGGCGCCAACACTACGCAAAAAGACGTGAACATTGGAGAGATCCAGCGAGAGTGCACACAAATGATTTAGGACTCCCCCCCGGCAGCATATTGAAGAGAACTATGAGGAACTAAAAAGGCTTATTTGCCTGCAAAGAGAAGCTAAGGGGGATTTGTAGTACAACCTTCCAGCACTGAAGATCTCCGAGGAGAGCTTAGCTTTCTCAGTGTGAACGGAAGACAAGCAATGGTTTAGAGTGCAGCTACGGAAGTCGAGTGGATATTAGAAAAAACTTTCGACTAGAGATGTAAGTAGTGGAAGTACAGGGAGGTATAGAATCCCATCTTTAGCTATATCCGGCAGACCGACCCTGCTGATTTTATTTAGGGAAAATGGTCCTGCCTTTAGCAGGGGGTTGGACTAGATGACCTCGTGAGGTCCCTTCCAACCTTTTGATTCTATGATTCTATGATTCTATGATTCCTGCATGTTCAAGTGAAATAGATTAGAAAATAATCCTCATTTGGATTTTTAGATTTATATTTGAAGATCCATCAGAAAAAAATCTAGATTTAAGGAGTTTCCTAGGGGTTTTTTCCTTCCATTAAATAGAATCAAAGTTTCATGTTTTGTGGAAACACTGCTCCTTTTCCTAAATCACAGTAAATGATTCTGACATGTTATCTTTGAAGGGTCCTGGCCAAATGCTAAGTATTCCTAGATAACTTAGATTGTATGTGTTATCTAGTAATACTGCCACTTGGCTCTAGGCAAATACACTGTGTTCCCAACGTCTTGGACAGTCTGTTCCTAAGGTATTAATCAGAAAGATAGTTGATGAGCCAATCTGTGACTAGATGAAGACAAAAATAGAGATTTAATAAATGTAAATTGCCAAAAGCCTTTATTATTCCCTCTTCCCTGGGAAGATCAGTATTCAGTGTTCTATCGAAATCAAGGTGTGAGGAGGAGGGGAATAAAGGCCGATGATGTTAATTAACGTGTTAAACTTTTATTTCAGTTTGCAACTATGTGCTGTATTTTCATTCTTTTTTTTCTTAGATAAAATACAACCTGTGCATGTTTGGTGATTAACACCTCACATTAATATCAATGTTAGATTCTGCTCCTATTTGATTTCAGTGGTGCAGGCCCGTAGTGCATTTCATACCAAAATATTTTTCAATCATGTTCCTGTACAGGAATTGCTTCACTTGGCACTGAGACGTAGCCAACTCTGGAATGTGGCAGCTCTTTACTACAGCAGCATTGATACTCAACTGCTTAGGACAGGCTGTGAAGAAGAATATTGTAATGGATAGGGATTGTCTTTTTATTCTTTGTTTGTATGGTGCTTAGTAGAGTGGGATCCTGGTCCAGGACTGGGGCTCTTAGGTGCTGTGGGGATACCAATCATAAATAATATTCAGTCAAACTGCAATCCCAGTTGCCATGGGAGTTTAAGTATGCCCAAAATGTGTGTGTGTTACCGATGTAATCAAATCTTAATAATTGTGCTGAGGTGTGATGGGGGAGGAAATCTGTGCAAAACGGAAACAGTACACAATATTGTTAACACATCAAATGTAGGGATACTGTTGCAGGAAGAGAGGGCAAAAATGAAGATGAGCAAGAAAGGTAATCTTGGTGCTAGGTGAGGTCACACTAAGAAATACCTTTGTGGGAAACTGGGAACATTTCAGGCCTTTAAGTGAGGAAGAATTGGCAGACATGGATGTTGAGTAAACAAATGTCACATTCCAGAGCCCAACACAAGAGAAGGTGTGATCCCTGAAATGCAGAGATAACAACTAGAAGTGGGCTCAGGGATGAGATTTCTGCTGTACCTGGGACCTACACAATAAGGGCTTTTGAAACAGCAGTGGCAGGTTAAAGTCAGTCTGTCACTTTACAAGCAGCTAGTGTGAATAATTGGTGGGTGTTTGCTCAAACCAGTGAGCAAATGTGTGGCTGTATTCTGAGCTGGAAGTGGTGGAGAAGCCCCGGAGAGAGCCAGTCTGAGAGAATTACACTAATTTAACCTCTTAGGTCTTCAGGGCAACGGTTATTGATACAGAGTTATCACAGGATAAATAAGGGTGTGACCTGCACTACTGAAGAAACACCTCTTTCACTGCATGTCTGGACATGAAAAGGGCATGGTCAAAAGTGACCCCAAGATTCTTCACCTCCTGAATTTTTTCCATCAGTAAGAGAGACATAGAAGAGAAGCAAACCCCTTCATATGGATCATCCCTGTCCAACAGCAGAGTTTCTGTCTCCTCAGGGTTAAGGGTGAGATAGCTGGCAGTATCATCCAAGCATTCCTCCAAGGCAGAAATGGAATTTTGCAGGATTCAAGGGACAGGAAAAACACTGTTGCAGACCTATGATTCTGTATTCCTAGGTTTAGAGTGATTTGTCCAAGAGACATCACATGAATTGAAAAACATGGGAAAGAAGAGACATTTTGCAGAACAATGAGAAGGGGAGTGTAGCGGGGTGGTCGCCTGCTCCAGCCCTGGAAGGGTTAAAGCCAGCCCTGAGAAGGGGCTGAGGCTATGAAACAAAGCCTGGGCTGACTGGGGAAGGCAGTAACAGCTGGGGCCAGGCCCCAGTCAGGCCCAGCTGGTCCCTATAAGAGGCTGCGAGCCAGAAGCTCTCAGTCTCTTTCTCTGCTGGTAGAGAGACGAAGGTTCTAGCTGCTAGAGAGTCGAACAGGGTACTGGGAGTGGAGCAGGGCTGGGCAAGGCTAGACGAGCTGGGGAGCTCCAGCCTGGAAAACCCCCAAGCTGTGGGCCTAGCAGAGGGCCTAAGGCAAGTACTGGCATTGCAAAGGGGCAGCCCAACAATAGGTAGAGGCAGCAGGTCCAGACCCAACCTTGCCTATGATGAGTGGCTTATACTGCAGTCTGCCCCAGGGCACAGAGGCAAGTTGGTGACTGGCAGTAGCCTATGACTGAGGTGAGATGGGGGTAGTGGGTGGGGGTTCCCCTGAGTGGGGAGACCTGGGGAGATTGAGGGGTGTATGGCCAGAGGGCAGCACCCCAGATAACAGGGCACCATGTCTGGGAAGGACACGAGGGCCAAGTGGCAGTGGGACACTGGCCTGTAGAGGGCGCTCCGAAGGCTGGACAAGCTAATTCCCGGAGACAATGCAACAGGGGTGAGCCCCACATCGCTACAGGGAGGAAAAAATGTAAACAAAAATTCCCAAATCAAAGGATTAACTGCTGCCAACTCTTGTGATTTTTATCGCAAGTTTCATATTGTTTCTTTTTTAGAGCCGTAGGTCCTGGAGTCATGTGATAATGACAATCTCAGCTTTCATTTAAAAAACAGAACACCATGCAAAAGTTTCGACCATTTATGGTTTATGGAAAAATCTTGAAAAACTGAACCCTAAAGACTCAAACCACGAGGCACATAAAAAATCCCACCATTTAAAACTTGATTTTAAAATCCTTCCCCCTACCCCATGATTCATGAATGCTTGGAGTTTGCGGTACTGGATTAAAGACCTGATCCAACTCTAACTAAAGTCAATGGGAACCTTTCCATTGCTTCAGTGGAAAATGAATCAAGCCTCCAAAAAGAAAAGGACCTGTTATGGAACATATTACTGAATCAGGGCTCTAGATAAACTCTGATTCAGAAGTGTACCTAAGCATGTTCCTAACTTTTAGCATGTGACTAGTCCCATTGACTTTAGTGGGGAAACTTGCAAACTTACAGTAGGCACTTGCTTAGTGCCTTGCTCAGGGCCGGCTGCAGGCACCAGCTCAGCAAGCAGATGCTTGGGGCAGCCAAGGGGGAGGGGCGGCATGTCGGGCTCTTCAGTGGCAATTAGGGGTGGGTCCCTCAGTCCCTCTCGGAGGGAAGGACCTGCTGCCAAATTGCCACTGAAGAAGAAAGCGGCGGGTGGAGCTGCCACCGATCATGATTGCGGCTTTTGTTTGTTTGGTTTTTTTTCTCTGCTGCTTGGGGCGGCTAAAACCTGGGAGCCGGCTCTGGCCTTGCTGAATAGGGACTTTGCTTAAGTTTGTGATAAGCAATGTACTGCTTAAGCTTTAATGCAAATATGCAGGAAGTGAGTGACAAAATACATGTAGCTACCTCTATAAACTGTCATTCTTCTCTCAAATAAGCTCAAGATGATCACATTCCCGCTTTACATATAAAGTTTCGTAATTAAGACGCTTCCAGAGTACCCCAAAATAATATTAGTATTAGAGCTGATTGAAAATTTTTGAACTTACCTTATTCCCCTTGGAAATGAGGTTTATAAAATTTTCTGTGGGAAAATATCTATTTCAGAAGAATTTGCCATTAGGAAGATCAAAATGAAACATTTCAGGCCAGGTCAACATTAATCTCTGTGTGTGCCTGAGCTGCCGTGGAGCCCCATGGGAGTTGTAGTTCCTTGTGCCCCATTGTACATCTCCCATGATCCACCCATGGGCTTTCCCTGTAGATGGCTCCCATGATGTAACAGAGCAGCTCAGCCACAGAGACTGTGGGTTGACAAACTGAAACCTTCTGGATTCAGGAATGTTCAGATTGGGAATTTCCAATTAGAAACTTTCTTTTTTTGTTTGTTGTTCATGAAATTTCAACTTTTTGTTCGGATTCAGAATGTAAACAAATTTCAAAATATCTGAATTTCCCATTGGACATAAAATCTGCTTAATATACTTTGCTTTTGTATGCAATACAGGCAAATATTAATACACTATAGAACTGCCTTAAAAATAAAACAAAAAACTTGTGTGTGTATCAGCTTGCTTGTCATCTTAATGCAAAGCCACATATTTAAAATAACCTAAAGTAACAAACTGTGACATTTAGGGCACTTTCAATTCATGTTTCATCTAGATTAATTGTCATGCTGAAGTGTGATGCAGGTTTTCTTAAAACTGTGCACTTGGACCCAGATGTTGTTTTTCTGCAGTACTAGTTAGGGGAAAATATTATTAAAACTGTTAATAAGGAACAAAGTGAACTCTTGGGCCTCCAGTGGCCTCTGAATTCAATGGATTGGAGTTTCCTGTTCTCCTCTGCATGTATTTGTGTTGCAAAATGCATCAGTTATCCATTTATTACATACAAACTGGCTTACAGTTATGTGTTTGCATCTGGAGATTCAAATGTGCTGCTTCTTCTAGACTTAGCAATATGCTGGGGGGAGGGTTATTAAAAGAAAAGGAAGAGAGGCGAAAAGCAGGGGAGCTCAGAAGCAAGTTTTCAGAGTGCTTCAAGTTCCGATATAGAAGTAAACTTTACAATTTACTTTTGTTATTATGATTGATAATGATTTGATAATATTTGATAATTATATTTGATAATATAATGATTAATAAATAACCCTTTAGAACCTAAGAACGGCCATACTGGGTCCGACCAAGGGTCCGTTTAGCATAGGTGCTGACTCCGTGAGTATTCTGGGGCTGGAGCACCCACAGAAAAAGAATAGTGGGTGCTCAGAACCCACTGGCAACCCTGCAGATCAGCCCCTCCTCCCAGTGCCTCCCATCCACCGTGGATCAGCTATTTAACAAGAAGCAGGAGGTGCTGGAAGAGAGGGAGGAGATAGGGCAGGGCATGCTCGGGGAGAGGGAGGAATGGGGTAGAGCAGGGGTGGGAAGAGGTGGGATTTGGGCAGGAAGAGTCAGGATGGGGGGTAGGAGGATGGTGTGGAAGCAGGATCTGGGGCAGAGTGGGGAGGTTGAGCAACTGCCCCCCCCAGTAACTTATAAACATGGCTCCTCTGCCATCTAGCCCAATAGCCTGTTTTCTGACAGTGGCCGATGCCAGGTGCTTCAGAGGGCATGAACAGAACAGGTAACCATCAAGTGATCCATCCCCTGTCGCCGATTTCCAGTTTCTGGCAAACAGAGGCTAGGGGCACCATCCCTGCCCATCCTAGCTAACAGCCATTGATGGACCTATCCTCCATGAATTTATCTAGTTCTTTTTTGAATCCTGCCATAGTCTTGGTCTTCACAACATCCTCTGGCAAAGAGTTGCACAGGTTGACTGTGCGTTGTGTGAAGAAATACTTCCTTTTGTTTGTTTTAAACCTGCTGCCTATGAGTTTCATTTGGTAACCCCTAGTTCTTGTGTTATGAGAAGGAGTAAATAACACTTCGTAATTTACGTTGTCCACACCAGTCATGATTTTACAGACCTCTATCATATCCCCCCTTAGTCATCTCTTTTCCAAGTTGAAAAGTCCTTCAATCCAGTTCCCCTTTAGAATTTTGACTGTTTTAAGTCAAAGGTGGTGAATGGCTACATCCCATAAAAGGAAGGAAGGTTCTAAACTCTCATTGTTCTGTACCTGCATGGTTTTAGATTGTTCTTTGGAGAAGAGACTTGTCATTTGACAAAATGAGTAATTGTTCAGCATCTGTATAGCTCTGATTCTTGTTAATAATGTCTCAGTCAAATGACTGTGTTTATGCATAGCAGTTCAGCAGTGACATACCTGAAGAAATTGGAGACTGACAGAGTTGCTTGTGACATTTTGTCTTGGGTAAATAAGGGGAAAGCAACTAATGGTATGCAGTCATCAGTGTCCACAGCTCTGAAAACTGCCAGGATTAAATATTTGTTGAATTCTGGACTGACGTGGTGGTGCATCACCTCTCTGGGTCACGTAATGATGGAACATAAAGCGGTACTGCTTCTAACAAGTTCTAACTATGAAACAGGTACAATAATCTACTTTTATCTTTTTTTAAATGGTCTAATTTCTGAGGGCTTCTTGGGTTCCTAGGTCTGCATGATGGGGTTACATGTGGACTTCAAGAATATTTTCTGGTTTTTGCCTCCGTAATGGAGGGGGACAGTAAAGTGTGAGTTATCCCTGAACTAGAGCCCGCACTGACTAATTCCTGTGCTAGGCTTCAGCCAATCTACAAGCCAGAAGCTGGTCTGGTGACACTCAGGATGGGTATGTCACGGCTGATTCCCCACTTTGGCACTTTGAGTGCAGAAGGTGGGAGGCCACAAGGATTCTAAAAATTTATACTGGCCACTCCAGGCTTGTATTAAACTCCCGAGGTTACAGCTTTTCTGTGACCTTGGATGGGGAGATGCTGCCATCACCCAAGTGCAAAACCCCTTTGAGGACCCAGGAAGGTACTCTTGGGAATTCCTTCCTATGGGGTACCCTCAATCCCTTTCATGCCCCCTCTGGGGAAGTGCTGAGAGAGAAAAACAAAGGAAATCAGCTGTTGCCACCAGCTAATTAAACAACATGTGCACAAACCTCTTAGGACACAAAAATCCAATCCTGTTCTTAAAAAAGGTAAATTTTATTAAAAACAAAAGGAAAATACATCTGGAAACTCAGGCTATTGCTAGATTTAAAAAAAAACCCCACAAGGATTGAGCATCAAGAATAACGTTCTTGAGGTCCAGCTTAAAGTTTACAAGCAAAACAAGCATTTGGGGTTAGCGCAGAGGAGTGCACAAGCCATAAAGAAATAGAGATAAACCTAATAGCATCTTCCTAGACATTTCCTGATCTACTTACATATCTGAGATTTCAAATGAGTAGTTTAGGTATGATGCCAATGATTTTTCATACCTGGCCCCAAGTTTCTTACAACATAGTTGCTCTGCGTGTCCTTCTCCCCGAGAACAACAGACAGAAAGACAAAAAGGGAGTCTTGCTTCAATTTTTAAAAGTTCTAGCCTTCCCATTGGCTCTTTTGGCCAAGTGCCCACTCACTTCCTTCTACCTATGCATAGCAGTGAGACTTTTAACCCTTTACAGGTAAACCAAGTAGAGAACAACTAGCGAAGAGGGATTTTATAGCTAGCCTATCAGGCTGGGTCCATAAAAGGCAGTTACTTTTCTCTCCTTCATTTATCACAGGGTATACAAGCCTCACAGGAGAAACAGCAACTAAGTCTGCTCAAAGTCACTTCATGGCTTGGAACTCTCTGCTGCTGACAGTGGTAACAGACTCCACAAGCCTTAGCTTGCTTCAGCATTGCTTCTTCTCCAGCCCTGTTCTGGATTCCTGATTCTGGCTCTGACCATTAGGCCTGACCATCCCCACCACAGTTTCTGACTGTGACACTGCTTAGAATATACATGCCTGGGTTTCTTTCCCCCATTCCCTGCCTTCTCCTGATGCTCTATTAATTAAGCTGTGGTAGAAATCTTTGTCAAAAGGTTGGGTTTTGCATTGTATCCTGAAAGTAGTCAGACTTTGGATTTGTCTGACCTCCCCTGGGAACGTATTTTATCACTGGTTCCCTTTGACTGAGAACAGTTTCTCTGGCTTGCACGTGCTTTCTCCTGAGTTCTGTGAACAATGTTTTCCAAGAGGAAAAGAGCTGGCTTGGTGGGTGATGCATAAAATCAAATACCTGTTTTCACCAAAGAGTCAATAACCAGACACTGGCATAGATCTGGCAAACCAAATGTGGCAACAAATATAAAAATAGTTGTCATGCAAAAAGTTCTTGTCATGCTGCCCTCAGAGCACTCAAAGCCTAATTCTCCTCTCTGCACTACCCGCTCTGCACATGTGTGATTGTAGAAAGGTGCAAGGCTGTGGAGAATCAGTCCCTGTACAGCCTCTGTCTAGATTAGCATCACCTGGGATCTTCAAAGAAATAGATCTAGAAGCTCTGTAAAAAAGACTAATTTTCATATATAGGAATTGTAAGGAAGTCAACAGATGGACACAGTTGAAACTAATTTGTCTACTACAGCTCAAAAGAAATCTGGGTCATACACATGCAGTAGCTAGCGAAGCCAGAGGTATCAAGTAAATCTCCTCACTGCAAAGGGATCATTCATATCCCATGAGACTAGCATCAGACTATGGTTTAAAGCCCTTGAAACAAGCCAAATACAGATTCATTCCCATTAAAACTAAGATTGAGTTCAACAAGGTGGCAATCAAATCTTCAATGGGACATTACAGTTCCAGAGTCCCAGCCAGACTGGCATCATGTTGAAATGCACAGTAGTTTCTCAAGCCAGCTAAAGAGATGAGGCCAGATCCTCAGTTTGTTTTCAGTGGAGCTGTACTGAATTTACATCATGGAGTCCCACTGCTGTTGGGTGCTTACAAGCCAGTGATTGGTCAACAGGTAGCAACAGACTTCAGTGAAAGCAGAAAAAAACTCTTCTCTCCTGATGATGGGGTTGGGGTCATGTCTTACTAGAGGGCTAGGAGGGGATGCTGATCAATTCACTCATGCTAAGTGGAGGAGGGAGATAGAAGTAGGGTGACGAGATGAGAGATGTGAAATATTGAGGGGGGCAGGTGCCAGCAGAGCAGCAGCAGCAACAACAACAAAAAAAGCTGCCGGAGCGTAGGAAAAATCGGTGGGTGCTCTGCCCCCACCAGCAGCTCCACGGCCTGCCCCCCAGCACCAGCTCGCCTTTGCTCTCCCTCCATCTCCCCTGAGCTGGCTGCTGCATCCTGCTTGTCCCCCGTCCCTCCAGCACTTGTGCTGCCATACAACTGATTAGCGCAAGCCTGGGAGGAAGGGGTGAGGAGGAGGAATGTGGCATGGTTGAGGAAGAGATGGGGCCAGGGCGGGGATTTGGGGAGGGATCCAATAGGGCAGTGAGGGGGCAGGGCTGTGGGGCGGGGCCAGGGCAGGGATTTGAGGAGGGATCCAATGGGGGAGGGAGGAGTGGAGTCAGGGCAGGGTCAAGGTGGAGTTGGGACGGGGGGCGCAAGCCCCCTCCGTCTGTGCGCCGGAGGGCAAAATATTGGGACAATTCGCGTCCTGACCGAACATCAGTCGGGACGCGGGGCAAACAAGTAAATATCAGGACAGTCCCGATAATATCGAGACGTCTGGTCACTCTAGATAGAAGAGAGTTGCCCTTATATGGGCTTCTCCATTATAAATGGCCTTTTATGGAAGTGAGAGTGAGGATTAAGAACATAAGAACGGCCATACTGGGTTAGAACAATGGTCTGTCTAGCCCAGTATCCTGTCTTCCGTTCCCTGTTGTCCGCTCCCAGCTTCTGGCAGTTGGAGGCTAAGGACACTCAGAGCATGAGGTTGCATCCCTGACCATCCTGGCTAATAGCCATTGATGGACGTATCCTTCACGAACTTATCTAATTCTTTTCTGAGCCCCCATTAAATTTTTGGCCTTCGCAACATCCCCTGGCAATAAATTCCACAGATTGACTGTGCGTTCTGTGAAGAAATGCTTCCTTTTGTTTGTTTTTAAACCTGCTGCCTATTAATTTCATTGGGTGACCTCTGGTTCTTGTGTTGTGAGAATAAATAAGGATGTGTTATTTATTCTCTTTCTCTACACCATTCATGATTTTATAAGTCTCTATCATATCCCCCCCCCCAGCAGTCTCTTTTCTAAGATGAAAAGTCCCAGTCTTTTTAATCTCTCCTCATAGAGAAGCTGTTCCATATTCTTAATCATTTTAGTTGCCCTTTTCTGTACTTTTTCCAGTTCTAATATACATATATTTTTTGTGATGGGGCGATCTGAACAGCATGCAGTATTCAAGGTGTTTTTTGAAGATGTCTGGGAGATGCAAGAGGGGAAGGGACATCAAGAGGTCATGGAACAGGCTCCCACTGATCCTAACAAGCTTCAGGATATCAGCAAGCAACTATGTGGCGCTGCCGTCACTTCAACCACTCTGAGTTGAGCGTTGCTGTAGGAGCCACCTGCGCCTGCACCAGTCCAATGAGCTTCCCAAAACATTCTGGAGTAAGGTTGGGCTAGCAGCTGTTTCATAGACTATTGTTGCTTTGCCTGTTTAAAAGGCAGTGGGACAAGTAGCGAGGTGGTAGTGGGTGGGCTGACTCTCTCCAGAACAGACACCCTCCTGAGGGTGTCCTCTTGAAAGGGATGGGGTGATGGTGCTTCCTCTGTAGCCCTGGTGATCTGTGATTGGGAGCGCTGAATATCCAAAGAGGAACCATAATGAGAACAGAGTAGTGGGAATTAATCTGCCCTTTCTAAACACAATGGGCCAAGTTCATCTGCACTGTAATGCCACTGACTTCAGTGGAGTTTCAGCAGTGATTTATCGTCTGATAGGTGCTGAATCAATGAGTTCTGTCACATCGGTGGGCTGACAAACAATCTGGAAGAGTTCCAGTCTGGCTACTTAAAATGAAGGAAGAGATCAGCTGGGGAAAGAGAGTCAGGTTTGAATGGCCATTTGGACAGACTGGTAGAGCTTAGCAGCCTATGGCAGGAAAAAGTGCATGATGGCTTTAGCTCCTCCTCACTAACTGACATGCCGGTACGTTTCCTAAAGGTGGCTGATTCAGGTTTTATAAAATTATATAAAGTATCCAATTAAAGCAGAAAAGGGTTAAATAGTAACAAAAGTGAACATAATATAGAATCTCGAGAAAAGGAAATTAAAGGAAACAGGTAAAAAGAGTGAACAGAACCAGAGTTAATATTAGAATATGTAATGTAGAGATTTATCTCTTAGCAATCCTGTTTAAGGCTTTTTATATTTTATTACTTTTATAGTTTATAAATCAGTAAGTTTAGAAATTCAAGACTCCTGAAAAGGGCAAACTGCCAAAAGGCCTGAAAATTAACAGCTGTTGAAATCAACTTTAATTTTACCTGTCCAGGCTCAAATATCTCTTATTGCTTTGGACCAAATGATTGGATTTTGTTTTGTTTTTTTAAGAACAGTGGCCTGTCTGGAGACAGTTTCCATGTGGTACAGCTTGGGGAGGAGAGGTACTTAGGACAGCAGCTGGAGAATGGAATGTTCAGTGGCTGAAAGGGAGTGAGCTCATTGGTATGGGACTCTGCTCAGCCCCTAGCAGCCTGCCTAGCATTAACATACACCAGTTTATTATCTGGTAACCCGGCTAGGCGATTAGTCTGTGGTAAGCAGTTTGGCAGTGATCTAGAACTATTATGGATATTAAAAATAATTTATGTAGTTGTCCCAAGTCCTCTCTTATCATGCGCTTGTTTCCTGGTAGGCGTGGGCAGTGGGATATGCTAATCATTGCCACAAACAATCCCACTGCACCTTGTAAACAATCTGTGGCTTATTTGTAGCACAGAAAGAGTGTTTTGGTGAGCATGTAAATTCTGCCCCTCAGGACTGCTGTAAATTGTGTTAGCTGCATTGACTCTTGAGTGGCCTTCCATGCAGCTGGGATCACCAAAGTGCAGTTGTCTCTTTACCCTGTCATGGGATGGATGGATGGGGGTGGTGTAGAATTGGTGTAGCTGATTCTACACCACCTAGGATTCTCCTAAGGTAGGGGAATCTCCTATGGGAGATTATGGGCTTTGGGCTAAGTCATGATGGGGGCCAGGATCCAGCCCTAATATAGATATAGATATTTATTTTTGGGTCTGTCAAGGTTTTTTCCCCACTTTGAACTTTAGAGTACAAAAAGTGGGGACCTGCATGAACACTTCTAAGCTTAATTACTAGCTTAGATCTGGTACGCTGCCACCAGCCAGAATTTAGTGTCTGGCACACTTTCTGTTTCTCCAAAACCTTCCCTGGGGAACCCAGACCCAAACCCCTTGGATCTTAAAACAAGGAGAAATTAACCATCCTCCCTTCTTCCCCCCCACCAATCCCTGCTGAGTTCAGACCCAACCCCTTGGATCTTAAAACAAGGAAAAAATCAATCAGGTTCTTAAAAAGAAAGCTTTTAATTTTTACCTTTTCTTTCTTTAATTATCTCTGTAAAATCAGGATGGAAAATGCTTTACAGGGTACTCAGATTCATATAGACGAGAGGGCCCACTCCTCCCCCCAGCCTTAGACTCAAAGTTACAGCAAACAGAGGTAAAAAGCCTTCCAGCAAAAGAAACATTTACAAGTTGAGAAAACAAAAATAAGACTAATCCGCCTTGCCTGGCTACTACTTACAATTTTAAAACATGAAAGACTGATTCAGAAAGATTTGGAGAACCTGGGTGTACGTCTGGTCCCTCTTAGTCTCAAGAGCGAACAACGAACCTAACAAAAAGCACAAACAAAGACTTCCCTCCACCAAGATTTGAAAGTATCTTGTCCCCCTATTGGTCCTCTGGTCAGGTATCGACCAGGTTCACTGATCTTCTTAACCCTTTACAAGTAAAAGAGACATTAATCCTTAGCTATCTGTTTATGACAGGGTCATTTTTATTTTGTGCAAAAATCACTTTTTTGTGACAAGGGGAGTAGAAGGAACAAAGAAATCTTTGCCTGTGCAAATAATGCCTGGAATGGCATCTCCCGGGCTTAACTGTTATGGGAATGCCACTCAAGGTGGTGCTGCTATGTCACTGAATAAAAATTTAAATTCCAGTTGTGAACAGAGGATCAATTCTTCTGAAGGCTAAAAAGACTTCATTGCCTTCTACATGCAAATATGTCCTTGCCTAAACTTTCCCTCCATCTTTATAAGCCCTCTGACTTTGTGGCTGATCAGTATTGAAGCTCTGTAGCAGAGTTTGCAGAATATCCACACAGCAAGTATTTGAAGTCTCGAGTGTTCATTAGTGCTTTAAAAAAAGCTAAATTATTTTCTGGTGTAAATTGTCAGCAGGGTACATTCCAGTGGAGCTCTAACTTGCACCAATAGAGAATTTGGCCCTTTGTGTTAAACTTGCAGAGTAAACACCTTGCAACTGTTTGTTAAAGCTTAAAACAAAACCTGGAAGTAAACCAAGCCACATGTGTATGTAAGCAGAGTCAGGATGAGCTGTACCCTGACATCTGGTGGTGAATTATGGGAAGTGTGGAAAGAATGTCCGAAATGTGAAGTCTCAAATATTTGCATAGGCACACCCAGCAAGGAGCCTAGGAATGCTTATTTTGACATTTCTGGGATCCCCAATTTCTTCATTATTGGGGCAGGATAAATAAAGTGTTGCCACCTGATTATGTGAATGAGGAACTACGAGACTGCTTTATAACAGAAATGTCTCAATATAAATTAAATGACACTTGCTAGACAAGGGACATGGGTTCCAAAACTAGAGAGAGGCTGTGGACAGGTATCTGTGCCTGTGGTGCAGTCTCCTTGTGGAGCAGATGCACCAGTTCCACCCCCTTCTCTCTCCACTGTGGAATGTCAGAGTGATTGTTTTTTTATTCCCTTAAGACTCTGGATGCAGGATGCTGAGCTGAACTCACTTTGGGCTAATGGGGCACTAGCACTGGGGCTCCCCTACTATGTGCTGAGATCGCTAAGAGCTGAAATCACAAAAGGCTGAAATTACTGAGCTGGGAGCACTGAGTGCTGTGCTAACTAGTGGGGGAGCCTGAAGCTATACTGTGGAACAGAACAGCTGGCGGAGTGGAGCAGTTTTGTGGGGATGGCTGGAGCGGACCATGGGACAGCTGGTGGAGCGGAGCGGCTGCAGAGCGAGTAGCTGTGGACGTGTGGAGCACCCCACAGGAGCGAGCGGAGCCGAGCAGTTTGCAGGGACAACTGGAGCAGCTCACGAGGCAGCTGGTGGAGCGGAGCAGTTTATGAGGATGGCCGGAGGAGCAGAGTGGAGCAGCTGGTAAGGCGGAGCAGTTCGTGGGGAAGGCGGAAGCAGAACCCACAGAGAGGCAGGGCAGTTGCCCTGGACCCGTAAGGTGCCCTTTCACCCAGGCTGGGGGGAGGACTCTACAAATAGACTTCTGAATTCTGCGGTGGCATTGACCAGAGACTTTTGAGTTGTTGGACTTTGGAGTGATTGGACTTAAGACCCTAAGGGGAAAGGACATTGCCAAATGTACTTGGGGGTGGTTATGGTTGTTGTTATAACTCTGTTTGTGGTGTTTCTCTAATGGGATGCCGCATTGATTCCTTCCTTTATTAAAAAGATTTTGCTACACTCAGCTCCGTGCTTGCGATGCTTGTGAGAGGGGGAGTATTGCC
Organism: Chelonoidis abingdonii; assembly: GCF_003597395.2. Lineage (NCBI taxonomy): Eukaryota > Metazoa > Chordata > Testudines > Testudinidae > Chelonoidis > Chelonoidis abingdonii. Next base: position 335,204,762 of record NC_133769.1, read on the forward strand.
TCTTAGAGGCGCCCAGGAGGGTGTGGTATGTAAGTGTCCCAGGTCACTGGGTGGGGGCTCGAGCCGATTATGCATGGTGTTATTGAAACGGAACCCCTGGATACTGAACCCGGCCCTTGTTGCTGCCAACTCAGAGGGACAGAAGGGTTACATGTATTTTCCTGACTCTAGGCACCACACTATAGTGCATTCTTTCTGCACAGAGAATGTTGTCATTTCAGCTGTGTAAAAATGACTTCAGTGAAGTTTGTTTTCATTTAAGCTGCCAGACATCAGTGGCAAAAGGTGTGGAGATATTTTTAAATAACATATTTCATACTAATAGCTATGTGAGTATTCTATTGCATTCTGGTTGCTTCACTGCCTTTCAGGGAGAGTACAAAAGAAACATACTTTACGCAGTTTGACTTTATAACTCTTGCTAGGAATTCTGTGTAATAATATTTTGGCGTAATGCAAAGATAAGACTTGTACAATTAGTTTTTTCAATGTGTAGTTGAATTAAAACCAGCAAACCAGTACTGGTCCAGGGAATGAATGAAATATGAGTGATATTTAAAATAGAATTGCATTCAATACATTACATTCTGTTCAGGAAGAAATAGGAATAGTAATACTCCTAGAATAAGGATGGGTTGGTTGGTTTGTTTGCAGTTTAATACAAGGCAAATCTCTCAAGTTTAGTTGTATGGAAGCTACTGTAAGCTGGGTCTGAATGAGCTCTCCCCTGACATCTAGTGTTGAGCTGGGGAAGAGGACTTCAGGAGCCGACCTTTGCATGGGCACACTTCCCTTGCCTAGGTGCTCGGCATGATGGGACTGCTTTGCCTAAATGATCACTTTTGGCTGGTGTTGGATCACAGGTTACTTTGTTACCAGGAGCAGGGGTACTAAAAGGTTGTTATCCTTGTGTGAATCAAGGGCAGCAGAACTGTTTGGCATACCCTGGCTGAGGGACTCCTCCTTATCAAAACTGCACTCGCTAGGCAGGGGACATGAGTGCCAAAGCCCAGTGAGTGGAGAGAGGGTGGGGACAGGTGCTTGTACCTGGTGGTGTGGTTGCCATGTAAGGGTTTAGACACCATTTGACCCTTCCTCTCTTCAGCGTGTAATAACACAGCTGATTAAGATTCAACTGAGAGTCTCTTGTTGCACACCAACAGAGTGAAATCACTGATAATCAGGTCTAAGCATTCGGATAGCAATCAGGTCTAAGCTTTGGGATAGTGTCTCTGCCCAGTCTCCATTAGCAGTGAGGCTCCCCGGCTAACAGTTGAAGTCACCAAGAGCTGTGTTAAGTGTTGGGACCTCAAGACATCCCAGAGGGTGCAGAGTGGAGCTGTGAGCAGCCAGCAAGGTGGCTGATGCTGGAGCAAGCACCTGGACGGCAGAGCAAGCACAAGGCTCTTCTCACCAGGGTGGGAGTTGAGCTCATGCAGATGTATCTCTAAACTGCAGGTCTTCACTGACCAAGGACAACAGCTGTGAGTGGGGTGCAGTGGAGGGAGAAGGGAAAGGCACACTAAAGGAACTTTTTTGGTTGCTGGACTTAAGAACCTGAGGCAAAAGGACACTGCCCAATGTACTCTGGGGTGGGTCTTTTGCTCATTGTTTTATGTTTATGAATCCTGCTTTCAGCATTTTCCCAAATTAATGCTGGGTTACTTTCCTCTTTTTATTAAGAGATTCTTTTCTGCACTCAGACTCTGTGGGCTTGCAAGAGGTTAAGTATTGCCTCTTAGAGGCATGCACGGGGTGGTATGTAATTGTCCCAGATTACTGTGGGGTAGGACTCAAGCCTGTTTGGTGTTGTATTGTTGAGAAGGACCCCCTAGATACTGAACACAACCTTTGTTGCTGCAAACTCCAACTGGCAGAAGGGTTACATGACTGTATATGATCATATAGTGGTTAAGGAAATCTGCAGTGTGTGCTGCACAAAATAAATTAATTAGCTCTTTGAAATTCAGCACTGGTTTCACAATGAGCTACTTGGGCTGTATAAGATTTACTGCTGACTAACTCTCAAAAATGGCTTGGCTGCCCTTACAATGAAAGAATTTTTGTGCTTGTATATCCAAGTCTCCTGTGTCATTAGTCAGTTTAATATTACAGCAGCATTATAGTTTTCCACAATCACCTCTTCCACTTATCTCTTTCAGGAAAAAAAAAAACCCTCTGGGCTGATCTTTGTTTATTCTTGGCCTCATGGTGTGATATATGTACTGTTTATAATATAAAATTCAGTTCAAGCTTTATATATAACCCCCTAACTCAATGGAGAGTTGCAATGGGAAAAGGCACCACCTCGTTCTCTGCATGTTTTGTCAAAGATAAATGTGCATGTAGAGAACCATATCTAACTGGACCAACCAACAAAACCAATCTTGACTTGAAGTCAGTGGGAGCAGTGAATGCTCACATCTTTTAGACCCCAATCCTACAAATTGTTTCATGTGGGCAGATCCCTGTGTGGAGTCCCACTGAAGGCAGTGGGACCTCTGAAATCCTCAGCACCTGAAGCGAGTGGAGCTCTGTGTGGGCACAGGCTCTGCAGAACCAAGTGCAAGGAATAGGCCTGTCTTTAGGGTCCCGCCTTTCAAAATCTTATCCTGTATGCGGAAGACCTGTGGGGAACAAGGCAGCAGGAGCATAACGAAGACCTATCTAGATATCATAAGTATTCCGAAGCCATAAAACATTTTCCAGTTTTTCGCTTCTTCCTCCTAACTGATATCTTCGATGGTTTGAGAAAATGAGAAGCTGCTTAAACTAGGCTTTGATAATTATACAGCTGTTCTTTAAAGACCGGATTACCTGCTGTGAAGTCTCAGGAATAGTCCTGCTCTGTGTAAAACAGTCCTCTGTTGCGCGCTCTAATTCTTTTTGACATGGCAAGTGAGCCTCTTCAGGCTGTGTGAGCAAATGACTTAGCCACGTGCTAGGGGCCAAATTTACCACTGCCGATTCCATTATCACACACCTGCTTATGCCCATGGTGAATTTGATCCCATTACAGAGGAAACCCATTACATTTTTACACATATCGCATGATGATCTGCTACCATGATATTGTCAGGACGGTCATAATTAGCCAAATGATCGTTTTACTGTTACAGTGAAACGGGATAAGTGTTGAGGTCTTGAAATGCTAACATTTGTTTTGAGTGCAATATAAACAGTGTATTGATGGGTACTTTCTGCAGTGTTATGAGTCTGGAGGTTTTTTCCGCTCAATGAGGACTGCAGTCCATACTAGAGCTCTGCCTTTTGGTTTGTTCAAATACTGTTGTTAATAATTAGTTCTTAGATAGTGACCCTGAATGCAGAAACTCTAGCCAGGAAATATGGGTAGAATTTCTGTGCATTTAAAATGTATTTCTAACAGGGAGCCAACATGATTCCTAAGCTCCAGTTAGCAGTGCATGCCTGCCTCATATTTCTTCTAACAAGCCTTGGATTAAGTTTATGTTGAAGGCTTCTTCTCAAAGGTAGTCTAGTGCAATTGAGGATATGAAAACAAGACCATAACAGTGCAAAGGTTGTCACCTGCAGTGACAGAGCCAGGTTTTGCAACTGGATGGTCAATGTGTCATTGATGGTGTGGTGGGCTGGAGAGTGAGCCTGTCCTGCACTCGTGCAACAGCAGCAGCTCTTGTCTCGAGGAGCAGGCTGGGCTCACCACTCCAGGCATTGTGACCTAGTGCATGGGGTTACAGTGACATGGGACCCTGGATGACATGTCACAAAGCCCAGAGTGGGGAGCTGGCCCTGCCCCATAGGACAGGAGCTGCTGCCGCCCAGAGAGTGAGGGGCAGGCTCACTCTCCTGTTCTGTATGAAAATGTATGTTGTTCTCCTTCTCTTGTGTATTGCATAATATGCCTGAAAAGTGCCACACATCCATCTAAAGGCCTCTCCTACTCCCTATTAACTCCACCACTTGTCACCCGATCTGCTTACAAAAGAAGTCTTGGACCTAACTTCATCTTTTCTGGCCAAGGGCTTGAGAATTAGAACAGCGTGTGCTGGTGCAGACCCAACGTGTGTGGCAAACCCTGTTGTGTTGGTTAAAACCAAGGGTGACCAGCCTGTGGCTCTGGAGCCACAAGCGGTGCTTCAAAAGTTAATATGCGGCTCCTTGTGTAGGCACCGACACCAGGGCTGAAGCTAAAGATACCAACTTTCCAATGCGCCGGGGAGTGCTCACTGCTCAACCCCTGGCTCTGCCACAGGCCCTGTCCCCACTCCCCCTTTCCCGCTCCCTCCCCTGAGCCTGCCATGCCCTCGCTCCTCCACCCCCCCCCCGAGCATCCTGC
>NC_133769.1:335210006-335352024 GCF_003597395.2 Chelonoidis abingdonii
ACTCCACGAAACAGCTTATCAAGGAGATGTAGGGACGGAAGGTGAGGTGCTGATTGGCAGGGCCGCGGTGAACAAGGAGGTTGGGAGTGGCGGGGATAAGCTGACGGGGGGCTGCTGATGTAATATCGTGGGCTCCTTTGGCAATGTAGCATGGTAAATTCTGGCTCCTTCTCAGGCTCCAGGGTTGCCACCTCTGGTTAAAATGATTGGTTCATGAAAAAATGCTTGCTAGGAAGCAGGATGCAGGTCCCACAGGTTGATTGCATAAAGACTTGGCTGGGATGCGGTCTCAGCATTATTAAGTGGCCTCTCTCATGTAAGGAAAATGTATATTTTAAAATATTATTTAGAAATTCAAATATAAAACTTGCTTCTTGTTTTTTTTACATCTCCCCCCCTTCCCCCTTTTCTGGCCAAGGGAAAGGAAATGTTTCTCCCTCCCATTCCCCTCCGTCTATCCCACCACCACACCACACAAACATTTTTTTTTCCCATTTAAAAAGCCACAAGTCTTCTGCGAAGGCTGAGCAGGAGGTTAGGATGTGGGTAAAAATATGGGCCTGCCTGATGTCCTCTTTACACCAGTGGACTGGTGATCGGTAATTAAGGGGCCACCAAATGAAATTAATAGGCAGCAGGTTTAAAAGAAATAAAAGGAAGTTCTTCTTCACGCAGTGCACAGTCAACTTGTGGAACTCCTTACCCGAGGTTGTGAAGGTTAGGACTATAACAGCGTTTAAAAGAGAACTGGATAAATTCATGGTGGTAAGTCCATAAATGTCTGTTAGCCAGGAAGGGTAAAGGAATGGTGTCCCTAGCCTCTGTTTGTCAGAGGATGGAGATGGATGGCAGGAGAGAGATCACTTGATCATTGCCTGTTAGGTTCACTCCCTCTGGGGCACCAGGCATTGGCCACTGTCGGTAGACAGGATACTGGGCTGGATGGACCTTTTGGTCTGACTTGGTATGGCTGTTCTTATGTTTATGTAATGGGTTGCTACAAATAAAGCCTAATGATGACAAAGTAAATATCAACATGACTAACTTTTTCATGGCTGATCAGATTAGCAGAAACCTCTAGTCCAGGGGTTCTCAGACTGGGGGTCAGGATCCCTCAGGGGGTTGCGAGGTTATTACAAGGGGGGTCACAAGCTGTCAGCCTCCACCTCAAACCCCGCTTTGCGTCCAACATTTATAATGGTGTTAAATGTATTTAAAAAATGTTTTTAATTTATAAGGAGAGGGGGGGTTCGCAGAGGCTTGCTATGTGAAAGGGGTCACCAGAACAAAAGTCTGAGAACCACTGCTCTAGTTACTCTGGGACTGTGCAAGGAGCTTGTGTAACAGAGAGAGAACCTGGAAAATAGAAACTCAATTGCTAGGATTAAAAGTTTGCAAACTTTGGTTTTCCTAAAGGCAAATAAATGGTTCTCCACAGACACCCAGTGATTGGCCTTTGAGATATGAAACAAATCCTTTATATTTGTGGGGGCTGGGGGTGGGGAAGGAAACTACAGACTAGTTTGTAACTCTAAAGGGCATTGATTTATGTGCTATGGCTGCTGCAAACTCCCTTCTAGCCAGCTGCCAGCACAACAAGGGGCAGCTCATAGCATGAGAATCTTCAAAGTCTACATAACTAAGCATAGAACTGGAAGGAACTCAGAGGTTCTAATCTTGGCTCTAACACTGACTCTCAGTGCCTTTAAATCAAGCCACTTAATCCTTCTGCCTTAGCATTCTCATCTGTGAAATGTACATAAAATCCATGGGGTGGAATGGTGGTGGTAAATAAATATTCATTGCGGTGATTGACTTAGTTAATGTTTGTTTAGAAAAGCACTATATGTGTGTTTAAAGTTCAGTAGAAAGCACTCAGCACCCGTCCAGTGGATGGGGTTAGTAGATTCCAGACTTCCAATTATTTGGGCAATTGTCTTTAAGAAAACAACTACTTTTTTAATATTCAAAACAATGCAGAAATTGTAGCATCAGCAGCTGGGCACCAATTCTGCTGAACCAGTTGGTGGCTAAAAGATTCCCTTCTTACATACAGTGTAAAAGGTTAGACCAACCCTCTGCACAGTGATATGACCAGGTGGACAGGATCAGTTACATGGGAGGGGAAAACCCTCCCAAAATGGCTAACACTGGCTCCATCCCTATTTCGCTACATCCTGACAGTAACTGTAACACATTTAGCAGAGCTGTAGGATGGAATAACTTCAGTAGTTATTCTCCCAGCAGCACCATAAAGGAGAGTGGAGGGATTTTATGTTTGTTGTTCCTGAAGCTTATTCACAAAATTTAAAAATCATCTGAAGATGCATCAGGATTTAGGATAGAAGACTGGGAGTCAGGAAATGTGGCCTCTATTTTTGACTTTACTCTTTGTCTTCGGGCAAGACACCTAACCATGCTGTGCCTCAGATTCATCTATTGGTTAAATAGGAATAATTCTTACCTACCTTTGTAAAGCGCTTCAGTTATATAAGATCAAAATGTTTTATTTCATTATGCATATTTGTGGTGCCTAAACTCTACGGAAAACTGACAAAAATAGCTACAAAGTTCTTATTCTGGAGAGAAGGCTAGAAGAGAAGATAGACACTCGGAGATTAACCTAAAGCTCAGATCCAAAGTGCATTGAAGTCATTGTAAAGCCTCCATTGATGTCAGTGGGGTTAAGATTGGGGCCTTTGTTATTACTTAACAGATGCTACGTTAAGTGTCTGCGTAGAGCAAAATATTGGTATTGTACTCTGTTTTCCCCTGTGAATAAACGTTAAAAACCTACATCTCTGTTGCACTCTGAATGAAAATAAACATCTCAGTACTTACATCATAAAGATGTGGTTAGCTTGGAAACCCTCATGACAGCTGTGGGGATGAGAAACATTGGTTGGCTGTGTTTTTGTGCTTCCTAGTAAAGAAGCCGTCCTAATGAAGTGGGCATTGAGATGTTTGTTTTCATACTGAGTGCAATGACATCGTATCTTTCAACAGTTAGCTGATTCTTCGTGCTGACTCTGAGTAGCCCCTACACCTCAGATTGCAGAGCTCTTTAAAATGGCACTGAACAGGTGCATATTTTGATTCAGTTAAAAATAGTGAGTGAAATCCAGACTGTATTGAAGCCAACAGAAAAATTTCCATTAACTTCAGTGAGGCCAGGATTTTACCCCATCATTTGAATTCATTCTTGAATAATTCAAAAAACCGCTTTGTGGACTTTCTTCAAACTTTGCAGCAGAGTTCACCTGTTGACTAAGAACATGCTTTGGAAATTTCTGCCCCAACGATAATATATTTTGCAACTAATAAGCAACTGACAATAGAGAGTTAGTTAAGGTTCAGATGGCATTTCCATTTTATAGCATTACAGAAGCAGTGCTCCACAAAGGAAAGCAATTGTAGATGTTCTCTTTGAAGGATATCTGTCTAGAAAAAATGGGGAATTGGATGTTGCGGCAAACAGAATTTTTCTGCCAAACAGATTACTAGAAAGTTGACTATTCTATTATTTAAAAAAAAAACTGTAGTAATAAAAGTAACCAGTCATAAAATAATTAGTAAAAGAACAGGGAAAAAGTCTTTTAAAAATAATTCTCAGCCATTGATCTATCAAGAAAGCAATAATACCTACATTGAAAAGTGATGGGTGATTTTCGGGTGTGTCTATTAAAAGTGGCCTAATTTTCAGACATGAGCATTCCAAGGTGTACCAAGCTGATCAACCAGAAACTGGGGGTCCAAAATATCCTCTCATTTAAGAAATTTTAGGCCTACAAGTATAGTTAAACTGTGTGTTTTAATGATTTTCTGATGTGAAAGAATGCCAGTACAGTGGAACTGTGGTTTCATTCATCTCCTGTAACAGGAACAGTTCAACTATATGGATTAAACAATTACTTTCCAAAAGATATTTGTATCAATGCTGGAGAGTTTTCTGCTCCTTTGCTATGGTTGATCAATGGGGCTTTTGGTTGTAAGGGTCCAGCTGAAAGTAATATCTTTGATTTTTCTTTGTTGTCAAAGACTGTCACACCTTTGTTTGGTGCCACTTGCAGGCAGTGTTGCAGCATGTGGGAATGCTATTGGTTAAAAAAGAGCCATTGTAGTCAAGGTCAGAGGTGAAAGTAAGCCGGTACGGCCCAGTATGGCGTACTGGCAAAAGCCAGTACTCCGTGCCGGACCACACCAGCTTCCGCGGCGGGGATTTAAAGGGCTCTGGGCTGCCCCAGTGGCTCCGGTGGCCTGGCTGGGGCTGGGATTTAAAGGGCTCTAGGTGGCCTGCAGCAGCAGGAGCTCTGGGCCCTTTAAATTCCAGCCCCAGGCCCTTTAATTTGCCCCTGAGCCCTGGAGACTCCCAGCCACCTTTTCAGCTGGGAGCCCCTGGTTGATTTAAAGGCCCCGGGGTTCCCAGCCACAGCCGATGCCCCAGGGCCTTTAAATCTTGAGAGCCCCCGCCTCTTCCAGTTGAGACCACGCCTCTTCTGGATGAGGCCATGCTGCCCTCAGTACTCAATACCGATAAGTCCTGTAAGTTACTTTCATCCTGGTCAAGGTGCAGTTCTCATTTGGATAAATAGCTTAGGTTTTTGCATATCTTCAAACTAGAAACAAATATAATCTGCCTGACCTGCAATAGCATTGAAATATCTAGTAGGACTTTCTCTGTTTACCTGCATGATGGAGATTGTGCTACTATGCCGTATTGTGATTTAGGAAGTTCTCTGATTTCTGAATCTGATGTAGTAGTCATTCCACTACAATGATCAAAATGCATCTTGCCCATACAAGCCTGATCCTGAAAGGTACTGAGCACCCTTTTCTCCCATGAAAATTAATAGAATCAAGCCTTGTAATGTGACTTTACTGCTTACAAAGGATTTCACTGCTTTACACCCCTGAAGGTATGTCTACACTACAATGCAAGACCAAGGTTAGTGGGATTTGAATCGGTGGACCCTGGATTAGAGAATCCAGGGCTTGAGCGTCCCTAGGTTTAAGCCCAGGGCCACACTGCAGCATACAGACCTGAGTCAAACCAACCAGATACCGTATTCCCTAGTGCCCTCCTGAAATGTGTCCACTCTAGCCCTTTGACTGTGGTGCAGTGTGGGAAAACTCAACAGTCCACTTTGCATGTCACAGGACGTTTGAACAGCTCGCCAGCACAGCCTGCTGAGCAGTCACTTTGGGCTGCTCGCGCCCGACAGCCGAGCCAGCAACATGGAGAAGGTGCCATTTGAAGATCTCTCTTGCGCTTTCATTCCTGTTTCAGGAAATGGGCGCTGCTCCCGTGAGATGCTGGTGAACATTTTGCTGGCATATTCTTACTCATGGAAGGCACCTAATGGAGCAGGAGGAGGAGGAGGACCCAGTCATTGCAGACTCAAAGTGGCTGATGCTGCTCATGACACTCAGTATAGTTGCTGATGCCTCCTACATAGACTGGTGCTTCTGGAGCAGGGACACAAGCACAGACTGCTGGGACCACATCATGTTGCAGGCCTGGGATGACCAGCAGTGAGTTGAGAAATTTTGCATGAAGAAAGCTACATTTCTGGAGCTTTATGAGCAGCTTGCCCTGACCATAGAGAGACGTGCCTGAGGTCACTCTTGCCTGTCCAGAAGCAGGTCGCTATAACCGTCTGGAAGCTGGCTACCCCAGGCTGCTATAGGTTGGTTGCCCACCAGTTTGGTGTTGGGAAGTTGACTGTGGGTACAGTGGTGACGGAGGTTTCTGAGATGATCAGGCATGTGATTTACCCAAAGGTGATAGGAATAGAAGAGATTCCTGAAGTAACTGCTGACTTTGAGGGAATGGTGTTTCCAAATTGTGCCAGGGCCATTGATGGGACTCATGTCCCCATAGTTTGCCTTCCTCAAGGAGCACGAGTACATAAACCACAAAGGACACACCACTGTTAGGCAGGCGCTCACGGGCCACAGATCAATTTATGATTGTCAATACGGGCTGCACTGGAAAAGTTCATGATGCCAGGGCTTTTTGCTGAACAGGAGTCTGTATTCATGGACAGGCTGGAACACTATTCTCACCTAATCACACTGTAATAAATGGAGTTACTGTCTCCTCCGTTATTCTGGGGGACCTGGCATACCCCCTTTTGCCTTGGCTTATGAAACCATTCCTTAATATCAGGAGCCCTGGCATATGACCGTTTAATTACACGGTCAGCAGGTGTAGCATGGTTGCTGAACGTGCTTTTGGCAGATTGAAATCCCGTTGGAGATGTCTACAGAGCTGTTTGGATGCCAGTGTCATCAACATTGTGTGCATCACCGTGGCTTGTTGTGCTCTTCATGATCTGTGTGCAGCCAGAGGTGAGCGATTTCCTGCAGAATGGATCTATGGCAGGGATGGATTGTTGAACCACTACCCTCAGTCAGAAAGTGCACCTGCCACAGCTGGATGCAGCCAGGCAACAGGAATCAGGGATGCTCTGTGCTCCCATGCGATGGGCTTGCATGGGCTAATGGAAGAGGGAGAATAGCACATTTATGAATGCACTTGGGGGGTCGATTGGGGTGGGGTTCAGAGTTTGGGGTTGGGGAGGGACATAGGTGCTGGAACTAGAGGTGCTGGAGGTGCTGCCACACCCCCGGCTTGAAATGGTTTCCGTTATGTACAGGGTTTACAGTTTGGTACAAATTGTACCAAATTGTTCCAGCACCCTTGGATAGGGGGTTGATTGTATGCAATATACTTATGTACCTGACTGCTTGCCAAATGTGGGAGGGGAAAGAGGGTTGACTCACGGTGTGGATTGATGTAAGGAAATGATTGATGTATGGATCGATGTAGTTAACTGTGTATTGAGAAATATTGTTTGCATACTAATTTCTAGTTGTCCCTGGTTAGGTGTTTACCTTTATTATTTGAAATACACATTGTATGATGTGATGTAGTGATAGCAATACACATTCTTGATCAAATAAAAGGCTTTATTTATAAACATTAACCCATTGCCAGGCAGGCCAGCTGCCATCACCACACAGAACAGCATTAACCAAAAAAAGTGCAAACAGTGAAACCACGTACAAGCAGAAACAACCTATTGTTTCATGTTCTCTGACAACCACTCCCTTCTCATTTCCTCTCCTTCCACATTTGCTGTGCACTGTGCATAGTGGGAGGAAAGAGATGGGGGAGGCATCCACAGGGGTGAGTATCAGTATGGGGGACAGTTGCTCTGCCCAGCTGGTCAAAAGGGCCCAGTTACATGGGCCACCAGCCATGGAGTTGCCCGAGCTGTTTCTGGACTGCTGCACAAGGTACCACAAAGGGGACTCAGGCCAGGGTGTGGGTGCAGCAGGAGCTTGCAGTCATTTGTGATAGTAGCCATTCAAGCAGTTCTTTTTTCTGGGCTTTGTCATCCTCTCTTTGCAGTTCCTGGAACAGGAACAGCTGCAAAGCAAGGATATAAAATGTTACTTTTCCAAATTGAACTTCAGTATATTTTGAGAGGGATGTTTCAGGCCACAGAAGTTCCCCAGACACAGCTGGGTTAATCACAATGAAAGAAGTGCAGAGACAATGATAAGTTTAAAAAAAATCAAAGCTGCTTTAAAAAAATTGTAGAACAGTTTGGATTTGAGGGGGCAGTTGGTGGCCATGCTACAGGATTTTCTATTATTTCAGGCCTTCCACAGTTTGGTGAACATTAACAGTTCTTGTGGGCTTGTGGAAAAGGGAGATGTTGTTGGTCTCATGCTGCTGGTGGGAAACCAGCAGTGTATGCAACCAAAGTCTTCCATGTATAGTGACTGAGCAGGGCATCTATAAGTGGTGTTGGCTGGTAAGTTACTGAGGTGGCCCTGGAAAATAATCCTTCCCCCAGCATGTCACTACCTATCTGGAGTTCCTGCTTCAGGAAAAGTTTGCAGCTTTCAGTACCTGGGATTGGGTCAGAATTCAAGAAGAAATTAACAGGATGCTCTGTTAGCTTCCATATGACTTAGCATGGTATGAATGAAACACCTACAGCTAGCCCTGTCAGCTACCCCAGCTTGTGGGGCCCAGGCTATGGGGCTGTTTAATTTCAGTGTAGATACTGGGGCTCAGGCTTTAGCCCGAGCTCTGGGATCCTCTGCCCTCATGGCATTTTAGAGCCTCAGCTGAAGCCCGAGCCTGAATGTCTATAGCCCTGGGGCCCAAGGTCTGCAAGACTGAGTCAGTTGACATGAGGCACTTGCAGGTGTTTCACTGCAGTGTAGACATACCTTCACAGGTTTCTGTTTGGTTTAGTTATAATAACATAACAACATGTTTTTATTCTAACAATTGTCATTACTCACTTCAAAGCTAAGTGGGCATTGCGTCTGCATCACATCCACCCTAATGGAGGAGCTCTGCCAGCCCAAAGCATTAATCATTTCTGCTTCATTTGCTGGGCTGAACACTAGACGAGTGAGTTCATATAATGGGGTCCTTGATAACGTGACCACAAGTGTTTAATATGCTGAATAACCAAAGTCCAAAGATTTCAAAGGACAGGAGTCTATGAAGTGATTCTTGAGTGTTTCCATAGTTACCCTCCGCTGAAGTACTGTAACTCCTGTTATGAAGCTCTTAACCCAATGTTCAGAACTGACCTGACTGAAAAGCCTGGAATATCACAGTTCTTGGTGTGTGGTTGTTTAGGTAACAACTTGAGAATGCTCCCTGTGTCTGAAGTAATAGCTACTCCTGGTTCTAAATACATTCTGATACTGAGCCCCCAGTACTGTGTTAGGACAGAATTTCTCAACATAAGGGTCACAAACAGGGGTCACAGCCACGTAGGGTCGCAGGAACAATTTGTATAGTGGGGGTGCTGAAAGCCATTCAACCAAACTGTAAACCCTATGATGGAAACTACTTCAAACCAGGAGGTGCGACAGCACCCCTACTTCCAACACCTATGCAGCCACCTTGCTCTCCCCCTATTACCAGATTTGTGAGGAGGTGTTTGAGGGAGGGGAGTACTGGATATACAAAGAGTTGAGAACCGCTGTGCTAAGTGTTTGACATATAAGGAGATTGATCCCTTCCCGGGTGCCCTTGACACCCTTAAGTATTACTGGAGAGGGTGCAGAAGTGCTGTGCTGCAGCTCTGACCTCGAGAAGGAAGTCTGGCTTAGCTACCATTTCTTCAGGGGGCTCCTGAGCAGCCCATGCTGGCACAGCCCTTGGAGAGGGTTCAGCATTCTCTCCTGCACCCCTCGCCAGCCCAGTTAGCTGACTAGTTCAAGGTGAATAGGGCCATGCCCTTTTTGGGCAGTTAATGCCTATGGGGCACTAGAAAGGAGAAAGGTTGGCAGCACTTCCAAGCCACATTGTGGCTGGCTGCTGTCTGGGGAGAAGGTGGGGCTGAAGAGTGGCTCATTGCACCATCCCTCACCTTGCCCACTCACATAGTGACCTGCCCACTGTTGCATTATACTAATGTGAGCTCTTTCTTCTCTCACCCCTACTTGTCAACACCCTTTCTGCATAGGAAGGATTAGGCCCCACTCCCACAACAAGTAACTTTTATTTTTTGCATTATTCATTTTTAAAGCTCCTGCTCCTCCCTCTGTCCCAAATAAAATGAAGGAATGATTTTTAAAAATGCAGATCTTCAGCCACGACTAGGATAAATATGGGCTTTCTCTGGCAGCTCCTCACCACCTCCTTGCAGATCAGTGAAAGTGAGTCACGCTTATGTAGGCTGATCAAAGCGCTTGTCCTTTCAGCACCAGCTGTCGGATTTCCTAAATCAGCATTACTGCTGAAGCCCTCCAAGTAATCCAAGTGCAGGCAAAGGGTTACAAGCACAGGGAAGCAGCCAGATTGTGCAAGAGATTTGGGAAGACCTGTGATCTTATTTGAGAACACTTTCTCTGCTTGCAATCTTCTTTTTGCATGTGTCTCCTTACATTTGTGGCTATCCTCTTACAAGGTCCATCCTCCTGCCATTGACGTCAGTAGGAGTTCGCCATCAGTTTTGATAAGAGCAGGAACAGGCTCAGTAGGAAAACGCTTTACTTCTACCTAGCTCTGCCCTGTTTATTCTTAGCAAAATAAAAGGCCACACACTCTGGGATGTGTTTTTCAAAAGTGCTGAGCACCCTCAACTCCAGTTGAAGTAATTGGGAATTGCAGGTGCTCAGCGTCGCTGAAAATCAGGCCCTGTCTGCTTAACATGTATTTCACGTTCTCTGCGATGGCAACAGGATTGGGTAGCAGACATAGAATTACGTCTTGCAAGAGGCTGAGCACCTTCTGAATGGTACTGAATACACTTAACCGCTGCTGACTTCACTGGGAGCTAAGGATGCTCAGCTCCTCCCAGAGAAACTCCTCATCTTGTAGGAATGAAAACTTTGCTTTATTAATATACAGGGAGTTACGCTTGTAAAGAGCCAATGCAAAATGACCTTTTCTGAATCAGTTTGTAAATTCATGGCAGAATTTTCAACAAGAATCTGACAATAAACTATTGATATTAGTGATAAATGCAGTGGGAAAATAATTTACCAAGCTGCCAAATTCTGTGTAGTTTAGGTCCTGCATTATGAATACTTTGAAAGTTGTGTGGTCTGTCACCAGTACATCCTGATCTGATTGTACCATGTTCATTTTTTCAGTATTGGTCTCTGCGACTCTCAGTATGAGTTTGCAATTTTAGAACGTTATTCAAAGTTCCACACACAAAGGTGTGCTCATATGTTCCTTGCTCCAAGGCACATTCATTTATGGGGAACCTACGATACGTGCAGTATTTTGTTAACAGTTTGAAACAGAGTTGCGGGGGTTGTGTTTTTAATTATTTGCTAAGTGCTAACAGTGTGCTTGGTGCTGTACAAGATGCACAAAAGTCAGCATCCTTGCAATATTTTAGTTCATCTGTGAATTAATTAAATGTTTTTCTGTCTGTTCAGCAATTGGTATGGGAAATCTCTGCCATTCTTCGTTGTCTCTGATTTGCTTCCCTTTATTCCTGCTGCAGGGAAAGCTGCTTCTCCCCAATCAGTCCAGAAGCATGTCCCCTCGTGCAGTCCTTTATCTGCCCCAACAGAGCCTTTGTACTTGATGGTCATGTGCAGTTGAAGACGGGTCTTCAGACCCAGGAACGGCACCTTTTCCTCTTCACAGACATCCTTGTTGTTGCCAAGTCCAAGTAAGTATCATTCCTAAGGGAATATTCTTGCAGAGCAGCACCCTTCCTCAGTACAGCATCCCATGAATTTCCCTAATGCTATCTTCAGTAGTGAATCTTCCCTGGATTTCATGAGAGCTTCTTAGTCTGCCAATGGGAGTTGAGCTCCTAACTCCCTTAAGTGCTTTTGTACACTCACAAATCAGTCAATCCAGACTAGAATATGGTAAAGGAATCATAAATTTGTACGTTAATTCAATATTGGAGGGTATTTTAGAAATGCTGCCTTAAGCTGAGAGTGGGAATGTTGTCTAGTGGATGGAGTAGGAGTTAAGCATCTTGAGTTCCATTCCCAGCTCTGTCTGTAGCCAGCTGTCCAAACGTTGACAAGTCATTTAAGCATCTTGGATCTCAGCTCATTCATTTGAGAAATGTGTGTAATATCACTGTCTACATAACATGGTGTTAAAGATTTAATACGTGTCTGGGAAGTCATTTGATATCCGCAGATGATTAACGTTTCTATAGAAAATTTAATATTAAAGTATTATAGTGAGCATTTCTGTCCTCTTGGAATTATCTTTCAAATACCATTTCTGGTGCGGCAAAAAAGGTGGTAGTATTGAGGGGGAGCTGTTTATGTGTAATCAGGCTTGTTGTTGAGCTCAGATTATTCATTCTACCATTCGCAATTAGATCAAATTTACAAGATGGATCTAGCATGCTAGCCTTTTGCAGCAGTTGTGGTTTAAGGCAAATCTTAAGAGTACTTTCACTTGTTTAGCGTTTTTCATATTTTTCCTTAACGCATAATGTACCTTCGTTCTCTGTAAGGCACCATGTGCTTACTTTCAGGAGGGTGGATGGTTTAAATGTGAATCTTGTGCTTGTTGCAATACAGCTTTACCCTCAAATGGCTATTTTAGAGGCTGCTGGGAAGAGCCAATATAAATCCATGTTTTCCATAGACATCTGAGCCATGTCTGTCTGAATCACATATAGTAAACATAAAACCGCTAGTTGAATTCCTTCACTTTGTGGATATTTTATTTCAAACACATATCACTATCCATGGGGTGGTGAACATCGATAGGGCTCGGTCCTTACACGTATTATTATTATTTATTATTTGCACTGCAGTAGCACCCAAGTGGGTCAGGGTCCCACTGTGCTGGGTGCTGTATAAGCAATGTACTAACTCACGCAGAGCAGTAATTTACATGTATATTTATTATTAATAGTAGATTTGTATTACCATAGTGCCTACATGGCCTCTAGGGAATGGTAGCTAAATACACAGCACTTAATTTAACATGGAGGAGAGTCGTAAAATTTCTGAAGGAGTTGGAAAAAATGAATGTTTTTTCCATGTGTGAATTTGATACAAGTTAAACCAGCTCAAAGTAATTTAGGGTTTAAAGAGGAATAAACAGAGCGGGGTTCTGGTAATAAGAAAATGATCCTCCGTTCCTATTGGTTGTTAAAGGTAGTAATAAGAACAGTATTTTGAATATTACTTGGTGTGTCTTGAAGTACCGATTGGTATATGATCTATCAAGCTGTTCTATCAGCAATTAATATTTGAATCCTATATCGCTAATGGGAACTGTTTAAAGTCAGCAGTTGCCAAAAGTTATGCAGTATCATCTGAGGTACTGTAGTTATTTCCTATTTTAAGTAGTACATATAGGAAACCTGTGATGCACCATGTACCAATATATGGTGATCAGTGTTGACTTCTTAATGTCTGATGTGAACTTAAGACTGTAGTGCACCGGAGTAAATCTGAACTGAAATGAGGATCCTGTTGAATTTGACTCAGCTACAAAATTATTTCCCATAAAAATGGCTAATCTGTAATAATCTTCTGTGTTAAGTACTTCTCTAGTTTTGGTGGCTGCATGTGTCTAAGAGACATCTTTGTCTTTCTTTGGACACGTGTTTCTCTATATTTAGAGGTACTCCTAATTTGCAATGTATGTGCAGGCTCAGCCCAAATCAGTCACCCTGGAATCACAAAGGAATCTCATTTATAATTAGGTTTTCATTATCAGTAAATGGGTCCAAGTTTTTTCTTTAAAAAGACCTCAGCAGGCTGTCAGCTCTCTGATTCCACTCCTGTAAGATGGTGGAGAAGTGACGAATACCAGTTACCCCCAGTGAAGTCTATGGGAGTGGAAGGTGCTCAATACCTTGCAGGAGACGTTCAGTGCCTCAGCAGGTTGGGAAAGGAGATGTGCAGTATGGGTCAGTGGATAGGATGGGGGTTCTGTTCCCAGCTCAGCAAATGACTCCCTGCATTTGACTTTGGACAAGTCACTTATGGGTTTTTATAAAGCATCTCTGCAAATTAGACAGTTAACCTTTCAGTTCATCAGTTGACCAAACGGTTAAAAATATAAATATAAATAAATATAGTGATAATATGCAGATGCTGGGATGCTGAGGGCCATACCAAATAACTAAATAATTAAACATTTGCTGAACTTTTTTGAGTTCTTTGAGATCCTCAGATGACCAGTGCAATAAAAGTGCTAAATATTATCAACAAATATTATTCATCACCTGTTGTTGTTCTGTGAAAGCTTTTAGTCTGTGCAGCTCATGGACTCAGTTTCCTCTTCTGTTTTTGACTATCCCTCCCCATGAGATATTTACTTTGGTGTTTCATGTGTAAGCGGGGGAATGGTCCCACTATTGCGGGGATTTCGCTGCTTCTGCATACCCTGCTGAGTGTTAGCGAAAGGATCTGAGTCCTCACTCCCACTTCCTTACCCAGAGGCCCTCTTGCCCTTGAGGACTCCCTTCCACTCTCCTTCTGGCAGAGTCCTCATACACATACAAGGCTGGCCAGAGATCTGGGGGGCTTCAACCCCCAACCGCTGCTATGGTCACCTAGGACAGGGCTGGTATCCCCACTCCGGGGTACTATCTTTTGCACTGCACACCTCCCTGACCCATGATAACATAACAATTAAGGCAAATACAAGTTATTTAATTAAATTCAATTATTAAAGAATAAGGAATAAGAGTTAAAAGGAAAACACATCTGGCTGATCTGTGGCAGAGAACATCACAACAGTGTCGCTGGAATGTCAGGAAGTTCCAGTCTGTTCCTTGTAGGTCGAGGACTCCTCTCAGGCCTCATTGTTTGCTGCGGGGACGCGCGGGTTCACACTTGCTACTGGACGCATGCCCCACACTCAGGCTTGGGTGGAGAGACGTTCTCAGGTGCACCCCAGCTCTGTCAGGTTTACGATCCCCCTCCAACGCTGGCCAGAGCCCCCTTCGGCACAAGAGTCCTCCTGTGCTGGCCCACTGCCAGGGTCCCTCGCTCTCCCGTGCTCACGCGACCCAGCTCCGGACTTGCTCCAGCCTCTAGCTCCCGCACTGCAGCGCCATGGCTGCTGCTGCGGCTCTGCCTTCAGCTCCCTGCGGGCTGCTTCTCTGGCCTCCTCTGGTCAGTTGCTACAGCTTCGCTCCCAGGGCAGGTCCTGCTCTGTAGGCTGCCTTCTGTCGACACTCTCTCAGCTCTCACCTGTTTCCTGGGCTGCTTGTCTGGCACCCTCCCTGGGCTTCGTTTTTGCTGCAGCTCTCCTCCCAGAGCAGGTCTGCTCTCTCTGGGCTGTGCTCTGGCTTTTTGGGCTGCAGCTCTGCTCCTAGCAGCTTAACTTGGACCCCCTGCTCTCTCCTTAGCTCGGCCCCACTCTGTCTGACTCAGACAATTCTAGCTCACACAGAGGGCAGGACCCCCCAGCCTCCTGACTCCTTGATTAGCCTGCCCGCCCTGTCAATCAGGCTGATCTGGAGCATTGGCCTCTCAACATTGATCCTGGAGACTCAGTCTCAGTCTCCTGATTTCCCATCGACCCCTCCCTTTTTAG
Source organism: Chelonoidis abingdonii (assembly GCF_003597395.2). Taxonomy (NCBI): domain Eukaryota; kingdom Metazoa; phylum Chordata; order Testudines; family Testudinidae; genus Chelonoidis; species Chelonoidis abingdonii. The sequence continues at coordinate 335,225,041 of NC_133769.1, forward strand.
TGCTGGGAGCTAGCAACCAAACATCTCCACTGAATGTTAGTAAGGGGACAACAGTCCCCTTACAGTTGGATCTGATCTTCCCTGTGGTCGGAGAGTGTTTCAGGTGGCTCCTGCCTAATGGTCACAGTTCACTACAGGGGCCATTACGCCTAGTAATGATGGTTCAAGGTGGTGGTAGTCCTGCCTAGTGGCTACTGCCAGGGCAGGAGCAGGGGAACCTGAGCCCTCCCTCTTCCACCGGGTTCCGACTCAAGGCTCTCTGAGACTGACTCAGCTGCTCATCTGCGTTTCTGTGGTGATCAGCTTTGGGCTTCTGGTCCACATCCCCTCCTCCGGATGCTGCGGATCCCTTCGTTCACCGGCTCAATACTGGCTCTCTGGCACTTCCCAGCATGCGTCTGCTCCCTGGCTTACCTGCCCCAGACTGAGTTGCCAGGCTGGCTTTTAAACCCCTCCTCCAATCTGAGCATACCTGGCCATGATGTGGGGGGACAGGTTCTCTTTAGCCCGTAAGTGTTCCTTAACCCTGTGATCGGCGGGTGTTGCAAGGGACTCCTGCCTAGTAAGAGGTTGATACATCCAGTCACACTCCCCTTCATATTTATGTTGAGTAGAACCTTCCTTGCATTCTGCACAATACGGCCTGCTCAAAGTGACTAAGAATGGGAAAACTGAGAACTTTAGGGTTATTTGTTGGTTTGTGTCCACTTTTATGCAAAGCATTGATTTAAGCAACTTGTTCCCCACGTTTTACTCATTCCCCTTCTCCTGTCCCTTTGTTCCCCAAGCCTCCAATTCTAAAGAAGCTGAGCACAGGATTTTGTACATTAAGGAGGGAGAGGTTTAAGAAACACAAGATACTGCTTCGCTTCACTTTGTTCTTTGCATCTAGGCATGTACGTTCTCTGTGGAGCTAGTCTGGAAGTAGAAGGGTCCCTATGTCACAAAGACAAATCACTCTCTTATTCTGTTTCCTGTCACTCATGCAGAACTAGCTCTCACTTGCATGACTCCGGCTTGGTTTTTTCATAACCCAGAGCACTCGCGTAACAGACCTTGCATTCTAGGTGTGTGAGAGTGTGAGGGAGTAGAGAAGAGAAAGCATTAGTGAGGGACCTGGGAAAGGGGAAAGACTGCGAACACCCAGATAAGGAGCAGGGGTGGCTCCAGGCACCAGCGCAGCAAGTGCGTGCCTGGGGCGGCAAGCCATGGGGGGCGACCTGCCGGTTGCTGTGAGGGCAGCAGTCAGCCAGCCTTCAGCAGCATTTCTGTGGGAGTTACTGAATTACCGCCAAAACCGCGGGACCGGTGGACCTCCCATAGAACCACCGCCGAATTCTCATGAGCGACAGACCTCCCGCAGAAATGCCGCCGAAGGCTGGCTGCCTGCCTTGCTTGGGGCGGCAAAAAACATAGAGCCACCCCTGATAAGGAGGTTGTGTGTTTCCTGTGATTGTAACAAAGGGCTGGGAGCCAGGAATACTCTAGTTTCTAACAGAGCCACTGATTCATTTTTATCACCTTGAATGAGATAATTTGAGCTCTTTGTGTCTCATTTAACCCAGATATAAGATTGGATACAATACAAAATTTGATTCTGCAAATAAACTGTCCTGGATCTTATGCAAGGAAAAATCCAAGCTTTATGGTGAGTGTTTGGGTTTTAAAAAAAATCAAGTTATATTTACTGCCTCTCAAGAAAATTTAGATAATTTGGGGGCATTTCTCTTCAATCTGGACTGGAAGTAAAGAGACTAGTTGATTCCAGGTATGTAATGGATGCCCTGCTTAGCTGGGAAAAGCAATTGAATGGCTTGTTTGGAGTTGTGGATAAACTCGGTTTTTTAGAATGTGTACATATCAAGATGGAAAGCATTTGTTGTGTTTATCTAACACACAATGCCACCAAAACCTCATGCACACACTGAATACAGAAGCCATCCTGTTTAGCAACCATTGGTCAACATCCCGTAGTTCAACCAAGGGTTGGAATTTCACTGACTGTGATCCCACCAGCAGTCACTCTTCCTGCTGAAGGCTTTTGATGCCAGATAGAAGAATCAGATCCCTTTTTAGGCCGACCCTGTTTTATGCAAGAGCTGCAGTCTCAGACAGTAATCCACTTATCAAGTCAGGCAAACTCCACAGCAACAATTTCCAGGCAGACAATACTTTACAGAGCTACAAAGTCAGCTTGTTAGAAGCAAATTAACTTGGAGAGGGCCACACAAGGGTCCCTTTCAGTTACTTTCACTATCACCAAAGTGGAGTATCAAAGCCTTAAACTTAGTCCATGGTTGTGCTATATCTTTGGGCACACACAAGTAAATCCTCCTGTTCTGCTGTGGCCACATGAGGATTTAAGCCATGTTTACTCACTGTTGGTCGGCTGTAGCTCCCCAGCTGATAGTTTACAAGTGTTTCTCCTCTGCCAGCCTTGTGAAAGGAGAACGTACGAGAATCCAAATAAATTGAGACTAGGAGGAAAAGAGAATACGCTAGTTATCTTATTGAAAGATCCTTGATCTCCAAAACAAAGTTTCTATGTGCACTGTGTTGGTAGCAAGTTCCTTATCTTATACGTTGGTTTCCATGTGCCAACAACTACAGATAGATGCTTTACTGCTGTTTGTGTCTTTGTTTTTAAAAAAGATTTCTAATGATTGCCCACAGGTGTGTTGTGTGGGTTGTAGAGCTAGAAGATTCCCTCTCAACACACACATTTGGTTACTGTTCTGAAGTCTGGCTGCTTTGGGGAAAATTAGTAGGGGGGTAAACAAATGGAATGATGGTGGTAGTTTCCCAGTGGAGCCATTAACATTTTTGTCAAAGCATCTATTAAAGAGATTAACTAACCTAGTGAGAAGTTAATCTTCCATCTGTTAATAGCAGGAAGGTACGGAATTGCCATTTACTGAAAGCAAAAGGAACTAGACTTGCCATGCTGGTATGAGAGAGCTAGGCATGTATTGGCGTACCTGCGCCTTCAGGTAGGGCCCAGCTGTGCACCATCTAAAGTCAGCAGTTTTGCTGTTGATTTACTAGGAGCAGGATGGTGTCCTATATCTGCAATGTAAAAACAGGCATATTTTGGAATGGTGTCCATTTGTTTGCTTGAAAACAAAATCCATCTCTCCTTAGGCCAGTCAGTCTCTTCCCTCCCCACTGGTTAATATTGAATTTTGATGATAGCTGATTTTGAACTGACCAGAAAACTCTGATATTTGGCCAAGAGTCTCAAAACTGGGGGCCTAAAGTTAGGCTCTATTGACAGTATTTAAGCACTTAAATAAGTGGCATAATGTTCAAAAATGCTCACCTCTCATTGACTGCAGAAAGGACCTGGCAGATGGGGATGAAAATGGGGGGAGGGCTGCCTGTGAATGAGGGAAACAAAGGGGTAGGAGGGGAAGAGAGGGGAATTACTGAGACTCAGTGAGTAGGGACCCAGCTGCAGTCTGGGAAGGAGGGTCCAGGGGATTCCTACCTTCTCTTCAGTCTAATCCTGGGGGCTGCAATGGTGGGCCCAACGCTTCCAGGCCCCACTCTTGTGTCCTAGTTTACACAGGGGTGGAGCCCCCACAGTATTTCCGTTGCAAAGGCACCAAAGCTCCCTGGTTCCACTGGACCATGGATAACTTAATACTTCTCTGGCTCTGTTGACTTTAATGGGACTGACTTGACATGGATAATAGTTGACAACTCTGGCTAACCCGTGGGAATTTACACCATGGACTCCACTCCACCAATTCTGGTCAATACAGCATCTCTGTGTTTGTGTGGGCCCCTGTCACTATTCACTCTTGGTTTTGTGGGGATCCAGCACTGTGTGTTGTAAATGTTAAGACAGTAAAGTACTAGGCAAAATTTGCACCTTACCAGAAATTGGAAGAGGAAAGACTGGGCTAAAAAACAAATTCCTGATGTAACACCGCAGGTGTCAATGGAGTTACACCAGAGATAACTTTATATTATTAGATCTTATGCTTAGTTCATTAGACTTCACTCCTATACTTTGTATTTGTAAATTTTTTAAACAATTCATTCCATGGTCAGTCTAAATATGATTATGCAATATTTTTGACAGTAGCTCTTACTTGCTCTGTTAAAAAAATAAAAAAAAAAATCCAATCATTTTATGAGCAAATTGAATCAAGTATTACAGATTTGAGAGGCGAGATGCACAGTGGGTTACGAATCTTTATGGCAGAATAAAAATAAAGATACGATTTTAATATGTAACTTCACAATATTCTACAGACATTCTACTACTTTATGCCAGTGGCTATAGAGATATGCATGCAGGATCCCTTTTACATTCAGCTGTGGAAATTCACATTAATGCCGGGTCATCAGTGGTACAGTATCCAGCCGCAGCGGTTTTCAGAATTTAAACTGAAAACGTCAGAAGTCAGAGCAGTGAGAATTTAGCACAATCCTTTTAAACCCATGAGGTTCAAGTCCTGTCCCGTTTCAGACTTAAATAGTTCGGTGTGACCTAAATTAAAAACCTTGTAAATGAGACTAATCCTGAAGAAGGTATTCCAGATCCTCCACAGTTCTAAAACTGTTTATTTAGTGTATTTATTTCTAGAGCACTAATCACCATAGTAACTAGGCACCATCCCCATCACCTTCACGATGGTGAACTGAGATGATGCGCTCTTGTTTGCAGTGCTTGACTTAACACATCCTGGTGGCAGACAGGGCACTTTCTGGGAAGGACCCTCATCTCTTGACATTTCTTTTCCTCCTTGTCCAGAAGAGGTGGAGTTTGACTTTGTAAACCCATCTGTTAACTTGGCCTTTTGCCTAGGGGGTGGTGATTACAGTCCTTGCTTGTAGTGATTGTGGGTTGCATCTATAGAGTTGAGTTGGTTGATATCAGCTAATTTGTTATGCTTTTAATAATTTTGATATAGTGTAGGGCTAGGACAGCCAAGAGACGTCTTTATGTGGAATGGAAAGTAAATTGTATTTATCTGTAAGCACAAAAGCCCAATAAAAGATTGTATTTTTCTAACTGAACAAGTGTAATCTCTCCGTTAGCTCTGATGGAAATTGCACGTCAGCACCACAGTATTTAATAAGTTGGGTTCTTCTGGTTTCATGTGTCTAATAGCTGGCATTTCTGCCAACAGGTCACCATCTCATTTCAAACTAAAGAGCCAAGTGCGTCTCTGTGAGATGTGGACGGCATCCTGCATGGAAGAGGTCTATGAAGGCAGCACTAACCCGGAAAGGTCCTTTGTTATAGGCTGGCCTACCACCAACTGTGTTGCTAATTTTAGGTAGGAATTGAAAAGTGTATTTGCTGCTTTATTAAATTTAGGTAGGTTAGTAATGTAATAAAAATATTACAAGTGACGTATTGTCTACACACAGGCCTGGAAAGCAGGGTCTCTGTGGCTCCGACGTAGAGTCCCTCTGTTACCTTGAGACAAGTCAGCTAATCTCTTTGCCTCAGTTTCCAGATCTCAAAAAGAGTGGCAGTGGTACTTGCCTAGCTCTTATGGGTGCGCAGAAAACTGAAGATTTGGCAAAGTGCTATATGATTTGTGCTGTGTACATGCTTGGTGTTAACTGTCTGTCTTGGTTTTTAAAAAATATTTCTGTAAATACCTTGATTACTTAGTAAGGCTAACTACTGAACAGGCACAGCCAGGCTGTGTCAGCCCTTTCCAGGGGTCAAAGAGTCTATCATACGAGCCTGCAAAGGGGCAGAGTTTGCATTGAGTGCAAGCAAGAGAAAATAAGTTCAAAATTCCTCCTAAAACAGGAACTCTGAATATTAACAGGCATGAGCATTGAAATCTGTTTCTGCATGGTCTTTGCTGTGAGGGCACACTATGGCCATTAAGGCAATTCTGGCCATGAGGCAGATTTTAGTCTCTGCAGGAAGGCTCCCCTGTCACTTGGGAAAAAGGAGGGGACCTTCCTCCTATAAATCTGTGGTGTCCAGCTAAGCTAATTGGGCTGAGTACCAGAAACTGGATTTTGCCTCGTAATGGAGAGCAAGAGATGAGACCTGTAGTTCTGTTTTTATATTACATTGTCTGTAACCAATGAGACTGTTCTGCATAAGTTGTCCTCTGTAATACTGACTGGTTTTCTTTTAACAGAATAGGTCTGAAACAAAGCTGAAATTTCTATTTTAATTAAACTCTTGCCAATAAAAATGAGCTTTGATTTACAGACAGTAGCGTATCCTTTAAAGCTAGAAGGAAATAGTCTGGCGTGACAATGACACCCTAGTCAAAAGGGAATCCTAGATTGTATGTAAGTAGTGATTTCATGTCCAGAGGTAAACAGGAGATCTGAAGAGTTTTATACAAGTCACTAAGTAGAGATAAGTTACAGGAGGATCTGCCAATCAATGAAACCAAAACCAAAATTAAAAAGTTGATCAAGTGTATGTTTCTGAAGGAGAAAAATTGACGAGGGATTATAGTTTCCTAACTATCAACACCAAAAATTTGGAGAACTGATTTGCAGAAGCAGCAGTGGGAAAATTTTCTTCTTTTTCTAGGGCAGGATTTTGTTCAAGAAAGTTTGAAGTAAAATTAGGTTAGGCTCCTTATTACTGTAATTATCCTAATAAAAGAACAATCATGCATATAACTGGATAGCTTAGTACCCTTCAAAGTATATGGGTGAGATAAAAGTTAAAAAATCTTGTGTAAAATGGGTCCTCAGTCCTCACTGGGTCCTTTTTAAGTACTAGCCTACTGTAAATTAATAAGATAAAGCATCAGAACGGGAGAAGCTTCACCAATCTTTATACCAGCAATACCCTTAAACTCAGGAATTAAACATCTAAGTATAAAGTTATCCCGTTTTTTGTTTGTGTTATCAGCCTGTAGCTTAGGAGACTAATCATGTTTCCATTGACTTCATTGGCAGAACTTTAACTTCTGTGGTGAAAAACTGAACACTAGGATTTTACCCAGATCATATTTTTTCAATTTGCAAGGAATCAGGTATTCACTGAAAGTTGCAAATCATGTCAGTAGTTGTCAAGAGCTCCCCTGAGACAGTTGCCCCGTGGAGTAGGCTCACTTCAGGTTTACAGAAAATAAATTAACTCTGAAATCAAAATAGCTACCTGGCCATTAAAGACTTATTTGATGTGGACTTTCACAGAGATCCAGAGCAAATACTGTCAAGGTTAGACCCCTGACTGGTTACTTGAGTTAGAGAGAGTGAGCCTTTCCTGTCTTGGCTTCACCCAGAACTGGTCCCTACTAGAAGTAACCAGTCCTTTCAATCTGTCTGCTTGGCTCTGATTGGCCTCTGCCTTCTCCTGGCACCAGAGGACCAACTCTGTGTGGTTCTCTCTAGGCAAACTTTGGAGCTCTAAACTCACTGCTCTCCTCTTCCAGCAGGACAAGTCCTTAGGACAGGGACTGGCTCTAGGGGTCAGCAAGAGCCTGGTCACTCTGTCACAACAGTTCTTTAACACTTGCTTGTTGTTTGTGGATATGCCAGTGAATCTATATGCTCGTCCATCTTGGTTCTTTCTTTGGCACTCGCATGCTGGCTAACTTCTATATTTGTCACTGTTTTATAATCCTTGCAGTTCCCCAGAGCAGAAGGAAAAGTGGCTCTCTTCCTTGCAAAGGTACTTTATTTTCCTACTTTTATAATACTCATAGAAGAAATGGAAAAGACTCATTCACTCATCTAAACTATCTCTTGCTAATGCAGGATTGTTCCCTATAGTGGACTTTCTAGAAAGAATGGGCAAAATCCATTTTTCAAAACCTAATCAGTCAAGGGGGATTTTGGGGGAGGCTTAAGTACATGGATCTGGTTTTGTCCCATTACAAATAGAGATGGGCAGAAACCTCATTGGCTGGGATTTTGTGTTCCAGGGTCAAAGTTCTGGGAGTTCAGATCTGCGTCTGTTTGTCTGGATCCCCAGACTTCATGGGTTGGGAGTGGATCAATCATTCTTTCTTGGAATTATTTAGACTTCCCACTTTTTTTGTCCAGTTGTTTTAAATGTTCTAAGCAATGGGGCTTCAACCATCTCCCTTAGGAGACTATTTTACAGCCTAATGCATCTTAGTGATGGGAAGTTTCTGCTGGTATTTGGTGTAAATTTACCCATTCTTAATTTCATCCCATTCCCCTTAGTGATGTCACTCTGTATCGTCCTCAAATACAGCTGCTCTCCTTCCTTGCTATTTACACCCTAGTCATCCTCATAGGCAGTTGTCAGTGGTCCCAGGTAGTCACTGGATTATCCTATAATGATTACGATTTAATGTACCAGTCAACAGGTTTATCCTCACTTGTTAGGGTAGTTTCCTCCTTTGAGCTGGATCTCTCCCTCCCACAGCAAAACCCATGAGAGAGAGAGAGCTGCACAAAGGAGTCCCCTGTGAGGATTGTCCTGACCTGTTGGAAATAGACCACAGGGTCCCACCAGTGCCATTGGAGTGGAGGCCATGTACCACTATGTGGCTGGCTGTGTGCCACCAGCCATTCTGGCCCTGGTCCCTGGCAGTGAGGCTCCAGTGGGGGCTGTGTTACCAGGACCTCTTCTACCCACAGATGATCCCCAGGACCCTCTTGGGGGGGATCCCTGCCATGGAGGGGGCTTTGCGGAAAAGGTAGTGCAGCCCTGGGATGCATATTTTCCTATTGGGGAATCTCCATAAGGTAGGGGGAGGGGTATTCCCAGATCCATGGGGCAGCCTCCAAATGATCTGGGGCAAGGAGAGGGCAGTGGTGTGGAGATGACTGAGACCCCACTTCTGTCCAGAAGAGAGGGAGACTCCTGTGCAGGGATTTCCTTCGTATGCAAATCTGGGGGAAATGATTAGGCCCTTTGCTAGCAGAAGGATGCTTTTTATTTTAGTGGGCTGCCCAAAAAGCGAACCATTGTGGAAGCAGCATTTAGGTTTCAGAGGGGCTTTAAACCTTGCTCGTCTATTGCTCATACTGGTTTCCACCACCTATCAGCTTTATTCATGCAAAAGTGTAATATTTTATTGGAAACCCTGGTCAGTATCCATACAATATCGATGCATCATTTCCCCCTAAGATCTTTGTGCGTATGATAACCTTGCAATCACAGCTATTATTTGGGTTACTAAATAAAAATATTACCAATTTTGTTAATAACAATGAAAATGGTGTGGTCTTTGCTTGTTTTGTTAGTCGAATCAAAGAAGAGAAAGAAAAAGACTATCCCAAGAGCATTCCGCTGAAGATCATTGCGAAGGATGTCGGAAATTGTGCATATGTAAGTGTTTCTGTGCTGAAAAAGGGGACTAAGTCTTAATCGCAAAAGACCGGAGTGATGCTGAGCGCACATAATTCCTAGTGACTTCAGTGGGAGACTTAGGACCCCAGCCCCTCTCAGGATCCAGCCCACTATAACGGATTGGGCCATGGTGAATAATGAGCTGAACGAGTGTGGTGCTGTGGCCAAAAGGAATAATGTGACCTTTGGATGAATAAACAGAAGGATCTCAAGTAAGGAGGTTATTTTACCTTTGTATTTGCCACAGATGCCTCCATATCTGGAATTCTGTCCCCAGTTCTAGTGCCCGCAATTCAAGGAGGATGTTGATAAATTGAAGAGGGTTCAGAGAACAGAACAGCCACAAGAATGATTAAAGAATTGGAATGTAAGAATGGCCATACTGGGTCAGACCAATGGTCCATCTGGCCCAGTATCCTGGCTAGATCCCAGTATCAGTGGCCAATGCCAGGTGCTTCATAGGGAATGAACAGAACAGGTAATCACTGAGAGATCCATCCACTGTTATCTGCTCCCAGCTTCTGGCAAACAGAAGCTAGGGACACTCAGAGCATGGGGTTGCATCCCTGCCCATCCTGGCTAATAGCCACTGATGGACCTATCCTCCATGAACTTATCTAATACTTTTTTGAACCTTGTTATAGTTTTGGCCTTCACAACATCCCTTGACAACAAGTTCCACAGGTTGGCTGTGCGTTGTTTTGTTTTAAAGCTGCTGCCTATTAATTTCATTGGGTGACCCCAGTTCTTGTGTTATGTGAAGGGGTAAACAACACTTACTTTCTCCACACCAGTTAAGATTTTATAGACTTCTGTCATATCCCCTCTTAGTCATGTCTTGTCCAAGCTGAAAAGTCCGTCTTTTTAATCTCTCCTTATATGGAAGCTGTTCCATACCCCTATCATTTTTGTTGCCCTTCTCCTGTACCATTTCCAATTCTAATATATCTTTTTGTAATGGGGTGACCAGATCAGCACATAGTATTCAAGATGTGGACGTATCATGGATTTATATAGAGACATTATGATATTTTCTGTCTTATTATCTAATGGTTCCTAACACTGTTACCTTTTTTTGACTGCCGCTGCACATTGAGTGGATGTTTTCAGAAAACTTTCCACAGTGACTCTAAGATCTCCCTCTTGAGTGGTAACAGCTAATTTAGACTCCATCGTTTTGCATGTATAGTTGGGATTATGTTTTCCAGTGTGCATTACTTTGCATTTATTATGATTTTAAGGAAAACATGCCTTATAACAGGGCTTCTCAAATTACATTGCACCGTGACTCCCTTCTGACAACAAAGGTTAGTCCATGACCCTGGGAATGGGGACTGAAGCCTGAGTACCACTGCCCAGGATAGGTGGGCCCAAGCCCCGCCGCCCTGCGGGGCGCCAAAGCTTGAGGGCTTCAGCCCTGGATGGTGGGGCTTGGATCTTGACTTCAGCCCCAACCCCCAGCAAGTCTAATGCCAGCCCTGGCGACCCTTTAGGGTCCTGACCCACTTTGGGGTCCCAACCCACAGTTTAAGAACCATTGCCTTATAGTGATATACTCAAGGAGGTCAGTCTATTTAGCTTAAAGAGAAGGTTAAGAGATGACATGGGGAACAAATATTTAATGGACTCTTCAGTCTAGCAGAGAAAGGTATAATGTGATCCAACGGCTGGGAAGTTGAAGCTAGAGAAATTCAGACTGGAAATAAGGTATACATTTTTAACAGTGAGGACAATTAACCATTGGAACACTTTACCAAGAGTCGTGGTGAATTTTCTCCATCAATGACAAATCTTTAATGAAGATTGGATATTTTTCTGAAAGACGTGCCTTAGAGATTATTTTAGGGAAGTCCTATGACCTGTGCTGTACAGGAAGTCAGACTGGATGATCACAGTGGTCCTTTCTGACCCTGGAATCTATGAATCTGTGAAATGTTTCCTCTCTATTCAGTACATGCAATCATGTCTTAAAAATACTGTTCTGGGATAGAAACGCTTTCATGGATCAGGTGCACATCTCAATAAGAAGAAAGCAAAGCTGGAGAGTCCACAGTTCAGAGCAATCCTTCTGAAGTAGCTTACATTTAGGCCCCTTGAGAGATGCTCGGAGGGCCGCCCAGAAGATTCTGGGGGCCTGGGGTCTTTGGCAGCGGGGGGCCCCCGCTTTGGCGGTAATTCGGTGGCAGGGGGCCCTTCTGTTCCGGGACCCGCTGCCGAGGTGCCCCGGAGACCCGTGGCGGGGGCCCCCCTGCCTCCAAATTACCGCCGAAGCGGGACCCGATGCTGAAGTGCAGCTGGGTCTTTGGTGGCGGGGGGCCTCCACTGCGGGACTTCTGGGCACTTCGGCGGCGGGTCTCGGAACGGAAGGGCTCCCCACTACCGAATTACTGCTGAAGACCCGGCTGATGCTTCAGCAGTAATTCGCCGGCCCGGGGTCCTTCAGCCCCGGAGTGGAAGGACCCCCCACCGGCAAAGACCGGGAGCGGAGGAAGCTCCGGGAGCCCAGGCCCCGCAAGAGTTTTCCGGCCCCCCCGGAGCGAGTGAAGGACCCCGCTCCAGGGGCCTCGAAAAACTCTCATGGGGGCCCCTGCAGGGCCGGGGCCTGGGGCAAATTGCCCCCATGCCCCCGCCCCCCTCCCGCCGGGCGGCCCTGGACGCTTGTACGACATGTCCTGGTTTTACTCTCAGACCTGACCTAGATGCAAAGTTGTACTGGTTCATCCGAAAGGGTGATTTTTGTACTGATTTAGTTAAACTGGTGTGATTTGGTTTGTGGACACTGTCAAATCAATTTAAATCTGGCTCATATCAGCTTAACCAGGATCAGTGTTCACATCACACTCCTCGCTAGTACCCGGCCCAAGCCGGGGAAACTAATGAAACCAGCGGACCCAAATTCAGTGGTTAATCCTGGTCACGCGCCACCTGAGGCACATCGTGTATACGCTAAGAAGACGACCTGTATTGATACATTTTCAGGAAAAATCTAAACTGATACAACAAATGTTAAGCCAATATAAGAATATCCACATGGGGCATTGCACCATTTTAACTCCGTTTTTACCCAGTTTAAGTTGAACAAGTGCACTTTCTGTATGTAGACAAGCCCTCCAAAAAACACTAGCATCCATAGATCATCCATCCATCCTGTCTGTTTTTATCCTCTCTCCTTTAAATGCTGCTTTAAAAAATCTGTGTTTTATGTTCAAGAGCCTAAAAGACAATTGCTGAGGCTTTTTATGTTTTGTAGAAAGTCCCTTAAAGAGACTTTTCTGCCAAAGAGGCAATCTGCAGTTGTTAGAATATTATATCTGAATAAGTCCAACCACAGAGTGTTCCTCCTTTCATGGGAAATCATTAAGAGCACAACAGCTAGAATTACTGGATCCCTAAACACAATGTTAATAAACAGTGATGCAAACAGTGGCAGTTTGGGTGGAAGAAAGTGAATCAAGCTGTGCTCAGATATTTCTGAAGAGAGATCTGTAAATCTTTTATGTACATTCAGAGTGGGGCAATAGATAGTCCTGGAAATGAAATATAGCAGTCTAGATATTATCAGCAGTGAAGCAAAGGCATATCAGATGGAAACTTCATAATCTAAATACCTCTTATGATGCTACAGTCTTTTATGTACTAAAGCAGCTGGGGATCCCAGGGAATTGTTTCATTTTGTGAGAGGAGGGACATGTAGCATAAAAACACTTTATTATATTCTAGCCCAAAGCAAAATTTATGCAAATATGTTGACCTACTCCTAAGTGCCAGATGCCATTGCTTTGGGGAAATGTTAACTTTTTTATGGTATGAGCATTCAGATATGTCCTGAAGCAAATATACAGTATTCTCACTACTTTACTTTGATTGCCATGGCAGCTTGTTACTATCGGGCTTATACAGAAGGACGTTCCAGATCTTTTGTTTAAGGCAAAACGTCATGGGTTTGTTTTACCTAGAAATGTTGTGTCCAGTTTAAAATTGATATGCTGGGTCTAGCAAACTGATTCTGGGCAAGGAGTCAAGAGTTCAAATCCCGGGTTTGACACCTACTCTTGCTGTGACGCTGGACCTCTGTGTCTCTTTTCCCCCCATCTGTAAAATGGGGTCAGTAACACTTATCTACCTCCCAGCGATGTTGAGAATGAATTAGGTCTTGCTCGTACGTGTATTTGAAATGTAGTGCTCTGGGTAAGGCTACATCTACTCTAGAAGTGCTAAAGAGGCACAGCTGCATAGCTTCTGGTAAAGACTCTCTAAGGTGGCGAGAGAGAGCTCTCCTGTCAGCTTAATTACTCCACCTCCCATGAGAAGCAGTAGCTATGTTGGTGGGAGAAGCTCACCTGCTGACGTAGTGCTGTCTACACCAGTCCGAGTGTCGTAAGTCATACTGAAGTAATTTCTAGTGCAGATAAAGGCTAAGTATTTTTTTGGTTGGAGCTGGGGAAGAGACAAGTGCATAAAGATTGATTGGCATGGGCTGGAGGGAGGACATGAAGGTAAGATGTAAAAAATAAGACCCGTAATTGAGGATGTTCCCCTTAAGACGTCAGGAATAATATTGATGCCCAGCAGTCAGCGGTACTGGTGTTGCAAGATCATTCCAGGAAGAACAGCTTCCAGAAAGCAGAACTTGCAGGAATGACTAATCAAGACACAGCAGTGCATACAGAAGAGGGACTTCAAGATGGTCAGAGTGCTCAGCTCATCCCCTGTGTCAAACCAATGTCCTGTTTCTATTCATTATACACACCTGAATAGGGATAGTATGTTTCATATTGTTTATCAATAAGTTTGGAGGATGTTATGGAGGTAAAAATACAACTGGATTAGAGATTCCTGAGATGAAGCAGTTCTACTATCAAACAAAATTTGGCTTTGATGCATATACATGGGAAGTGGTGACAGGCAGAGATGTGAATGTTACTGTTACTATCCTCTCTGGCTAGAACTGCAGTAGAAAAGTGAATTATTAAATGTTAATACACTGACCATTTGTTTCATTTAACACACTCACTTTATCCATTCTGAAGTGTTCCATTCTTTCCAAAGACCCTTCTCATATCCATATGTCCCTGCATTAACTCACCTTTTATTTGTCTTGTGTAGAGGGAAAGTATGGTTCTTAGTGGCTGATACAGCTGTGTGTTTTAATGCAGGGGTCTCAACCATGAAATCATAACCACCCTGCCCTTCCTATATTGATGTTTGGAAAGTGGGCCTGGGGCCAGATATGGACAGGTCTGAGACCTTGTTCTTATGCATTGTTTATTAGCCATCTTCTTACCAGAGTCTCTTGCACAGAGTTTTTTTTCAGCACTATAATTTACCACTATTCTCGTGCGAAGTCATTGGGAGGCTGTTCTTGGCAAACACTGTAGTTTAGAATGCCAATTTTCCCTTCCCCTTTTTTCTCTCCACAGTCAAAAACGCTCACTGTAACAAATGCTGATACAGCGAATGATGTGATTCTCACAGCCCTGCAGCAGCTGGGGATTAACGTAAGTTCTTGCAATCAGATTTGATGACTCTATTTATTTTTAAATAATATCAAATCTTTACTTTTTACCCAAATTGAAGACATTGACACCAATTACATCGGTTACCATAAGAGCCCAGTGATTCTTAACTGCTATGGAGGCACATATTAGTATAGTGCTTTTCATCCACGGATCACCAAATGCATTATAGGTATTGAGGGAGCCTCCCAATACCCCTGTGAGATATACCTCACATTCGTGCTGGTTATTAAATTTATTTTACAGGTGGGTGAGCTGAGGTGATCACAAGTTTAGAGCTCCATACAACTCCTGTTGAAGACTGAAACTCACCTTGGGAGCTGGCTCTGGCCTCATTACCTGAGCTTTAGCCCTGGCTTAATGTATCAATTTGAGCAGGAAAAAAATGAAAATCTCTCTGGATGATTAGGACTCTTGGCTGCTGTACTACTCTTCTAAGTAAGACAGCACAGATTTTCTCTGCATCGTGGTGGCCTCGCAGCTGTTTTATTATGAGCATATCACACACCAGCAATCAGCTGAGACTAGCTTAAAAAGACAACACACAAGCCCCATCCAATAATTGTTTCTGTTAGATAGGTGGCTTTTCCTTACATAACATGACACACAGGAACAAGCATTTGAAAAGCAGGGGGAAGGATATTTCAGTGGCAATTAAAGGAAATACATTTCCCATCTTGTGTGAATAATGATGCTATTACTGTGCCTGACCTTGCTGCATTTTGTGCAGTGTACTTTTTTCTGGGAAAACCACAGCTAATTCCTGCACAGTGTCATTGTTCAGTTTAGTCTAAACCAGGGGTTCTCAACCTTTTTACTTTCTGAGTCCCCCCACCCCCACCCCCCACGCTGTAAAAACTCCATGGCCAGCCTGTGCCACAACTGGTTTTCGGTATATAAATGCCAGGGCCGGCATTAGGGGTTACCAGGCAGGGCAGTTGCCTGGGGCCCCCACAAAGCTACATTGCTCAGGCTTCAGCTTCATCCCCGGGTGGCAGGGCTCAGGGCCCTGGACTTCAGCCCTATGTTGCGGGGCTTTGTCTTTCAGCCCTGGGCCCCAGCAAGTCTAACGCTGGCCCTGCTTGGCGACGCCCCTGAAACCTGTTCATGGCCCCCTAGGAGGCCCCGAATCCCTGGTTGAGAACCACTGGTCTAAACTATTAAGCTGGTCAGGAAAGGGGGTTGGAAGGTGCCTTCAAATTTTGAGTTCCTAATGTTTCAGTAACACCAGAACTGTCACAACTCTGCAAGCAAATGGCCTTGTATTGCCTACAGGGGCAGCATTTGTGATTGGGAAGGCCAGTCAGTCCCTCAAAACTGAGTTCACCAGCCCCTCCCCCTCCACTATGTCTCCTCCTATATATTTTACAAAGAGAAAGTTAAATATTTTTTGTGCTATTCAGCTGTATGTATTTGCTCCTGGCTTCTGGCCCTGAGGCAACAGGGATGTCTCCAGAGTCTTTTTATTTTCTTTCTTCCACATGCTAACTAGCTTGGCAGCAGTGCTGATGTGGCCCAGAAAGCTGTGCTTCTCTCAGTCGCAGTGAAAGTGGCTACAGCTTTCTGGGGTGGATCCAGATTATTATAGGTGGGTGCAGAAGGTGGTAAATCTATTTTGAAGAAGATTGAACTCTGTCTTAGATCTAAATAAAGTACCACTGGGTATCTGCCAGGTTTCTATAGCCAGGACACTCTCTGCTTAAGAATGCTGCAGCACAGGGATCCCCAACTTTTTGCATGCGTGATCCCATTTTGAGCCTTACTGTTTCCTGTGGCCCCTGACAGCAATGAAGTAACATAGTGGCCAAGGAATCCAAGGACTTCACACATTAAGTATATTGTTTAATGCTCTCTGATGTGACACATGGGCTTGTGTGTTGTGACACAGCTTTTCAACATCTGGCGGCATGGTAGAAGTTGCACATTTAATCTCCGATGTGACATCAGTGGTAGATCAATACCGAGACTTGATGGACACAAGTGCCCTGAATCCAACTTCACACAATTACTTGCTTGCAAATGGCACCATCATTTTCAAGTAGGGTGACCAGTCAGCAAATGTGAAAAATTGGGACAGGAGGTGGGGGCCTATATAAGAAAAAGACCCTAAAATCGGGACATCTGATCATCCTAGTTTCAAGGCGCATGTTGAGAGTGCAGGATATTCATTCTTGACGATGAACCAGAACTCTGGGAGAGAAAGTTGGGCTTATGTTCTTCGCAAGAATCGATCGCAGGAAATTTTGATGAACTGTTTGATTTCAGCTGCTGGCAATTCCGTGGCATCAGGCTTGCATTGAAAGGGGCTTCTCACCCAATCATATTTTGTCACCTCCAACTCAGGGTAAACTGTCTCCCCTCTGATCCGGCTACTGTGTAGAGAGAATTGCCAGTCTGTGAACTGTGAGTCTGAAAGAGGCCACTAGAAATGGAGGACTCCAAGCAGTCAGTCATGCTGCTTGGAGCTAGTCCTTAACACCTCATATTGAACAATATAATAATGCAAATAATTCAGAAGTTTGGATGTTCTATTTGGGAATTATAGGAGTAGTCACCCTCTGGAGAGTCCCCTTGCTCATAGTCTCAAGGCGCAGACTCATATTACTGAAAGAAACCTAATACATTCCTCTCCTAATGGCTGGTCATTTTGATTTTAAAGGACTCTGAAAAAGACTATCAGCTGTGGGTGAATTCAGGAAAAGAAGATGCTCCTTACCCACTTATTGGTGAGTTTTTGGGATGGATTTGTTTTACATCATTAACTGTCATAATAAAAATGTGGTTTCCTATTTTTAATACTTCCCTGTCCTATGCGTTTGCCTATCTTAAGGACGACCCCAGACACAGTTAAGTTCTTTGATACTTTTTTGCAGAGAGCTCTCCTGTGTTGTACCCTCTTAGCAATTGGAAAGTACCATTTCTTCTCCCTGAGATTTATTTTACATTTTATAAACCTTGATCTAGCCCCTCTAATCACAGACCTTCTCTCTCTCATAGAACCAACCTGCTTTGTCATGTTTTCTCCTATATTGCCATAGCATATGTACAGTGTTCTCAGGCTCAGCAGATTGCTGGGGAATGGGTTTGCTAATGTACTTATGTCCTCTCTGCTGGCTGGCTTTCCCCCTTTGCAGGAGTAGAACAAAACATTGGGTGTTTTGGTTTAAACAACCCCTCACTGGTTTACACCGAAGCTCCATGGTGATTAGATTGAGAAGATTAGTTCCGTCCCATCTCTCATTTAATTCAAGAACTGATCCCCTTTCCATTTTTGAGAACCTTCCCTCCTTGGAACGTCGCATTGCTTACGCTTCATAACGTTCTGCAGGCAAACAGAAACAGGGAACAAGAACAATGTGCAGGTTTTTCCCATTCTCCTCTCTCAAACCTAACTGCAGCTAAATCATAGCATTCCTTCTCAGAGCAGCCTTAACTACAAATGCTTTACTGGCATCAGACAACATTCATATTTATAAAATGTCCTAACGTGTGCACCTTATAGACAATGTAAACTGTTTTGTCTTTGAAACATACCAGACTGTCATTCAGCATATTGAACGTAGTTTAGTTCAGACATAACCGCTGATGTGGCTTTATTTATAGGATCATAGAATGTAGAGATGGAAAAGATCTTTCAGTTCATTGAATCTCTCCTTCTGCAAGTACAGAATATAATCCTTTCAATAGAAGACCTATTGGATGTTAAACTGATACTACACTTGATATTAACCCAAAAGTTTACTTAGAGGTTAAGGGCCCAGTTTTTGTCTCAGATTCTGCCTGCTGATGTGCATCTAACTGCAAGTGTTTCAGCTTTGTTCTGCCTATCATCCTTAATCAAGATTGCATCCACAAACAGATTTCAGGTTACCCCGGGCTACATACAGTTACACCAATTTAATTAATTCACTTTAACATCACACCTTCAGTTCAGCTTCTGTGTGTGTAGACAAGCCCTGAGCTAGTTTTCTAGTGGAGTGTTTGTATGATTACACCAAAATGAATAGACACTGAATAGTCCCCAAAGACTCGAATTGAGCATGGACAACCAGTTTCAGTTAACTGTGTGATTAACATTTCCTTCCTATTTCAACATCCTACAGGAAGTGGAATTGTGTCCCCTTTGCCTGCACTGATGGGTGGCCCATTACCAAGGCCAGGGAGGGGAGATCACTTTCATGTTGAATCTAACGCTTTTTGTCTGTTTAGCAAATAATGGCTACCAGGACTCTTCATTTCTTGCCAGCTCCATGTGGAAAACCAGTACCTAGATTTTTCTGCAGAAAAAATAAAGCAGTAAAAAGAATAAACACTGGATTCCAAAATTGTGAGTTGTAATTTTCTGCTGGGCATTTGCACAATGTGACTAACAGAATTGCCCGAATTTTCTTGTACCCACTGTAACTTTGACTACAGTGGAGTCAAAGATGACTTATGCCAGCAGAAATGAGAGGAGAATCAGAGTAGCTTTATCCCTAGGTTACCAGGAGAGAGTTGCAAGCCAGTGTACAAGAATCTGCTTTTTCTCTAAAGTAGATTGAATTTTGCTGGTCCCCAGTCAGTCCGAAATAGATTATTTTGATTTCTCTTTGAGCAGGACACGAATATCCCTTTGGAATTAAAATGAGCCACATTCGAGATGCTGTGCCCCAGACACAGGAATCGAAAGACTATGCCTACCCTCTCGACCTTCATGGGTCCTTCTTAATGGAACAGCTGCCCCGGGAGCTGCAGTGCCAGTTTATACTGAAGCCAAGTCGTCTGGCTTTGTGCGAGCAACTGAATGGTAAGTTGCTCCCCTTACAGAGGCGTCATTCATTGAGAGAGTCTTCAGATTCTCTCTCTGTTATAGGAAGTGGTCATGTGATGGGGGCACAAGATGTGGGGAAGAGGGTCCAGATGTACGTTTCAGCTATGTGAGAAATTTTACACTAGAATTCTCTTACTTGAGTTCACTGTATTTTTTACACTTCTTTTTTTTTTGAACCAGGTTAAGTTTTTATGAAACTGCCTATCAAATGTTTTTTTCTGAAACCAATAAAGCAATGGCCAAATCTCCTCCAGGCAGCCTGTTCACTTATTTTAACAGTTTATTTGCTGATCAGAAAAATCATGTCTCCACAGGCCTTGCTCTTCTATAATGAGGCTGGACAGTTTTGTGGTTAAGGCACTGGAGTGGGACACAGGAAATTTGGATTAAATTCCTGGCTATGCCCCCACAGTTTCTGTGTCCCCTCAGACAAGCCCCTTAGTCCTTGATGCAGCAAGGTGCTAACTTTAAGCACCTATTTCAATGGGAGGACTTGCATTCTTTTTTTTTTAATTCGCTTATGATTAATTTAAAAACAAATTATAAATAGAAAAAACAAGCATAATGTACTATACACAAACTTCTGATAATACAGAAATGTTTCATATTAACCATTTTCTGCCTAACCTTAGCTATACTTGAAACATTTAATTATATCTATAATATGAATTATTAAAATATAAAGCAGCTATTTGTATTAGGATTTACAAACAAAATTTTGTTTATAAAAATCCAATTAATCAAAGAAAAATTATGAAGTTAAGCCAAGTTCAGAGGAGGGGAGGGAAGGAAGTAGGCTGAGTGGAGGGGGAAGTGAGGGGCACTCAGGCATTTCTTGCATGTGATTGTGTACACTGGGGCCAACCTGACTTGTCTCAAAAAGGGTCCAACACCTCATTAAAATCTCCTGCTAGGACAGCTGATTCTAGTGGAATATTAATTAGTTTAGGGAGGAAAAAAAAACTTGGATCACCTATATTGGGTCCATATATATTAATCAGAGTATAAATAGAACAGTGGTTTGAAAACGTTTTTTCTAGAGACCCAGTTGAAGAAAATTGTGAATGCCTGCAACCCAGCGGAGCTGGGGATGAGGGGGTTGGGGTGTGGAGGTGAGGGCTGTGGTGTGAGGCCTTGAATGAGTGGTTCACGGTGTGGGAGGGGGCTCTTGGCTGGGGCAGGGGGTTGGGTGTGAGAGGGAGTCAGGGCCCTGGGCTGAGGTGCAGGCTCTGGGATGGGGCCGGCGATGAGGGGTTTGGGATGCAGGAGGGGGCTCTGGGTTTAGGGGGGGTCTCAAGACTGGCGGCAGGGGGTTGTGATGCAGGAGGGGGTCAGGGCTCTGGGCTGGGGGTGCAGGCTCTGGGCTGGGGCTAGGGATGAGGGGCTTGGGGTGCAGAAAGGGGCTCTAGGTTTTGGGGGGGCTCAGGCCTGGGGTAGGGGATTGGGGCTCGGGCTTACCTCGGGCAGCTCCCAATGAGTGGCTTCCTGCCTGTCCTGGCATCTCAGACCGCACTACACCCCAGTAGCAGCCAGCAACAGGTCCGACTCCTAGGCAGAGGTTCACAAGCGGCTCTGCACAGCTTTCGCCTGCAGACACCCCCCCCCCCCAGCTCCCATAGGCTGGTTCTCAGCCAATGGGAGTGTGTAGCTGGTGCTCAGGGTGGGGGCTGTGCACGGAGCCCCATGGTCCCCCCACCTAGGAGCCGGACCTGCTGCTGGCCACTTCTGGGGCACAGTGCGGTGTCAGAACAGGTAGGAAAAAGCCTGCCTTAGCCGGGCAACACCACCGATGGGACTTTTAATGGCCCAGTCGGCGGTGCTGACCAGAGCCACCGTGAACAAGTCCTTTCCATTATGCGACCTGTAGTTTGAAACCATTGATAGAGTCCGAGATCTTAGCCTTCTCCAGCAAAAATCTACCACCTTCATCTTTATTTACATCTAGAATTTGTAAATTGAGTCTTTTGTGAAACAATATTGCTACACCTTTGGCTGTAGAGGAGAAATTGTTAAACATCCCTTCCCCCCATCTAACCCCTCCACAATTTCTCTGCCTCCAAGTCATTAAGGTAGGTTTCCTGTAGGAAGATTATATCTGCTTTCAGCATTTTTAGGTGGGTGACAATTCTTTTTATTGAATGATTAACCCCTTTTATAGTCCAGGAAATACTATTTATTATAATAGCCATAAGTAGTGTGTATATCTCTTTATCAGGCACCTGAATAGTGTCATTGCTTGGGTCATTGTTACTTCCAGATCTTAGGAATGGTATATCTGGGTTTCCCTTCCCTGCCATGGGGGCATGAAGGAGAGGGGAAAGGGGAGAAGATAAGGCAGACCTGGAAAGGTAATAGATGGGTATAATGTGGGAAACAAATAGGAAAAACTGTATAAAAAGAAATGAAGTGATCAAAATTGACCATGGATCACTTAAAAATACATAATTCTTATCCAAATGGAAATAATACCTCAGTCCAGGAGGTTTACAAGGGGTTGACTGTGTCACTCACTCCCCCCACCTCTCCAAAACACCCATGTGGGGTATAGCTGGTTTCCCTCTAACTTTATAAAGAAGAAATAGTCTCATCAAGGAAGGGAATGGTTTCTGCACTGTTCACAACAACAAAAGGGAAAGAAGGCTAGTGTCTAAGGAACAAGTCTATAGGAGATACATAAGAAAGGTATAGAAATAGTTTAACCTTATTCTAATGTAATGAGATTATTTGCAAGTAAGTGTTCATTGGCAGAACAGTTCTACCTAAACTTTACCCCCTACAGTTTTGTCCGCACTTGAGTATTGTGTGAACTCCATTGCCCAATAGCTGCATCAGCAATGTAAATCAACTTAACATTTATTTCAACTCATTTAATGAAAATAAAAACTAAAATAAACCACCTGAACTAATATTATTGGAAAAGACAACTGACTGTCTCATACTCACAGTATCAGTAATTTGGTGAATCATAACCAGCAATAATTGTTGTTCTTGGATAGGATTTTAGGAGATCAGATTTATTCACCATGGGGAATTAAAAAGATTCATCATTAAACTAAAATCTTGATTCCGTCGTTTAGATCTGGTATCTTTTATAAGTATCTTTAGGACAAATGGATTGAATATTTCCAGATTTACTATACACCCCAAATCTCTGAATTAGATGGGGATGAAACCAGGTAAAATAATCAGACAGGAAGATTTTATTTTATTTTTTAAAAGGAGGGTGAGGGTGAGGTAAGGGGTTGGAAAAGGTACCAGGAGGAAGAGTGTCTCAGGTAGAAAATAGCATCACTCTGCTCTGTTGAGCCTTGCTGATCCATAGGTGTAAGGGGTCCCCAGGTCTGGTGCAGTGAGTTGCTTAGAGTCAGGATCTCGAGGTGGATGGTGCTCCCTGTGCACTGAAATCATGAGTATCTTACCTTACTCTTTAACGTTGAAAGTAGCAGGGAAGGAAACAAAGTAGTCCAAACCCAATCCTTTCGCTGGGGCTCTTGATCTATTGAATTTAGCCCTTTTTTCCGGCATGTCCTTGGTGTAATCCAGGGAAATCATCAGCCTGTGTCCTTGTTAGATCTTTCAGTTCATGGACTTTTTAAAGAATGAGTTCCTTAATACTGTATTTTTAAAATCTTACAATTATGGCCCTGGGCTTTGCATTTGGATGGGGCTTGGCACAAGATAGTGGTGAGCGCTCTCAGTTTCTAAGTTTGATTGGGGCAGAGACAGAAGTGCTGGCAGTATGATGGATAAAAATTCCACAGGCCTCTTTTTCCAGTCCCTCTAGGAGACCCACGATTCTCAGATTTTTCCCTCAAGATCCTTAACCTTCTCTTGTGGTGCTTTAATAGTTCTTTCCTGTTGCTCTGCAGTTATATTCATATTACTCATCGTGTCTTCTTGTGAGGAGATTCTGTTCTCAGTGTCCTCTAGTCTTGATGCCAAGCCTCGCATATTAGCTTGGCGCGTGCTAGTAATATTTTTGATCTCCATTGTATCCTCACATCTTTTTCTCAAGATAATCTGCTCACTTGACATTTGTGGTAGCCAGTCAATATTTTCATCTGGCTGCAGAGAGGCAGCCTCTCCCTGGTCAGCCATCCTGGCTGCAAGAGGGCTACCCAATAGCTTCTGCTTTTGAGTATTTTGTGGGAAGTCTGGAGATGGAGCAGCATCCATAATGGTATTAAATTGAAAAAAAAGAGCTGTAGAATAATATCTGATGAAAAATTAGATGGGGGGGGGGAAGTGGTGATGGTGGATTTTTGGAGGTGAGGAGGAAAGCTGTAAAGTGAGGCATCCACTGTCCTCCAAGTAAAAAGCAACAGAGTCCTGTGGCACCTTCAAGTTTAACAGATGTATTGGAGCATAAGCTTTTGTGAGTGAATACCCATTGTCCTCCAAGTGGCTCCCAGAAGCGGACCACTCACATTCTTGAGGTTAGGCATGTACTTAAGTACATCTCTGCTTCCATTAACGAGAATAATACTCTTCCACCCTTTGTCTGTATTGGGCCCAACCCTGCATGCTCTTGAACACGTTCTTAATTTTGTGCACTGTGACCTCAGTGAGACAGTTAAGCACACGAGTAAGATTTTGCAGGGCTGGGGCCTTATACTGTAGACTCATTGGGGCAGAGACGCCCTTAATATGTGTTTTTTACTGCACTTAGCATACTGGGACCCTGATCTCAGTTGTCACCTTTGTGCTACTGTAGTATTAATAGTATAAAATCATATATCTATATCTATATGTAGGACTTTCATGTTGCCTCACCAATTATTTTTATTTCCTGGATATCATTGCATAGAGTGTATGCCTAGAACACCATTTCTAATGTATCTAGAAATTAAATATATGGGGGTTTGGTATGTGTATGTATTATACATTACGCAGGAAATTTAATTGCATTTTTAGATAGTAAAATAATTTCCTTTCTATTTCCCCGCCTCCCCCCCCCAATGTTATGCAGCATCTATTACTTCATGGCGTATTTTAGGAATGAGGCAATTAGTAAACCGGTGTGATTAGGTTTATAGACCCAGCTTAGCAGCTGACATTGACTTGCAAGAGAAAATAGAAATGCAAATCAACTCTCTCAAGTTCTGATGCAGACCCATTATCAATAGCACTGTGTAAACTAGAGAGAAAGCAAGACTGCCTCTGGATCTGAGGCTTGGGGCAGCCCGTGGATGATGCACACGCATTGTGCAAAGTGTCAGTAAGAGAGGCTATTTATTTATTTTTTCCACTCTCCTCCTCAGCTGATTGAGCAATACATCATTTTAAATTGTTTTATCTGTTTGCAAACCTGATTAACTTGTATGCTGCAGGATCCACTCTCCTTTCCTCTTCTTGGCTCCCACTCACAGATTAGTTTAGGAAATGGATAAGGACAGCAGCACAGAGGCCAGTGGCTGATCTCAGGCTGATCTTAAAATCAGTTGGCCAAAGGCTATGTGGCTGTTGTTATTATGTAGCCACCAGGCACAATTCTGCCTATGCATCGGAGGAGTTCACAACAACGGGCAAGATTTGTATGTATGTGTAGTCGAGTGTGACCGGGGCTCAACCCTCCTTCAGGGAGGGGAGGGGAGCCACACCGGCTCACCACGCTCCGGCCTTCCGGTTGGGTTAAGCAAGCAAGGCAACACACAGTCTGAGCTCAGGCCCTTCAGCAGGGGCTGAGCAAACAAGGCAACACACAGTCTGAGCTCAGGCCCTTCAGCAGGGGCTGAGCAAACAAGGCAACACACAGTCCATTAGCTCTGGCCCTTCAGCAGGGGCTGAGCAGGTAAGGCAACACTGTAGGTGGTCTCTTAGGCAAGAGGAAGGGGGGAGTCTGCCACCTTAAAGGGGGGCAGGGGGAACGCAGGCCTCCACTCCACTGCGTTCCGCCGGGCTAAGCAGCGGTCAACATGCTGAGGCGGTCAGTGGGGGATCCTGACCGAAACACACTGACATGGGCTCAGGCGAGTCTGCAGCCAGACGGAGTCGGCTGCCCCTGGGCCACTTCCAACCTCCCCCTGGGTACCTGCCCTTCGCGCGGTGTCGTCCGGGGGTCCCCAAACCATGGATTCCTCAGCAGGCTCGGCAGCGGGAGGTCCAGTCCACTCCTCCAGGTACCGGGGGTTCGGCGGTCCGTCCAGTCCTCAGGGTACCAGGGTTTCGGCAGGTCCGGTCTAGTTCCTCCACAGGCAGCGTCAGAGGGCTCCGCCGCCTGCTCTGGGTACTGGCCCCAGGGAGTGTCAGGCCAGTACCCTCCGGAACTGGCGCAGGGTAAGCAGGCCCAGCGGCGAGCTCGGGCCTCAGCATCTCTGCCTCTGGCAGCCTCCTCCTCAACTGAGGGCTGGGCCGGGCTTTTACTTCGTCCCCGCCTTGACTTTCCTGGGGGCGGGGACAGGCGGGGGGCCCTTGAACTTCGGTCCGCCTCTTGACTTCTGGGGGCGGGATAGGCGGCCGGCCTCCACGGGGCGCAGGTTTTCTGGCCTATTCCTTCAGGAGCGTGGGGGAGGGGGCCCCTCGCTACAGTATGTAACAGGTTTTATGGCTCATAATGTTGCACTTCACTCTTGTAGGATTAAGCTCAATTTTTCTCTCTCTCTGAAATAGAATTAAATAGTTAAACTTGGAATGGATTTATACAGTGATCACTGAAACTTACAATGAATGTATAGCCTTAAGGATACAATTGCTCTCAACATGGTGGTTGTCCATGCACAACATGTAACATACATGTTAACATAGTGTATCACCCTAGGCACTGGCAAAGGTGAAATCTTTCACATTGCATAGATTAGTGGTTTTCAACTTTTTTTCTGGGAGACCCGGTGAAGAAGATTGTTGGTGCCGTGACCAGCGGAGCTGGGGATGAGGGGTTGGGATGTGGAGTAAGGGCTGTGGCTGTGGGCCAGGAATGAGGGTCAGGTTGTGGGGGAGGGGCTCTGGGCTGGGTCAGGGATCGGGATTCAGGGCGTGAGAGGGGGCTTGGTTTGGGCGGGGATCAGGGCTGGGCAGAGGGTTGGGCTGCAGGGGTGAGGGCTGCAGGGTGGGGCCAGGAATAAAGGGTTCAGGGCTTCCGGGGGGCTCAGGGCTGGGTCAAGGGGTTCGGGCGTGGGCTTACCTTGGGTGGCTCCCAGTCAGCGGTGCATCAGGTGTGCAGAGGCAGACTTCCTACCTATCCTGGTACTGCAGACCGCGCTGTGCCCTGGAAGTGGCCAGCAGCAGGTCTGGCTCCTAGGCAGAGGTGTGCAAGCAGCTCTGGGTAGCTCTTGCCCACAGGCACCCCGCCCCCCCCCGCAGCTCCCATTGGCCGTGAATTGGCCAATGGGAGTGCGGAGCTGGTGTTCAAGGTGGGGACAGTGCATGGAGCCCTGTGCTCTCTCCACCCCCAACCAACCTCAGAGCCAGACCTGCTGCTGGTCACTTCCAGGGCGCAGTGCGGTGTCAGAACAGGTAGGGACTAGCCTGCCTTAGCCGAGTAACACCACCGATGGGACTTTTAATGGCCTGGTCGGCAGTGCTGACCAGAGCCACCGCAACCCAGTGCCTTATATTCCGCTACCCGATACTGGGCCGTGACCTGCAGTTTGAAAACCACTGGCATAGGTTATACCCCCTAATAGCACCATTCTGTACAAGTTGGCCGCTCCTCCTCCGTCACTGCATTAGGACGTATTTGAGTGCATTGAGCCATGTGATACTGGTGCCACACTCCCTTATTGAGGCAGTATGAATTAATTGCCTGGATTTTCCCATAATGCACAGGCACACACAGGCAGCCTGCTAGGTCATGACATGTGAACACAGTTAACAAATGATTGTAATGTGAAAAAAAGTTTCTGTGTGGACAGAATTGTTCTCAAAATGGCATCCTCCACATATAGTGTGATCTCTCATACAGCTGCATGGAGGACTCCATTTTAAAGAGCAAAACAGTGGAGGACCGTGCAGTGTGACCTCTTGCACTGTATGTGCATGGTCATGCTGGCAGGGGCTGAGAACCTGAACTTAAAATATCCAAACTGCACCGCTGCCCAGAGGAGACCCTAGGAGTACTAAGTGTGTGTTCCAAAGTATGAAAGTACTGCCTTCTGCACAATGAATAAGCTGCCTGTCTCTCAGCCATGTCAGAGCTTCTCTCTGTATCTTAACTTAGCACATGTTTAAGCAAAGAGAGACCTTATATGTCTCTCCATCCCCCAGCTCTTCTCCTTGATATCTCCCATTTCCCTTGAGCTGTAAATGAACTAATATTGGAGTAGCTTTACTGTCCTTAGAATCTCTTTGTGGCCACAGGATGTTTTTTCCTGCTGCTCAACCATTGTCAGTTTTTGACACTATGCTGGTATTTCATTGTTTTAGGCTATTTGTTGGTTTCTGTCCCAGTGTTTTCAAGAATGTTGAATTGGTCCTCTTCAAATAGGAAGAAATCTTCTCCTGGCTTGATAGTGAGATTTAAATGCTAACAAGACAGTGGCCAAGTGGAACAACTGTCTCTCCAGGACTTTGTTCTCTGGTGGTAGCTCTACAGAAAGTGTTTTTGAGGGGGATATACTAGCATCAGAAGCGGACTTCATACCACCAGGCTTAGGACTCTCACTTAGTTTGACCAATGAATTATTGCCTTGTGGAGTTGGAGATAAAGAAAAGTTTCCATTGAGATTGGCTCAACCACTCTGATGCCATAAAGGAAAGGCTGAAATTTTCTTAGTTGCAACATTGTTCATTTACTTCGACTCTTTTCTGAAATTTCATAAGTTTTTCACCAGTGTGGGGGTGACCTGGCTAAATTCCAGATTGGATAATAATTCTGCTCACCTAAATTCCCCCTATAGTTTTACCTCCGTTCTGCTTCCTGGTCTAGATGATGATAATTTTGGAGTGCACTGTGAAACAGATGCTGTTTCTCTCCCAAATGGTGGCTGCATTTCCTTGAAATGGTCCTTTTTTTGTTTGCATAATTTTTTAAAGTGCTTTAGCCTCTTGGAATTGAAGGCAATAACAAGAAGCTAGTAATTGTTCCTAATTTTTAAGATAAATTCCCTTAAGTTTTAATATTCCTTATTCTCCAAAATAGGAGCTCTCCTTAATCTTTCCTTTCAATGGGCTCAATGTATTTATTGCAAGAACAGAGCATAAGTATATACTTGCTGTTGTAAGAACAGAACTCCCAGTGTAGTTGTCATAGCTCCCTACTCAGATCTGAACCTTAGAGTTCAGAAAATGAGATGCTAGCATGAGTCCTCTAAGCTTAATTACCAGCTTAGATCTGATAGCGCTGCCACCAGCCAGGAATTCCAGTGCCTGGCTCACTCTGGTCTCCCCAAAACCTTCCCTGGAGGGACCCAAGACTCAGATGCCACTGAGCTCTCACAACAAAGGGAAACAACCTCCCCTGTCCTTCCTCGTTAACTTTCTCAAGGCTTCCCCTCCCTGGATGGCCCTGGACGTCACCCTGTTTCATATTCCTATGAAACGCAAACACAGCAAGATTCAGGTTTCTTCACCCTCACTCGCTCCTGCTAAATCTAGCTTTATAACTCTCACACAGAGATTTTTCTTCCCCCTGTCTTTTTCTCCACAATTCCCTGTGAGCTGCGACTCACCCTGAGAGCCCACAATAGCAAACAATCCAACAGGTCTAAAAAAAACTTTATGATAAAAAGAAAGAAAAAGACATAAAATTGTCTCTGTATCAAGTGA
Organism: Chelonoidis abingdonii; assembly: GCF_003597395.2. Lineage (NCBI taxonomy): Eukaryota > Metazoa > Chordata > Testudines > Testudinidae > Chelonoidis > Chelonoidis abingdonii. Next base: position 335,254,343 of record NC_133769.1, read on the forward strand.
CAAATACAGCGTATTGGCGTAAAGAAAAAAAATTGAATTAACAGCCTTATCCAAAAAGAAATCAATTTAAAACATCCAGCAAACTACACAATTAATACAAAAAACACAATATAAGCCTATTTGTCATTCTACCTTTTACTCACAACGTGGAAACAGATAATCTAGAAATGCATAGAGATAGAGTGATCCCCTAGAGACTAGAGAGAACAGAGACAAAGAACACACACCCAAAACTTCCCCCCCTTGAGATTTGAAAAATCTTGTTTCCTGATTGGTCCTCTGGTCAGGTGTTTGGTTCCCTTTGTTAACCCTTTACAGGTAAAAGAAACATTAACCCTTAGCTATCTGTTTATGACAGTAGTAAACCTTAGCAAACCATAACAAATATTTTGTTTTTAGACATTAGAGGTTGGTTCCTTTCTTCCAAAGCATGACATGTGAAAGCACAATCTTAAACTTTGTCAGGCTTATCTTTCATGAAGCTTTGGTTCATTTTAAATTTATATTCTTATTTTTTTATGGAAAGTATTTTTCATCAGCTTGTAATGTTAAAACGTTCAAGTTTTGAGTCACTGTAACTTTCCTGTCTAATTGTAATGAAATGAATTCCCCCACTCCCAATGGGAACGTAATCTCCTACAATGGAATGATGTATAATAGAAGGCACTAGTGATGCTAAAAGCATATGTGATAAAGTACACGATATAAAAGTCTATATTGTACTGAAATCTATGCTTATAGAAGTACCGCACCTGAATTCTAGCAATGTAGAACCTTATGTGGGATGAAAGAACCAAAGAATGGAAAGGTTCATAGAAGTTTTGAGGATCCTGTAAACCTGAATCAGATGACTTTGGAGACAAAAGAAAAGGGAAAGTGTGTGTGTGTGTATAGATATTTCATGTTTCCACCTTAAAGTTGCCAACACAACCTTCCAGAATACCCTTTGCTGTTAAAGCAGAATTTATATAAAATGACATAGATAAACATGAGGGAATCCCTTTTCTATTTAAGATTGCCTTGGTTTCCTTCTCTTTGTGCTGTAAAGAAGAGCTTCCATCAGTAGTGCAGTTTGGAGCTCTCACTGTTACCATACCTCATGAAAACCATCAAAGAGAATGAAGAATAACCAAGCCCATTGGTGTGTTGGCATCATGATGAACTGCCAGCTGGAAGACATTGATTAAAGATCAGGCACTGGTTCTTGAGCATTAATCGGCAAATGCTTGGAGCAAATACACAGATACGCTCATTCTGGGGAGAAAGAGTTGGAAAGGCAACTGAGTTTTTCTGTTGGCTGTTAATGCTCCTTCCCCCATCAGCTTACTCATTGATGTTAGTTGTGCAGAGGCTGCTCCAGCCCATTGCCAGTGGAAACTGGAATGTCATGGTACAGCAGCCAGCAAGAAGAATTTCTTCTTTAAAAAAGAGGCTGTGAGGTTTTTGTGCATGTGAGTGGCGACAATTTAGATGCATGTAAACTCAGTGGGCTGGTTTTCTTAATCTTATATTTAGAGGTAAGAGTTCCGGCTGCAGTCTAGCAATGCAGTGCAGATCTGTGTGATCCTTTTTGAATGCTTGGATAATAAGGCATGTTCTCCACATGTGCATGTACCAATGGAATAGGCTGAGCCAGACCGAGGAGTTAGTTGTGTTCATGAAACTTTTCCATCAGAAACCATAGCAACCACTACAAAAGTAATATTGGAAACAGAACTGAAATACATTTCTTCTAATAAACATCTCACTTTTTACCCAGAACTAAACCAAAAGCCATTTAAAAGGAAAAGATCGATCATAAACTGGGCCTTTTGGCGTGGTCCAGGCACTCAGCTGGACAATATACCACTGTCTCCAACATCTCCTGTTCCAGGGAAACTCTTTGGTCTGTTGCTGCCAGCCATCTGTGAGAATGACAATCTGCCCAAACCTGTCTTGGTAAGTCATGGATTCTGGGCTAGCTATTAAATATTGGGATTTCTTTGCATAGTAAATGAGAAGGTTGGGGGTTAGGTAGCCAGGACACTGAAATGATCCTCCATAGGGAAACCAGGAGGAAATGTTCTCTCCAGTTTTGAGCCAGAACTTTGGCTGTCAACACAAATTGCAGCAAATGTTCGTAAAATGTGGTCAGACCTGGTAAATACAAACCAGTCTGCAAATTGTATGTAATCAGGCTGAAGGTTTTTTAAAACTAATCTATCTTTCCTGCATGGGCCTGATTCTGTAACTCTCTCTCATGAAAGTAGTTCCTACTCCTCAATAGCAGTACGTACTACTCAACAGAAGTGTTGTGAAATCAGGCACCTAAGTCTAAGGGCTGGATCTTCAGCTGGTGTAAATCGGGGGAGATCCTGTGAAGTCAGTGGAGCTACATCAGTTTACCCTAGCAGAGGATCTGACTCTTATGCTTGCCCTTGGTATGTTCTCTCCACATTACTCGGGGATGTTCTTACCAGGACTCTTCAGGACATTCCAGAGCATTTTTTGTTTTCTAGCTGCAGTCTTTACGAATGTTGATGATTTTAGGGTATCCAATTTAACCTCCAGATATGAGCTCTAGTTTACCTTAGGAATCTATTCTAGAACTATTAGGTCCTTCAAGCCCAATGCAGCCATTGATGTGTTCTGAGAATCTCTCTCAAACTTGAATCCTTTGGGAACTTTTGTTTGGGAAAAGTAAAGTTACTGGGTGCATGGACACCACTTGGTACAATTAGTAGTTTGAGTCTGAAAAACTTACGTTGTTTAAGTCCCAAAAAGTGACTTTAATAAAATTCATGCAGCTTCCTTAGAGAATGAAACACGGCATCTGGGATGCTATATGGAGAAGGCAAAGCTGAGGGCGTTAAAGCCCCACACAGGTTCCAAGTGCTGCTTTAAAGCATTATAAGCTGCATTCTAATTTGAAAGGGTTGTTTTAGTTTTTATCTTACAAAAAACGGGTCAAACCATTAACTCGTCGCCCTAAAACATTGACCAGTTTTGTTTGTTGGCCAAACCTTTGTTCTCAAGTTGAGATCTTGCACTGCAGGATTTAGCTCATTTTTAACAAATGAGCTCCCAGTCTTTGCAAAGAAAGGGGAAATACTGCTCTGAGTACCTCTGGTGTGAATGGTGCCTCTATAAAGGTGTTTGCACGTAGATAGAGAGTTGGCTCCCAACTTCTGAAGGAGGAGGAATGTAGACTTTCAAAAGCATATTTGCATTGCTGTGCTTCAGGAAGACCTATCCAGCAGCCCAGACTGCAAAATTAGCCAAAAGCTACTTCTCAGCCATTACAGTTCTAATAACTTAATTTAATGATAATACATACTCCACTAGCCACCATTTCCCTGCCGTCAGCTCAGAGATCCTTCCTTAAAACAAACTGTACTTGACTGCTTTGTGACAGACTTATTTTCCTTGTTTTAAATTGTTTGGTCTTCAGACAAACTCTGTGTGTGTGTGTGTGTGGCATATATATCACTATTTGAAAAAATTCCTAAATGAAACACTCCATGGAATAACATACTGATCACACAAATAAGGGTGGCAGAGTAAGGGCTGACTCTTAATTAGGATTTAGAAGTGGAGATTAGTATGAAATGAGAAGTACCTACTAGCTATGATAAAATTATGTTAGGCTGTTCAAGCTACAAATTGATCATCAGCTGGGCCAGAAACCTTAGCACATAGTTTGCAGCAATGCTGAACAAACAGGTGAATGAATGGAGGTTTGAGACCTCCCTGTGGAGCATCTTTCAGACAGGATACTATGCTAGATGGACTATTGCTCTTTTCCTGTACAGCAGTATAAACTGGCTAACATTTACACAGTGCTTTGAAGAGGGAATGTGCTAGATCAGTGTTGCGTGATATTATATAGGGTGAGGATATTCGCACAGCTTGTTTGGAGAAATGTGTTCTCAACTCAGTGCCGCAGACCATACCTTTAATAAAGGTTGGGTGGCAAAGCCCATGGAATAGAGAGATACCCTGATGTGTTTTTGACTTGTGAATCTTTGTGGGATGTTTGCACATGTGGTAGAAGGATAAAACCACATCTTAATAGTTAGCCTTCCTTACATACAGAGTCTTTATCTGTTATCTGGCTTTTTAATTTTTCACAGGACATGCTTTCCTTCCTTTACAAAGAGGGGCCTTTTACCAGGGGTATTTTCAGACGCTCAGCAAATGCGAAATCCTGCCGAGAGCTCAAGGAGAAGCTGAATTTGGGAGCTGAAGTGCACCTAGCTTGTGAATCCATATTTGTGACCGCCTCAGTGTTTAAGGTATGCAAAAAGCTTTACTCCTTGAGGGCGGAGGGTGGGAGGAGGGATATGACAATAAGCCAATTTGTTTTCTGCAATAGGAGTTTATTGTTATTTTTTAAAAACTTACCTCCGATCTCATTTAGAACCTGATCCTCCAAGTCCTCTAGCTCTCCTTAAAGTCTGTGGGAGTTCTTTGGAGGCTTGGGCCCTTATTTTGTAAAGATGGTATAAATGACAAGACTCTTGTGCTTCCCAAAATATTCAGGTTTATTTCTCTGTGGATTATCTTTGCATAAGGACTAGTATGTTAATAACAGTATTGTTTCATGCAAAGAACATCCAGAATTCATAACCAGCCTATTTGGGAGAGTTTTTGTCTGATGTATATTTCTATATAAATCTCAAATATGGATTGGCATATTTGCCTTGTTGTTTTATTACCCTTCACATGTTTACGTACAATGGGTCCTTGTAATCTCCATTGATATATGTTCAAGTAGTGTCTCTAGTAGGATTTTTTAACAGAGAATGCTATTCCTCTTGCTCCCATTCCTGATGCCTATGAGTTGTTGTCTGTCATCATGTTGCAATGGTCTGCCCTCTAGTGGTTGGAGGTCTTAAAATGTGCTGCTGTTAACTACGGACAGTAAATTGGAAATTCTCCATTAGCTCAAGAGATCTTGAACAATTCAAGGAATGAAGATAGATCCCTGCCTTGGGGTTTGCATGGAATCAGATTCCTCCTTGTGCTGTGCTGCTGCTGTTAATGTTCAGTGGGAAAGAGACGCTCTCTGGATAACATGTAGACATAAGGAAAAGCACGCCTGCTTCTTTTAAAGAAATCAGATGGTGGTTGTGAGAAACCACATCTACTGGATTTAGAGTGTACAAAAGAGAAGAAAATAAGACCTAAATGTGGAATAATATCTGTGCTTCTAAAGGTGGTGAAATATCTTCCCTAAACTTTTGCACAAAAGTGTTTTGGTTTCACCCTTGCAAATAGATTGACACTCTCCAGATTTTCTTTTTCTGCACAATTTGACACAAGTTTTTATCTTCAGCCAGAACGTGTGAAATTTGTATTCTCAGTATCAAAGCCATTGAATGAATTTGACTCATGCTTGCACCTTTGCACAGGGAACACCACTTAAATCGTCAAAATAGTGCCGAAATGGAGCCAAAATGGTGCTGATCCTCTACCCTGGCTTCACCTCACTGTGTTCATTTTTCACATCACAATGGAGTTTGTTTTGTTTGGGGAAAAGTGGCCTGTTTAAGGTTTAAAACAAACGTATAAACAGGGCAAAGTTTTGGGGATGAAATGAGCCCACTTATTTTGTTTGTAGCAAAAAGCGTTGGGGGAATCACTGTAGTACTTGTTTCCATTTCATTGCAAATACTTTTGCACATCTAGTGCTCAATCCTGCGAAGTGCTGAGCAACGGGGCCCTCAGCCAACAAAGCATTTCAACATGCGCTTAACTTTAAGCATATGAGTTATCCTATTGGCTCCAGTGGGACTATTCCCGTGCCTCAAGTTAAGCAACTGCTGAAGTGCTTTGATGGATCAGGACCCCGTTTATCACTACAAATTTTAGGTGGAAATCATAATTTTCATTGCAGTTGTCCCAAAAATAGATGGGGAAAGGGGGTGTACATGTCTGATGTCAAAGAGAAACCTGTTTATGTATTATGCATCATAGACATGGTTCAAAAGTTCTTGTGGTAAAGCATGACCCCATTTAAGGCTGGCAATGTTGGTGGGATCTGCTGAGTAAGTGCTACTTCTACATTTGAGCTGGTAGGAGAACAAATTTTCCTGCCACTTGAAAACTTGACAGAGAACTGAATTCATGTACCATGCTCTGGGGGGGACTCCTTCCTTGATTCACTTTGCTTTAATGTTCTTTGGAAGTGCCCATCTCAGACCTTGTATCTAAGAGTTTCCCCAAGGTGTGAATCAAGCATCAGTGAAGAATATTTCCTGCCGCTTGAATGAGGGAGCCATGCAATATGCAGCTACTCTGGTTCATTATTTATAGGAACACTGGAGACCAGGATTGAGCTCTATGTCTGTCTGTAATTCAGGGAAGTACAAGTCTTATTTTGAAGAGAATGGGCAGGCAGAACTAACTTACTTCAATTTTTATCATCAGAATCAATATGTTCTTTGGCAGTCCTGTGACAGTCACAAACTGAACACAAAATAATTAGTACGTAAACCACATGATAATATGGGCCTGATTCGGCACCACTGAACCCAGTGGAATTTTTACCAGTGATTTCAATGGCTCAGGATCAGGCCCTATAGGGAAATTACTGTAAAATATATTGCTTGTCTACAATAGAAATTTGTACCGCTTTAACTATACTGGTACAGTTAAGGTCGCACTGCAGTTATATCAGTATAAAGGTTCTTTATACGAGCGTAGCTACTCCCATACAGGAAGGAGAATAACTGTACCAGTATAAGTTGCCTTTATTCTGGTATAACTACAGCCACACTAGGACTTTTACCGGTGTAACTATATGGTTAAAAATTACCACCCTCCAACCAGCATTGTTTTACCATTAAATCTTATAAGCATAGACCAGGTCTTCCTGTGACATGTGTAGGAAAGTAGCTGTGCGTTTTGTAGTCTTCTCCTCATTCTTGGACTGCAGCAAGGGTGTGCTCCTTACTTAACCAGATCCGTGACAAGCACTGTAAACATTTTGCTGGGATAAATGGGGATTGAAGATAATCAGATGATTAGTAAACTGCAGGCGTCTCACGGTATCCAAATAACTGGCCCCTGAGCTAATTCGCTGGTGCAGTGAAAACAGATAAAGCATCAGAAATGCATCCCGTTTGACAGAAAAGGTTCAGGAGAGGGTATGAAAATATTAATCCTAAACCTAATGCAATTTTTTTTCTTCATTTTAAGAGCTTTACTGCTTGCCTCAGCAGCTCCCTGGAATAAAATGCACACCAGCCAGTGCTGTCCCACCAATACATTCTCTCAGATCTGTGTAGATTCTTTTTTCCTCCTCTACACTGCTAACTCACATGTTTTTATTGTTCCTCTCTTGGAATAAGGATTTTCTTCGCAACATCCCAGGCAGCATTTTTTCATCCCAGCTCTGTGATAAGTGGGTCTCTGTGATGGATCGAGGGAACCATGAAGAGAAGATAAAAGACATCCAAAGGTAGAGTTATTTATATTGCAAAAAAGTGGAATCCTGCACATTAGACTTTTGACAGGCCCCAGTTAAGGAAAGTGTTTAAATACGTGCTTAAGTTGCCTCCAGTTCAGGAAAGCACATAGGCACGTGCTCAAGTCCCATTGACATAAAAGGGGCTTAAGTACATGCTACAAGTTAAACACGTGCTGAAGAGCTTTCCTGTATAGGGTGCTTTCCTGAATCATGTCCTTGGTACCATTGTGCCTGCTGTGGGAGTACATGCCAGTAAGCAGATTTCAGTCATTTCCTTTCACCACGACCACAGGAGAGTGTTTATAAATATGCTCCCAAAGACCAGGACTTCTGTCTGCTACCGAAATAGACTGAGTTTGTTTCGGATGGTGCAGGAGCTTTGACAAAAGAGGCGCAGCAGCTATTCAGTTCCACTCTTCTTTATTTTATTTGTATTTGTTTCAAACTTCAGTGACTGTTGTGAAGCCGGGATTGTGTCATAGTGAAATATTGGAGTCTGGCAATGGTGGAAGCTCCGTTGCTGAGGATATTAAAATTAGACTGGGCAAAGCACTAGTCCTTGCAGGCGGGAGGGTGAACTAGGCAACCTATTAGATGAAGCCCTGCCAATTTACGTTAACAACTGGGTATCCAGAGCAAATGACTGAATTTTGCAACTGAGTGAACCAGTGAGTTGACAACTAATTGAACAAAAGAACAAATAACGATCACAAATTGTACATGTGCGTTTATGTGACAGTGCAGTGTTAATTATTTCGTAGACTAATTCACAGTATATCAGCAATTGTTCTGAATTGCACCATATTAGAGGAATGCAATGAAGTTTGAGTAATGAGAGTACCTGCTGGGTCTTTTCCTAGAAGCTATTGAAATAGTAACTATTTCCTGCTTTAACCACTAATCCACATTGCCTCCCTCCGATTTCTGTAGTTGCATCAGATTCTAGCTCTAGTGAGTGTGGGGGGAAGTGCTTTCTTCAATTGCTTTTGATGGATTTTTTTCTTTCAGGCTAATAGAGCAACTCCCCAGAGCCAATGTGGTTCTTTTACGTTACCTCTTTGGAGTACTGCACAGTATAGAAAAACAATCTGAAGATAACCAGATGACTGCATTTAATCTAGCTGTGTGCATCGCACCCAGCATGCTGTGGCCTCCTGCTCCCTCTAGCCCTGAAACAGAAAGCAAATTCACCAAAAAGGTGAGTGAAACCTCAGTTTTGCTAAGGAATCTCTATGTTCAGCAAGGTGATGATGATTTGCACCTACACAGATTAGTGCTTCTTCTCTTCAAAGCCCTCTGCAAACATTGAATAATTCATCCCCACTCTGCCCCTGAAACAGAGGGAGTGAGATCAGAAATATCCAGTGCATTTGTAACAATCACTTCCTCCTAGAGGGGCTGTTTGTTTAAGCTGGTCTTAGAACAGTTTTCTCTGTATAATCGGAGGAATGTAGGGTGAAAAGGGACCTCAGTCCAGCCCCCTGTACTGAAGCAGGACCAAATAAACCTGTAAGGCAGTTGGGGTGGAAAAGATGCACAGGAAGGAGTTGGCTTAGGGCCTCGGGGAACATTATCCCCAAGGAAAAGATTGTAAATGGCAGTTGGGAAGGAGCCGAGTGGGATCCAAGCACAATCAATCTATGCAATTGCCTCCTTCGCAAGATGGCACTGCTGAAGAGGGTGGGATCTGGCACCATTTGGAAGCTGTTCATAAAGGCAACAATACAGATGAGCCTAATGAGAGGGATGCAAAAGCAGAAACTTGTAAATACTAGTTTGAAAATCCATCCATTGTAGGTTCATTTCCAGCTGTGGGGGAAGAAGGGTGTAGATGCAGAGGCCCTGTAATGGCAAAATTGAAGGCAGTTGCCTAAAGGTAAAAGAAATTTCATCTGCTGGAAGCCTGTTTATCCGTAGGGAACTAACCTAGTTCTTGAAATGTATGTCACCGGGGGACTGGCTGTTTTTATAGGGCTGGGGTGTGGTGATCTGCTAGGAGTCACTGTGCCATAAAGGCAGGAGAGTTCCTGGTTACTGGGAGGTGAGGGCAGGTCAGGATGCGTGGATGGAGCAAGTGCCACCCCATTCCCCTCCACATATGCCCTGTCCTCCCAATGTGATCGCCTACTACCTGCCAGTTTCCTACCCTTCCTCTGGTCTGTTCTCCAGCCTGGGAGAAGCTGCTGTCTGTGGAAGGCCGTGCTATGGATGGGAAGAACTGGTGCGGAAATGACTGCATGCCAGAGCCAGCGGGTGAGAGGAGGTAGACAGGGAGCATGAGACCTGCAGGGATGGTGTGGGAAGTGATCTAGTGCTTAGTGAAGGGGACTAGAGTTAGCAGAGGCTCAGTCTGTGCACAGAGAGAGCAGGACCTATGGTGAGGGAGGCTGCAGTGGTGGTGAGAGGGGAAAACACTAAGGCCAGGGGTGCTAGAGTGCTTGTCTCTTATAGTGCAGAGCCATTTATTACTCTTGGCATTAATATGAGCACAGGGAGAGCAAGGATTGGATTCATAATGAGAGGTACCTACATGGGGCCATTCACATATTCCAGGGAGTCCAGAGTGACCTCTTATAGATTTGGCTGTTCCTTTCTCAATCTCCTAACAGTTGTGTTGAGACCAACAGCTGGAAGTTGAAGTGAGACAAATTCAGACTGGAAATAAAGTGGATGTTTTTAACAGGGAGGGTAATCAGCCATTGGAACAACTTACCAAGGGCTAGTGAATTCTACATCACTGGTACTTTTCACATCCCGATTGGATGTTTTTCTAAGAGATGTGCTTTAGCTCAGACAGGGAGTATTTGGGGGAAGTCCTATGGCCTGTGTTACACAGGAGGTCAGACTAGATGATCACAGTGGTCCCTCTGGGCTTAGAATCTCTGAAACATGTCCAGAGCCACCCATCTAGACCTGCTTTGGAACAAATCATTACCTGCAAAATTTAGCACATGCTGGGTAAATCCAAGGCTGAAGCACCATATACAGCATCAGCAGAGAGCCTGTAACATGATATTTGGGAGCAACCTTTTCATTCAAAGGAAAAGCACATAGGATTGGTTGGGTTTTGTTACCAATCTATACTCCTCTCAACTCAGTAGTTCAAGATCTGTATAGAGATCTCATTGCATCTGATTTGTTGCAGGTTTCTATTCTGGTACAGTTTCTAATTGAAAATTGCTGCAGGATTTTTGGAGAAGAAATTTCCACCCTCTTTGGGGACATACTGATACGATGTGACAACAGAGAGGATGGCTCAGGTAACATATGTTTCATTCATATTAGCTTAACCCAGCCAGTCAGAAGATTCAGTACATTCTTGGGAAGGCTGTTATTGTCCACTCATATAATCTGTCCATCCAAAATATTACCCAATGTACATAAATGCGTACACAAACATGCACTCTCCCTTAGTCAGTGATGGTGATAGTATAAGGTGCATGATAAAAAAAAAAATTACGTATCTAATTCAGTCACTCTTTTCACTCCGTTTGGCATGATCTATATAACACACTTTGCCATTCAGAGTAATATGGTTGTCCCAAACTTCTCATGTATTCTCTCTAGTGTAATATGACTAAATTCTCCCTCAGTTACATCACTTTAAATCCATTGGCTTGAGTCTATTTGCTATGCCATAACTGAAACTAGAACCTCTCATCATATATTGGCTATAAATCTTCTACTTTCTGGAGCACAATAAAATTACACCCTGGCTTCTTCACATAGAGCAATTGAATTGAATGTTCATAATGTTACTGATTTAATAGCCTGTAATTAATTTATTATCCATAGATTGATTACTAGGGAGTATCCATAAATTCATCCCTATTCAGCACAGCACTTAAGCATGTGTTTAAGTCCCTATGCTGCATTGGGGACCTAATAAAACGAATTTCTATTCCATCTTACAATGATCATTTTGGAAGAATTCTAAACTTTTCCAATTTGGCCACGTGTCCGGTTTAGGGACTTTCCAAGGACAAACAATTAGCGAAGGGAAAGAACACTTTTTTAACAAAATGTAACTGTCGTCAGAGTCGTTTGAGCATGGACATGCTAATGCAGCTTTCCTCCTCTTGCAGATCTCTCCTCCTTTCATCTGAATGATTCTTCCTATGACAGTTTGGAAAATGAGCTCAATGATGACGTTGACTCTTCATTTAGTGACTTGATCAAAAAACGAGGTCAAGATAACAGGAGCCGGGACTCAGTTTTGACTCTGAGTGATTGTGACTTGGACCAGCCTGAGGTGGAAGAAATTACAATTCAGCTGCCACCCAAATCAAAACCAGTGCGAATTTCTACTGGATCACACCACGAATCTGCATTACGAGATCACTCTGAGAACCAGTCTCTTCGCTCCAGTACCTCCGGTTGCTCATCAGTAATGGTCCCGGATGCACTCAAAAGCTTGAGAAGACAGAGACGCTGCTCGGAGCCCACGATTGGCCTTCTTGCCTCTAAGTTCAGCCACGTCAGTGAGGTTCATGAGAATGCAGTACGTAAAGCCAGCTGTGATGCAGTACTGTCGCACGTAGATGAAGACTGTCTCAAGCAGCTTCGTTCATTGCAGGTGGAAGGGCAAAAGCTTATTAATCAGAGTTTGATTATGGGGATTGATGTGGGTCAGAGTGGCACCATGGGCCAAAATGGTGAAAAGAAAGACTTGTCCAATTGCCTTCTGCCCCCACCCCTGCTGAGATTAAATATTTGCTCAAGAACTAGCTGTTCTAGTTTATCTTCTCCTGGAACGTCCCCATCTGGGTCCTCAATGAGTTCCTTGGACAGTGCTTTCTCTCAGTTTTCAGACTATTCAGTATTTACTCCAACTGAGACCTCCTCTCCTTTGGATTGTGCTTTTCAGCCTCAGAAGAAACATGGAGAGCTTTCTCCTGAATTTAACCCTTTCTCTGGAGTACACCTGGGTGCTGGCCTCAATTCTTGTCCTAGCCAAGCCAGCGGCAGCAGCTCCATTTGGGTTAGCAAAGAGAGTCAAAAAAGCCCTGTAACTCTTCATCCCAGCACATGGCTAAAGAATGGAGCGTCCACAATGAAAAATTGGACTCTCCGAAAAAAGGAGAGAGTGTCCAAGCAAGAGGAGAAAAAGAAGAGTGTTGTTAAAATAACTTTGGAACCACAAACAGATTCTTCAGATGCGTCAGAAGATAACTTATGTCAAGAACAACGGCAAGTTTTAAAAACACTTATGTCAACAGGAGAAATTAATGCTGCAGAAACAGTGCAGGAGGGCAACTTTTCTTCTTCCCGCTGGAGTGGGCAGCTATGCAGCTCTCCACTTTGTGCAGCGGAAGCCAAAGACAAGAGACTAAAGGCGTTGGGGCTGTTGGCTGAGCAAAGCAAGGAGGAGGAAGAGGAGGAGGCGGCAAACTCTCTATTTGTTCAGTCACATAAAAGACAGCTGTCCAACACTTTCACTCAGTGCACAAATCCAAGGGCTGAACATGCCCGTGAGCCAGAGGATGTTGTCAATGCTGGACATGAACTTTTCGTCAAGGACAGCTTAAGTAAAACTATGATTTCCACAGATTTAGGAGGCCAGCAAGTGACAAACTCCAAGAACAACAAATCTTTGCCAAGCACTGAATCAAAAAATATTGATGATGAGTCCATAAGGGGCTTCTCTCGGTCTCCAAAAACCACAAAGGCAGTTGATGACTGTTTGTTTAAACCTGATGTTAATAAATGTCTTCAGAAATCAGAGGAAGGGACCAAGGCCTTGGTCCAAAACACAAAGGAATGGCCAAACAAGCATTGCAGTGATTCCAAGTTTGAAGAGCTTGACCAAAGGTTTTTTGCCGAGGAATCTTATGTTTAAAATCACCACCTTTGGGACTAATGTCGGATCTGCTTAGGGTTTAATATCCCAAGAGATGAACTTTCATGTCAGGGCTACAGAACTCATCCTGTCATTATGGGAATTATCAAAGTGACTTTCCCACATACTGATATTGTGATTAACTACCTTTCCTGGGACCTTCCCAGATACTAGGAATTGTTAAGAGAAGCACTCAGATCCAAGACACCAGCGAGTGCAGTAGTGTGTTTGACATAGAGTCCTCCTCTTGTCCACTCGTGTTAAGCTTTGTAGATGTAAGTCCGTGTCCTTTGTGGTTTTGATGCAGTATACATGGTCAGCATAGATTCCATAACTGTGGTATTCTACTACTGTTTTGAAACTATGACAGTTATAACTTTCATTGCCCTCAAGGAAGAAGTGTCATGCTTTGTATGTTAAAAAGGTAACTGTTCAGTAGTTCCAGTCCTCTCCGTCTTGCAGCAAAAGAAGTGACATTAAATGTAGAAGCTTGTGACTAACAACTCCCAACTCTGTGTGTTTCGTTTATTGTACCCCATTGGATGTTTTTATGTTTACGTTGTGAATAGTTTATTAACATAGCTGTAAAATGGCATGTATTATTGCAAGCAGAACACATGTAATTTTATTATGTGCTATCTAAATCATCTTATAATATATTTAAAGTGATGCATTATCTAAAATACTTTGAGTTTGTATAATATATCATGATAAATTTTGCTATTATATATGGTCTGAAATAAATGTGTATTTTTGTACTTGCAGAACTGCTGCTAACTTTACAAATTCCGTTTTTGTTGTTACGGCACTGGTATTGGTGTATGCATTCAACGCTGTACATTAAATAAAATCCATTCTGTCATAAACAATTTTCCAAAGAACCCTTCAGTTCTCTGGCTTTAAAGTCACATCTATTGACCAGTGGATTGTGATGTTAATGATGCTTCTTAGAAACCTACTTTGTTTTCCCCTTTTTTTTTCCTCTCTAGGTTTTGACATTTGCTTCTGTAGTAAGTGCTTTTGTTTTGTTTACTAGAAAGAGATGGTATATTTCAGTTTTGGCAAAGAGAACAAGCTGCAATGGGAATACAATTCACTAGAACCTCGGAGGTCAGTTCTATGGGTTCTTTCTTGCCTAGTGATATCAATGGGAATTTTGCATGGGAAAGGATTGCAGGATTTAGGCTTTACTTTCTGTACAGCACCATGCATATAAAGTGTATCTCAAACTTGCAGAACTCAACATACTGATAATATAGTTAAAGAATAATTCCTCTTCCCCTTCTGCTATTCCCTAAGAGGCGCATTCAAGGGAGAATCAGGTGTTTTCAGCTGTGCTCTAAAATGAGATGAAGAGTCAAGGATGGGGAGAAGCAAAAGGGCCTTTTCAGATAATGTTGTTTGTAGTGTTGTAACCAAGTTGGTCCCAGGATATTTCAGCTAATAGACGTTTGGCTGGGTAATGGATCCTGTATGAATATTGGCAAAGTTTTACAGAAGGCTAGCAGGAAGGCCAGTGCTTCTGGAATGGTATTGATTCAGTTAGTAACATTCCCTTTTTAAAAATGGCTTTCACCCACTTGAAATAGTATTGATCAATATAATAATTTTAACTCTGTGTTGTATTCAGTCACACTGGGGCAAGATTCCAAAAGCACCAATGGAACTTAGGCACCTAAGACTCTGAGGTGTTTTTGAAAATGTTACCCACTGTCTAATGCCACAAGCCGCTGCAAAGAGCAGTCTATGGAAGCACTGCACCACTTCACCAGGCAGAACAAGCAATCTGTCTGCATATCTGTCAAGTGGAATGAATAAATACGTTTACGAATGTCTCTTGTATTGAAAATATCCATTCCGAGGCTTAGTGTTTTGGGACCTGGACTTGCAAATAGTTTATACCCACGATTGTTGCTACATCTACAGAGATCCACTGAAGGCACCAAGACTTCAGGCAAGTAAAACTGTTTGTGGGATCAGGCTTATAACCACCATCTGTTCTCTCTCATCGTCTCATACATTTTATATATATATAGCTACAGTTATTTGATTAGAAGTGTAGTACACAAAATCTGACCTTAAAACATTGTTCACGAGGATAAATTTGCGTGTCTGTGTGTGTGCTGGGTCCTCATATGTATCAGCACTACAACCCATCTCCCTTTTTAAAAGAAAACAACACCCTGATGCCATTTTTAAATGAGAGAAGGAGCCGCTCTTCTTTCCTTTTCAAACTGCTCAAAATTGCATTGCCAGGCAACTTTCAATCAAGTAGCAAACACTGATTTATTGCACCAATAATGTTGTTAAAAACAGTCTTTGCAATATAAGCGTTTTGTATGACCAGTCACATCTTACTGCAGCCATTTTTCCCTGCTAGTCTAAAGTAAAAGTACATTCAGTGCTGCCTGAATGTGAAACAGATTGAGAGTTTGCTCTTGAGCTACATGTCATGGCTTAGTGCTTTCAATATTACAAATACAGCGAACAAGCTGGATGTTGGATCAGTACAGTTTAGCATGTAGAATGGACTGTGAAAGGCATATACTCAGCATAACGACTGAGAAACTTGATTGGATCCACAAGGTGCTGGACAGCTATAGGCTAAAGAGGGAGTGTATACTGGGATAAGCCCCGCCTCCCTCTGGGTGCTCTGCTGCCCATTGGCCAGCTAGAGAGACGTGAACTGATTGTCTCATGCTTCCCACAATCGTTTCTTTTAAATCCTGGCCTGAGTTTTATCAGCTTCTTGTCCCGTTTTAAGTTGAACCCAGCCTCTGTCTCCAGAGTTGTATAGTACAGGGTGCAGTGGGTCTGACTGATCACCTATGTAAGGGGTTGTGAAGGCATTTTTTCTCATAGGGGCCAAATGGGCTGTGGCCTAGTAGGTTTTTTCCCCTTCCTTATACCCTCATGGAGACACCACGAGATGAAATGGTGTCAGAGTTTAATGTGAGGAATCGTGTGAATATTCCTCACAACTTCTGTCCAGTGCAGATTAAAAAGCCAAACAGCCAGTGATCAGACAGTAAGAAACATAGGATTTTGTTGGTGGACCCCAGGTCTATGGAAAAAGGAAGACCTAAGTCCTTGCAGACAGGGATCCTTTCCTGGTACCTTCTGTCCCCTTTGCAGGGGGAAGATGAGAGGATTCAGCAGAACAAGCTGAATCCTTGGAGTAAGCAGTGAAGAGTCCGTGGTAGGTACCCTGAGTTATGGCTCTATGGCAGGTGCCCTGTAATCCTGCATTAGATTCCCCTAAATGTGTAGGATGGGGCAGATAGTGCCCCTCTCCCATGTTAATTTCTAATAAAGCTATAGCCTGCCATTTAAAATCCAGCCCTGTGTCTGTCCTCACTCACAGACATTGTCCTGATCAGTCGCAAAGGCCCTGACTTAGAAAAGCACTTACACAAATGCTTAAGTCCATCCCTGTTCTGGAATGCACTTAGGCGTGTGCTTTCCTGAGTTGGTGCTAAAAAGAACAATAACGCTTAGGACTTTATATAGCACTTTACATCTTCAAAGTGCTGTTCAAACAATAACTAACCCCTGAGAGGTGAGCAACTAATTATCCCCATACAGAGCTTGCAGGAGAGCTCTACTCTTAAAAGTGGCTCTAAAAATGGCACTGAGGGGTTGCATATTTGCGGCTCCCCGATTCCATATCAGATTTGCTCAGTTTAGAATTGCAAATTTTTTTTCCTAACTCAGCTCCGCAAACTCAACATGGGAACTGAGAATCAAGCTGGGTTCTTCCCTTTTTACACATCATCACAAGGGTCTGCAGGGCAAGTTGTACTATCTTTTCTGTGCCATTCCAACTGCCCTAATCCCAGGCTGAGTCTGCAGGGTGGGCTGTAGTTAACAACAACAAAAAAACCCACCATAATTTTACTTATTTAAAAACAAAAAAGACAGTCTTGTCTGGAGATGACTGATGCACAACATGGAACTCCATTATCCCATTTTTATGGTCACATAGAAGGGCACATTCAGGGCCCAGATGTAAGTGACCCTTGTGCATAAAGAAGGCACAAAAAGCAGTAGTAGCTGCACAAAAGGCTCCTGTAATTGCAGTCTCGGCTGTGGAGTGGAGAGCTTACTTGCTTCTGTTTTCCCCCTGAGAAGTAAATTGAAAAGTGGGTGGAGTCATAACGGGTAGAGCAGATTGTGCCCCTGATGCAGTAGCAGAAAGCACAAAGTATCAAGAGAAACTACCTGCGTGAGAGGCACATTCCCTTTGATGCTCTTCCGAGAGGAGTCCCTGCTATACAGGGCTCTGGCATAAATGCAGTGCCCTAGCCCTGAGCAAGTGACTGGTTCCTGGTTCCCAGTGTCAGGCTCATTCTCCTAGGTGTGCTGCCTTTGGAGGGGAAAAAATCAGATAAGACAACAGCTGACTCTGTACTTAGATAAACTGAGTGCATCAAGCAATGACTTAGATCAACTGAGTGAGCGATACAATAGACTCAAAGTTTGTATTACAAAAATACCAAATTTGTTTTTGTAACATTCGATGTGTGGAAACAAATCATGACATGAAAATTTTTGGCCTACATCTATCATATGCATGAGCTGGAGAGGAGTTGCTCATAGACTTTAAGCCCATTGGAGTCCAATAACCTTTGCTCAGGATTCTTTTTCTATCAACAGCCTTTTACTGAATGAATTATGTGGTGCTAGGGAGCAAAGTGAATGAAATTGTATCTGAGAGGGTCAAATGCAGCCATAGAGAGCTTTACAGAATAGTCATGTATTTACTTCTATCCTACAACATGGTTGGAGGCTAACTGTACAAAAAGCTCCCTACCCCACTACAAATCAAGGGAGAATCCAGGTTGTCTGCCAACTTATTTTCACCTCCATTCTTTACAGAACTAGTATGTCTACAAGTAGCATCTCATCTTAGGCTAGGTATAAATTTAAAAGTGATGTCAGTATAGCTACATCAAACCAGGGGTATGAGAGAACCACAAGCCTGACCGACCGAGCTATACTGACTAAATTCACAGCATGTCCACAGCTGTGCTGATGGAAGAGGGCTTCTGTGGACATATCTTCGGTACTTGAAAGCTATAGCATCTTCTTTTGTTGATTCCTTCTGGGGAACCTGGCATTGGCTACTGTTGGAAGACAGGATACTGGGCTAGGTGGAACATTGGTCTGATCCAGTATGGCCGTTCTTATGACTTTACTTTTCTTCACTGAACTGCTCAGCTGTCCACTGAAAAGATTTATCCTTACATTTCCCAATGCTTGTATCAGGTACTTCGTCTCACAACTCCTGTGGAATCTCCTGGGAGTTGAGTGGCTAAAATCTATAGAACACCTTGAAAATGTAGGTGACGGCAGATGCCATAACTTACATCTGTATTATTTGTATAGCAATAGTGTGATGGGTTCCATTACAGAGACCCCTTTGGGACTATCACCTGAGGTGCTGAGATTACCTGTGAGCCCGTTTTCCCCGTCAGCTTGCGACTCCAGAATCCTCTCTTGTTGAGCCAGACACACTACTCCGCTGCAACACAGACCCAAGGTCTGAGCCATGCCCCCAAAGCTGCAGACTTTAACCAAAACTACTTAGCAGGTTTCCTACCTCCAGCACCCAGACACCCAGCTCCGAATGGGATCCAAACCCCAAATAAATCAGTTTTATTCTTTTTAAAGCTTATACAGGATAAACTCAAATTGTCCGCCCTCTATACACTGATAGAGAGAGAGATGCACAGCTGTTTGCTCCTACAGTTATTAATCACTTACTCTGGGTTTAATAATAAACAAAAGTGATTTTATTAAGTATAAAAATTAGGATTTAAGTGGATTCAAGTAATAACAGACAGAACAAAGTAAGTTATCAAACAAAATAAAATAAAACACACATGTCTAAGCCTAATACATTAAGAAACTGGATACAGGTAAATCTCATCCTCAGATATGTTCCAATAAGCTTCTTTCACAGACTAGATTCCTTCCTAGTCTGGGCCCAATTCTTTTCCCTGGTACAGTTCTTGTTAGTTCCAGCTCAGGTGGTAACTAGGGTTTTTTTTTCATGACTGCAGCCCCCCTTTATTCTATTCCACCCCCATTTATATCTTTGGCACAAAGTGGAATCCTCTTTCTCTCTCTCTCTCTCTCTCTCTCTCTCTCTGGGTTTCCACCCTTCCTTCTAAGTGGAAAAGTACCAGGTTTAAGATGGACTGTCCTGTGAAACTTCATTGCTCACTGGCTGGGACCCATGTATACAGAAGACTTACAAGTAAACAGAGCCATTTACAACCAATTGTCCTAGTTAATGGGAGCCATCAAGATTCCAAGCCATCATTAATGGCCCACACTTTGCATAATTACAGTAGGACCTCAGAGTAATACTTCATATTTCTAGTTTTAGATACAAGAATGATACATTCATACAAATAGGATGAACACACTCAGCAGAGTATAAGCTTTGTAATGATACCTTACAAGAGGCCTTTTGCATAAAGCATATTCCAGTTACTTTATATTTACACACATA
Organism: Chelonoidis abingdonii; assembly: GCF_003597395.2. Taxonomy (NCBI): domain Eukaryota; kingdom Metazoa; phylum Chordata; order Testudines; family Testudinidae; genus Chelonoidis; species Chelonoidis abingdonii. The sequence goes on from NC_133769.1 coordinate 335,274,155, forward strand.
AGCATATTTCCATAAACCTATGGAGTGCAACATCACAAGAAGCACCTAGAGAATCCAGCCTCATTGCATTAGGCATACAACTATGTAACAAAGACAGTTGATGTCCCCCAAAACATACAGTCTAAATAGAAGATATATCTGTTTGTTTACTTTCAGTCACGCTGTGTGATTATGTCATGGAACCCTAAATTGCTTCTTGCGGTGGAGTATTGGAACTGGAGCAAATGTTAGGTTTAAGTTAAGTCCTTCTAAGGCCTTGTCTACACTACATAAGCTCTGCTGATACAGCTGTACTGGTACAGCAGAGCCTTCTAGTGTAGCCGCAGCTTATGCCAACAGAAGGCGTTTTTCTGTCAGCATCATTACACCATAGTTACTACCTGAGCGACGCTAGCTGTGCCAACAGAAACCCACTTTTCTCAATGTAGCTGTGTCTACATTGGGAGCTTTGCCAGCATACCTCTATCAGCTAGGGGGCATGTCTTTTTCACTCCCCTGACCGACAGCTATGCCAGCAAAACCTTGTAGTGTGGACTTGGCCTAAGAATCTTCATGCTATTGCTCTGAGCCTGCAAACATTCATATGCTGAAGTTGATGCATGTGCATTTTCCTATTGACTCCATGGGCTACTCATACATAAAGCTGATCATGTGCAGGAATGGGGCCTACATCTCGGTTCTCAAAAAAAGAAAATAAAAGTAGAGGTAGCATCACATCTCAAGGGATGGCTCTTGTAACTAGGAATAAGCTATTGTTACCCCAAAAAAGTATTCTTTGCAGTGTTACAGATGGCCTGGGGGCCTTAGCAACTTGGCCTCTTAAACAGGCAATCTTATGTCATGCTGGCAATGCTTGTGCAGGGAGTGTGTATTCACAAAATGCTCATCAGATTGCGTACATGGAGATACAAAGGGAATGCTGAATCCTGTTTGAATGGCTACTGCCACCACACTTTGCCAAGGTTATTCTCCATGTTTGGCACTGGCGGCTTCTTTTTGTATATTAAGGGAACCCAAAGATTATAAAATAGTGCCTGGGCTAATAAGCATTGCAATTAATAGGTATTTATACAGTCAGAAGCTAATATAACATGCCACAAGAGGAGAGTGAAATGTATTCAGATAATATAACTCCCAAATTATCTTAGTCCCTTTGCAATGGCTAGTGGCCAGTTTACTTTTTTCATATGTGCTACTCTAATGACTGTAAAACACACACTGCTATATTGGTGGGCGAGAGGGTTAGAATACTAGCCTTTCATGTTTAAGCCTTACTTTGAACTCAGGCATAATGTTACTGTTGAAAAACGTGTTTTTTGGTCACATACAGATCACCATGCGTTCATTATTAAGGTCTCAATCCTGCAGCAGTATCTGTGCTAGCATCAAGGCCCATCTGTGATGAAGTGTTGACTCCACACAGGTGAGCAAAGCGTTCACAGGAGTCAGAGCTCAGTTAACCCACCTGGAATGGGCCAGGCCTAACTCACAATGACATCCACTTGGGGAGGAGCAGGGTGGTGCAATAATTGAGGCAGGCGGGAGCAGGCAGGAAGTCCGCAGTTACGCTCTTGGTAGTAGAGTTGAAGAGTTCTGTAGGGAACAGAGAGGCTCTAGCAGGATAAGGAGAAAGTTCTGGAAAAGCTTGGTAGGAAGAAGTCCAGGGAGATTGCTGATAGTGTCCCTGGACTTGGAACCCCATGATCAGGATGGCCCTAGGTTCCCCTAGTAAGGTGGCATGAAGCCCCTGAGAAGGAGATATACGTCCTTGCTCAGAGCTTCCTGTAGTTCACAGACTGCTTGGCCTAGAATCGAGGGTGGCAGACTGGACAAAAGGAATGGAGATGGGGTGGGGGGAGGGGGTTGCTGGGCTAGATGGGGTGGGGACTAAAGCATGACCTGGTTGGAGTGTTGAGGCAGAAGAAAGGGCAGACCACCACGGGACCAGTGCAGCTGTCGGTGGGGGTGCTACACAAGAAAGAACTGCTATGCCGTGTTCAGCCAGAAAGGGGTGCTCAGCAATGAGTTCACTCTTCTACACTGCCCATTTGGCATGCTGGGCAGCCTACAACTGAAGTGGAAGGGAAGGTTGCAGATGAGGCCTACGACACAATGGCAAAGTGGTAGGGGCTGGCAGATGGAATAACAGATGTGGAAGGCCAGTACTGAGGTACACTGGGTGAGATAAGAGTGTTATCTGACTCGAGTGTTAAGTTGCTTGCTACTGTGATCTATAAATTCACTCAAATTGTTTGAATGAACAAAATTTTTAAATGATTTTAATAACCACCAAAGGACACAGCTGACTTGACCTCTAAGTCAGCCTCAAGTTGTTTTATCTTTTTCCTGTTGCTGTGTGAAAGGCCCACAAAATAAAGAAAACTAACTGACTGTGACAGGAGACACAGTGAAAGTAACTACACAAAAACTGGTGTCAGATGCACAAAGTAACCAAGCGGGGAGGGCTATAGATGTTTCACCTCCAATCCCTGCTACAGCAATTTTACACACCACTTGCAACAAGACATAAGATTCAAACCAAAGTGATTCTTTAATTGATGGCATCCCTTTATCAGGTCTCCAAATTACACAGCCTTTGTTAATAGTTACTATTCTTGGTCTGCTCACAACTGGGGGAGGTAATGTACCTGAACTGCCAGGGGATTGGGCTGGAACTCCAGTGACTAAGTACTACGGAAAAAGGAGCAATGGTCTCAAGTTGAAGTGGGGGAGGTCTAGGTTGGATAGTAAGAAAAACTGTTTCACTAGGAAGATGATGAAACACTGTAATTTGTTGCCTAGGGAGGTGGTGGAATCTCCATCCTTAGAGGTTTTTTAAGGCCTGACTTGTCAAAGCCCTGGCTGGGATGATTTAGTTGGTCCTGCTTTGAGCAGGGGGTTGGACTAGATGACCTCCTGAGGTCTCTTCCAACCCTAATCTATGATTCTACTCTCAATTTTGCCATGGACTTGCTGCATGTTGCAGAGGATAAAGTCTTTGGGCCAAGGACTGTCTTAATATGTTTGTAGAGCTCCAAGCACAAGGGGATCTCTAGGTGCTACTCTTCTACAAATAATAGAACAATTATAAGTTATTAACCCCTTCTGTACTATTAAAAATGTAGTGACCTTTCTGTATTCTAATTAGCTAGTGAAATTGTGTTGTTACATAGCAGTCTACCATGTCATTCCTTTATACCAGGAGCAATAAGGGGAATACATTTTGGTGGCACAGAAGATGATTTTCTCAGAATCTTAACTGTAACAATTCACAGTTGTAAGTTGCCCCTTTTTGAAGGGAGCAGTCAATGTTCAGGGCCCTGTATTGCTCCAGTTTGGAGGAGAAATTGGTGATAAGTATTTCTTTGGTGCATTTACAGTCCTTCTGTGTTCAGAGACACAAATCAAATAGCAGGAAATACATCCTCCCATCCCTACTTCCCGCTGACCCAAAAAACTTTGCCCCAGATTTGGTCCACGGTCAGACCCCAGACTTTCAGATGTTCCTTCAGGCTGTCTGCATTTCTTTCTGGACCTATGTGTTTTATACACACACCACCCCATACAACAAGACATACAAGAAACTAGTTTGAAAGAAATAGGACTGCACTGATATTTTGTCCTTTGGCAGGTTTCTGAGTGGATTACTGATGGCATCTTGTTCAAGATTAATATGGCAAATAAGATTTAAACTATTTACAGTTCTAAACAAACCCGATGCTTAAGGTGATTGTATATAAAAGAATCTTCATCTGTCAAACATTAAAGCTGGGAGTGTGCTTGTGCCATGTTGCTCCTACCGCAGTGTTTCTGAACGTAGCAGTGTTGCTTGGTCACCTTCTTTCACTTTGCATTGATATATACAGTGAATTGTGCAGAGGCAATCACAGAATAGGAAACCCAGGATGCAGCTTGTTGAGGTGCAAGGCCCAGGTCTGGAGCAACGGTTTGGCTAGTTGCAGAGAGGATATTTTAAACTCAGAAAAGGTTCATCTCCCTGTCAATGGACCGGGGGTGGAACAACAAGAGCAAATACTTACCTGGAGGTTCAGGTCTGAATGTAAAAATCATTTTCTGTAGGTAGGTTTTAGAGCTGGCATTTGGGCTAACCAAATTGATACCAATTTAGCAGAAGGCTTAAGCTGCATTTCCTTCCATGTAGCTTTACAAACAGCAAACACCAAATATATAAACCATATTACAGGAGAGCAGCTGTGCTTCCTCAAAGCTCTCTGACTTCTGATTTGGTTCTAGCTTCACTGGGCATAACTGCCTTCTTTTTAAATAGACTTGACTGCACTTAATTAGCTCCCACCTGGGAACGTGTCCGTGAGCTGCCTCTGACAGTGGCTGTGATTTAACATCTGAACCATCCAGATTGCCCAGGCTCCCAACTGAATCTTTAAGTGTGAAGCTTACGAAGAGCCTAAACTAGTTGCTACATTTTTGGTCCTGTTACAGCAGACGCAGCTGCCGCTGTTGTGGCTAGAAATGCCAACATTTAATAAAAGGGAGTAAGTTCCTTTAAGAAACCTCTTCCTTCCCCAGAAATCAGCTTGTGGACATAGAGATCTAGTTAGTATTGGGTCCTACTGCCCAGTGCTGCTCTAGCTGGTGTGACTCTTAGCTCAGTTTCAAAGAAGTAGGTGGAAGTCTGTGGTTTTTTACTTGTCAAGCCAGAAGTGGGCAACAGCAGCTCTATTGCTCCCAGTTCAGCAGATACTTTGGCAGTTGCATCCACTATGAGCCAGTTCGTTTTATTCGGGACATTGTTTGGTTTCAAAGCTAGCACGAGGAAGGACAGCCTGGCTCTAAAAAGCCTTAGTGCCGAGGGGGGTTGGCAGAGAAAGGGGACATCCATGGGGCACTGATTGCCAGGTACTGGAACAACTGGCCATCCCTCCATTAATAACCTCTGCTTGGCCCTGGAGGTGACTTTTAAGACCTTTAACGCTCACATTTCTTCCTGCAGAAATGCTTTCAAAGAGGCAATGGGATTGGGGTGAGGCAATCTGCACTGAGAGCCAAAAAACAGTTGCTTTAAGGAGAGAGAGTGGGTCAGATTAGTAGGAGCTTCAGCTACTCACTCTGCTAAAACATGGCTCCGGTCATATTTTGTTCCCATGTCAAATGTCCTTTTCCAGAGTGAGCTGGAGATGTAACCCCTTGGTGGAAGTATAAAGGTTAGAGGGCAATGGGATGGGAGATCTTTTCGCTCCCTTGGGAGAAGGAGAGACATACGGGCAGCATATGGTGACCAGATAGCAAGTGTGAAAAATCGGGACAGGATGGGAGGTAATAAGAGCGCATATAAAAAACCACCAAATATTGGGACTATCCCTACAAAATCAGGACAGTTGTGTTCCTAGGGCAGTAAGAGAGAGGTGCTTCGAGTGCCGATTGCAGTGTGAGAGGGGCTCGAGCCGCTGCTGTGTTATACTGTTGAAAAGGAACCCGTAGATTTCGAACCTGCCCCTGTTTGCTGCTGGCTCCACCTGGCAGAAGGGTTACAGAAATAATCCTGTAGTAGCAGGGTGAGAGGGACTAAATGGTCTTTGCAACTGTAATTTCTGAGATCTGGGGTGATACAATAATAATCTCAGTAGGTCTTGTAAGTGATGGGCATCAGGCATTGGAGAATCACAGGTAGGAACAATTCTTTAACATTTGGCAGATGTCAGGTTTAAACTGAATTATATTGTGTGTATGTCCCTTATATTATTTTTTTTAACTTCCTTGTCATGTTTGTTCAGTTTACTAATGAAAACAAATGCGTCTGCACTCAGCCCTGCAGGGTCAACCTGCAAGAGCTAATAAGGAATCAACTTGTCAGCCTTCTGCCTGACTCAAAAACGTGCTCATAACCCAGAGCTCTCATTGCTGATGACTGATGCATGAAACCGAAGAGGATGCAAAATTGTCAAAAGCCCTAGCACCGACAGCCACAAACTGCTTCAGCTAATAAACAGAGCAAATATGATATAAACAGCGCCGTCGTGGAAATGTGTATCTGATCTGGGCAGATCAGAAAAGTGGCAGCTCTAAAATATCTGCTCCTTTTCAGGAACAAAGAAAATACAGATCTGTATGTAATATCAATCATCACCTGGGAAACTCTCATGAATAATTCCCGACCCAGGTACTGGAACCTTTCAGATCTTTCCACAACAGCTTATTTTACAAATTCCTAAGATCTCTAGCCATGTGCTGGAGAAAAACATTTTCTTAATTTTCAAATTTTTCCAAGAACACGTTGCCTTGTTTCAACTCTGCTGGGCCATGACAGGGACACTGAGTCATTACCCAGGAGAATGTTCTTAGTGCAGTGTGACTTTGTACATCACATCATGGATGCGAAAGAGTTGGTAGAATACAAAGGGCTGGCCCAATCTGTTTGTTGTAATATTTGAGTCATGTGAAGCAGAAGGAGGTAAACCTTTGACTGATGGGCCCCACTGACACTATTGTTTCAACTGGGAAAGCCCCTTCTCTGTACTGCAGAGCAGCAGAGGGTAGGGTGGAAGTAGCTGAAGCTCCTTGACCCAGATAGTTCTTGCTGGATTGAAATAGCAAATACTCTCTTGTAGCCATTGTGATAGGTTTACAGTTTCACCCGCATACCCACAGTGAAGTGTCACAGCTCATCTGGTACACATGGAGCCTTGACTAAACCAAGGTCATTTTGAGAAAAACCACTTAGACCCACATTACATCCGGTTTCCAGCTGTGCAAGTTAATAAACCTGAAGAAAACATTGGGAGGAGGGAGAACACTAGGACATGATGCATGAAGGGCAAGCCACAAGTTCAGAGGTGTTTCTCCGCTCAGTTGGAGGGTGGCTAGAGTGGGGGCATATGGCAGGATGAGTCAGATTCCACTTAGCTGGGTTATACATTGTTTTTTGTAAAGTTGCTTTCCAAGCCTGTAAATGTGTTTTCCCGGTCTCTGACTCTGCTTTGCCGTGAGCCTCTGCTCACTCCACTGGATTATGTTACCTGTAGAGTTTGGTTGATTGGCTGTCTGGAGAGGATTCCAGCTGTTTTACTACCTGCGCATTGCTTCTCTGAGAGTTTCCAATCATCATTCTGCTGAGAGGCTGCAACTGGGCCCTTCTACTTGCTTCCTTTGCTGGATTAAGATGGACGGCCAGGCAGGTGCCTATTGCTTCCCTTCCTCTACGTGGACCATGTCCCTTTGTTCATTTTCTTGAGTTGCTGTAGCTAACATGTACCTGCAGTCTATGTCTGTGGTGTTTGTAGGCAAGAAGACAACCCCAGAATTCCTTCCTGGCTAGCAGCACATGGGTGACCATGGGTCGTGAAATCCAGCTAAGGGTGGCTGGAGACCAAAATCAGGAGAGCCTCCTCTAGAGAAGGCAACCTCCTTAAAGTTTGCAATAATCTGGACAGTTCTCAAGAAACCAATGTGGATATAAATCTTTGGCCTCCCTTTAATGGAAAAGTAACTGGAAAAAGACATGACCATTTCCAGCAACTCTTAACCTCTCCCACCATCCTGGCCCCTCTACGCTGAATATTCAGCAGAGGCCATGACACTGGGCTGACTTTCATGACACCACTGGGTAATTTACTTGTGGCTGTAGACAGAAGCTTCTGATGATCAACTTGGAAAGAATCCAAGAATCTACTTTCCCCCTGAGAATCGGAGCATGCTCAGTGCTTCCCCCTCACATCATTGCCAAGCACTTAGGGGAGTGGAGTAGCTTTACATGAGCAACTGCATAAAGCCTTATATAGGCATTCATGAAGGCCCACTTTCCCCACAGGAATGGGAAGCTGCCTTCGCCACAGCAGTGTGAAATGGCAGGGAGCCTCCCTAGTGCAGCAACTGCAGGCTAAATGGAGCCCTAAATAAATAGAGAACAACCCTTTTTAATTCACAGAAGCATGCACATGATTTCACTTATTCTGCGGAGTAGCTAATACTGCTGCTGTACTGATGCCATGAGGGAAATAAACATTAATTGATCCATAGAAATCTAGGATACTAAATGTGCTAAGAGTGTGTTTGCCTTGTAAGCCTTGAAAGGTTTGGTGCATCACTTGGATTTATAAATTTGTACTGCACAAGATACACTGATTATTTTCTTAATACAAGGACTGCTCTAGGCTTTATTTTGTCTAGGTTCTTCAGTGGCTTTACTGCACATCTCGACCATTCCTAGAGGACAAGTGGCAGCAGTTAAGTAAAATAGTTCAAAATGTAGCCACTCAATGACTGTGTATAAGAGGGGTGTTTTCAATTCAAAAATTGGTGCTCTTCACTTGATCCGGCTGTCACACATGATTTCAATCAAAGTCTGTGTTGTAAAGTCACTCTTTCAAATGTGGCTCTAGTTCTGACTTAACATGTAAGTGGATGGCTGTCGTCACTCTAAAGCGCCTCTTTTTTTGTGGGAAATCTCAACATCTTTCTGTTCAGAGGGCCAGAGAACTTACAGGGAGAGGCCTGAGAGTAGGGCTAGGAGAAAGGAACTCCGGCGTACTAATCCCACCTCTATCAAAAAATCTCTCTAGGACATTGGGCAAGTTACTTAACCTCTTTGCTGCTGTTTCCTCACTGTAACAGGGATGCTTACCCCATGGACAGGAGAGCCTGGGCTCAGCTAACCCTGATCATAGGATGGGCCTCACCTGAGAGGAATCAAGTGAATCCTGTGTAGAAGGAGCCAGTTTTAAGTAGTGATAAAGCCTAGCTGGGGAAAGAGCTGGAGGGAGGTTCCTGTGAAGGCAGAAGGAAACTATGAAAGGGGGTGGGGAAGCCCAGGAAACTATTTTGATATCTGCACAGACTGCAGAGGGCAAAAGAGCCCTGGAGAGATCAGAGAAAAGCTCTCCAGGCAGGGAGGCCTGGGAGGGACCCTCACTAAAAGCAGGGAAGGGACTGGGTGACCTTTTGGGGTGTAATACAACCAGTGAGAGGTTTGTATCTCCTCCACCTGCCCTGTAATCCTGGAAGCCCTAAAACCTGTGCTGCTGTGGTGCATGGTCTGGACCCCCACCGCCAGCAGACAAGCATGCAGTTCCCCAAGCATCTGTGCTATGCAGCCCTGGTTCAGTACTCTGACCCCAGCAGTCTGCCTATGACATCTACGAGCCTGGGTTACTTCTTGCAGGATGACCCCCAACATCCTCCCAGTCTGGAGTTTCCCCAAAACAGTCTGCCAGGAAGTGTCCAGCCCTCTCCTGGACCACTCAGAAGTAAATATGGTTCATTGCTCCTTTAAAAGACAAAAGCACAGCATATTACTTTAGCTGAAGTTAGCAATTACTTCAATTCAAATGCAGCACTAGGTTGGCTTGGATTAAAAGGAAAACAAATTAACAAAAGACGACAGATTTTAAGTGAGTTCAAGCCCAAGAGATAAAGACACAAGTGGTTACAAGTACATAAAAGTAAAATCCACTTCCTAGTGGCTAACACTTAGGAAGCTGCAGCCTTGGTTCAAGGTAGATTTCTTACCAATCTTTTTTCTTTCCAGCCAGGACTTTCCACAGAAATACTTTTCCTTTGTCTTCCCAGGTGAAAGATCTTCACCTATGCAAGTTTCTTTCATATAGTCAGTTCCCAGGGACTTCTTGGCTCACAAGAGCCCTGGCCCCGTGTCTGTCCAGTGAGTGATGTCTAGATGGCTGCTTCTTCTCTCCTTATATTTTCCCAGACTCAAGTTGACCTTATGCTGTTCTTCCCTTCATGTGGACTTCCCATTCTCCTGCTGATTTGTATGTAAATAGGGCTTCTATTGTTTTTGGTCACATCTTGCTTAATTTCACCAGAGACAGGTAGATAGTTGCCTTCAGTTGAGTCTGGGGGAAAAGCTGTTTCTCCCTGTGTTTGGTCACAGACTTTAAAGTATAATATCAATGAGGCTTCATAATTCTTCATATAGTATAAATGCACACATTTTACAATTATATTAATCACCACTATGTCATTAGCTTTCATAGACCTTACCTGATACACTTTTATAATACAGCAATAGTGTATACAATTTAAGTCAATTACTTATTATTTGAGGTTAAGATCTTCTGTCTTTTTAGTTAAGAGGCTATCTTCCCCCACTCACTAGGTTGATGGCTTTGTTTACCTTCCATTTAGATGTGCCTTCATTGTCTCTGCCTGATGACCTCATTCATTTGGCAGGGTCATAATTCTAGTGCATATCCATGTCTCTTTGCATACACCTGTCAAGGGTGAATCCCCACTCTGACACTTTGAGTGCAGAAGAGGGGGCCTGCAAGGATTTTAAAAATTAATACTTGCCACGCCAGGTGTCTATTACACGTTCAAGGTTACAGCTTTTCTCTGACCGTGGCTTAGTAAATGCTGCCACCACCCAAATGCAAAAACCTCCCTTGAATTTGGGAATTCCTCCCAGTGGGGTACCCGCAAGCCGTCCCGGGGAAGAGCTGAGAAAGAAAACAAAGGAAATTAGCTGTTTCTACCAGCTAATAAGCAACATATGCACAAGGCTCTTAAAAGAAAAGAAACATATGCACAAAGCTCTTAGGACCTCTTAAAAGAAACAATTATGAAAATTAAGCATCAAGATAGCTCTCTTGAGGTTCAGCTTAAAGGTTAAAGGCAAAACAAAAGCATCTGGGGTTAGCACAGAGGAATCCATTAGCCATAAGAAATAAAGATAAATAACCCTAATCGCATCTTTCTAAACATTCCTGATCTACTTACACATTTGGGAGATCCAGATAAATAGTTCTAGGTATGATCTGATGATTTATGACAGGGGTCTCAAACTCAAATGACCACAAGGGCCACATGAGGTCTAGTGCATTGGCCCAAGGGCTGCATCACTGATACTCCCAGCCTCACTGCCCCTGGTCCTGCCCCCATTCCACCCCTTCCATGAGCCCCCCCCCTGCCCTGCCTCTTCCCACCCCTTCCCTGCCCCTTTCCACCCCCTTCCCCAAAGTCCCCACCCCAATGCTGCCCATTCCCTGTCACCAGGGGTGCAGGGTGCAGCAGGAGGCTCAGGGCAGGGAGTTGGGTGTAGGAGGGGTGTGGGATTCAGCAGGGGGCTCAGGGCAGGGAGTTGGGTGCAGGAGGGGTGCGGGGTGTGGCAGGGGGCTCAGGGCAGGGAGTTGGGTGCAGGAGAGGTGCGGGGTTTGGCAGGGGGCTCAGGGCAGGGAGTTGGGTGCAGGAGGGGTGTGGGGTGTGACAGGGGGCTCAGGGCAGGGAGTTGAGTGCAGGAAGAGTGTGGGGTGCATCAGGGTTCCCTGGCTGTGGTTCTCTGTTCCCGGCCAGTGGGAGCTGTGGGGGTGGGGCGATACCTTGAAGTGAGGCAATGCAGGAGCCCCCTGCCGCCTCCTCCCTCCCCTCCAGCCCAAAGGCACTTGCTGCCAGCGGCGCCATGGGGGGCAATCCCGCTGGCCAGATTCAGCCCATGGGCTGTAGTTTGCCCACCTCTGGCCTGGAGATAGGCAGAGGGGCGAGGGAGGCGCGGGGAGCTTGGCAGGCCGCACAGAAGAGCCCCGTGGGCCGCGTATTTGAGGCCCCTGATTTATGATCATACCTGGCTCAAGCTGCTTGCAACATTCCTGCTCTGTGTCTCCACTCTCCGGAGAACAACAACAACAGATAAAGAAGTTTTTTTTCCCAATTTTAAAAAGTTCTAGCCCTCCCATTGGCTCTTTTGGTTAGGTGCCCACTTCCTTTTCTTTTACCTGTGGACTTGTTAACCCTTTACGGGTAAAGCAAGTAGAGGACAGCTACTAAGAGGAATTGTATGGCTGGCTGGGTGTCCATAAAAGGGAGCTACCTGCACCCTCCCCCCCTTCATTTATCACAACACCCAGTATGTACAGCACGCAATATTATTGGTCTGACAAGAGCTGCTGACACAGAGCAGTGAACCACCCATAGGCCTCTGTGTCACAAATTGTCAGCAGATCGTTTTGAATTAGGAATAAATAAGAAAAAATTATAAGCTGCTTGTGGTCAATTCATGAACGAGGTAAAAAGAGTAAAATTTTCAAAAGCACCTAAATCCCATTTCCAGAGTAACTTAGGTTCTTAGGAGCCTCAGTTGAATAGAAATTAGGGCACCCAAGTACCTAACTCACTTTTGAAAATGAAATGTTGGCTCCTAAAGTCCAGCATTCTAAATATATTCAGGCATCTCAAGCTGCAGATATGTGCCTAGTGTGGTTTTTCAAAAGCACCTAGGCACTGAACCTCCAAGGAAAGGGAACTAGGCCCTAGGTGGCTAGTGAGATTTTCAAAACCACTTATCTGCATCTTTAGATACCTGAATATCTTTAAAAATCTGACCACAACTTGCTTAGACGCTCTTGGAAATTTTACCTTACTCTTATTCTAGACATCATTTGCTATGAATTATTGATTCCAGCGCTAAGTATTGTATAAGAGGCTAAATTGCCACAAGCCTAAGAAATATTCCAATATGTAACAGCTGAATTATGTATTATACTTTCCTGGTAGAGATGTCGTCAGACATCTTGGAAGGGTAAAATATTGTCTGTGTTCTTTAAATGTCCACTGCCATAGTGAAAGCGCCTTCTCTATATTCTGACTAATCAGTTCGCAGCATAGACCTGGTCTAGCAAAGTCCTTGGAGACGTGCTTAGCTCTAATTATATAAATAGTCTCATTGAAAATCAGTGTGCTTAATTGTGTTGCTGAATTGGAGTCTGTGCTCCTGTTTTGTATGTACGAGATTAGATTTACCTTGCATACTGGATTTGCTAATAAATTGCTTCATATCAAATTACTTTTAACTCTATCTATGGAATAGATATTTTTAATTTAGTTTTTCCAGTGAATGATGAAAATTAAGCAAATGCAGTCAATGCTTATGTGTTCTGTATAGGTGAAAAAATGTGCAATTTGCACCATAACATACTTGACAATGTCAAAGTCTGCATTGCTTTCATTCTTTACCTGAAGATATAAGCTTGCAGTATACTTCTCTGAGGAGTGTAAATGTAATATGCTGCAAGGCAGTATCATAATAATTAACTTATTGGGCAGAAACTGCAGGTTTCAGCTTTGAACCTCATAAAACTACTTGGCGATCCTCATTTTGTTTTCACTTTTACAGAGCACACAAAACCATCAGCCCCACAAATGGATCTACGTGGACAAATCCCTGGGCCTACTGTGTGCAAGGTACTGTCCAGTCTCAGTGCAGAAAGGCATTCAATAGAAAAATGAAGGGCAAAACCAGCTCAGTAACTCAGAGATATTTGTATCTGAAATTTTTGCCTCTGCTTTCTTTTAAGAGTTTCTGTGCCCTAATCTTGTGAAGTGCTTAGAGCCCTCAACGCTCATCCATTTCCCAATCTTCACAGGATCTGGTTCCCCTAACGACTACATGCTGGCGCAGACTCAAGAGTGTTATTACTGTGTGTGTGTGTCTGTGTGTGTGTGTGTGATATTGTAATAGAATGTACCCTGATATTAATGTCAGTATGTGAACAATCTGAGCATAGGGTTAAAACAGCCCACCTCCAGTCAAACCGTGCCTGATCCATGGCCCAGCTTCTGCCAGCATTACTCCATGAGTAGTCCCATCGAAATCAATAGGCCTTCTCATGCAGTAAGTGACTATTCCCTGCAGTGGTGTCAGAATCTGGACCTTTTAGCACAGATCTGTTATATGTGGGTCTTGTGCTTTTTTTGACAGGATCACATATCCAGGAGCAGCAAGTTTTTTTTGGGGGGGGGGCCTCTAGCACCCTGAGTCTGTGGACCATTCCACCTGTTAATGCTTTGCATTTCTAGAGCAGAAATTATGGAGCCACTATTACTTACAGTAACACGATGTTATTACCCACCTGATTTTGCAACCATTGCTCACATTGCAACTACTCGCATGAGAAAGTATTACTCACCATGAGTAATCGTGGCAGAATTGAGCACCATGTGATTTTAACTTGTCTCTATTCATATGTTACATGCATGATATTACTTCCCATTGGCTACAGATTTTAATATTTTTAATGCTAATTCTCTTAATCTGCTTGACTAGTTTCCTGGATTTATGTAATTTTGTTGCAGCCAGAAATCTGTGTTAATATTACCAGATGAATGGAAATCAAAGCTGCTAAGCTGCTTCATTGCCATTTTATATTATATTTTATATTATGAATTAATTTTCTTCCAGAAGTACTTGGCCCAGTTCCGTCTGTTTCAGCATAGCCTGCAGGTTATAAATATTCCACCTTCCCTTTTAATCTACCACAGTTTCAAAGGTTCAACGGTATATTTCACATTTCATCTAAATGATACAGTGGAACTGTAAGTTGTAAGTTATATAGCTCTCAGTGGACTTCTAAATCATCTTTTCTTAAATAGAACATGTTTTTGACATTTGTAGTAATTTCACATAGCTCTGCTAAAGCCTAATACAATGTGGTAAAACAAATCTGTGACACATTCTCCCCTCATTCTGATAATGCACATGTTGAAAAATGTACAGGAAGGACCAGTGTTCTTTGGAATGTTTTACATTCTTAGGTCTTTTTTTATATAGAATGCCATGTCCTTCAGCTGCATTAGGATAGGCTGCCTTTAGCATCCTCCTCCCCTGAACAGATCCTCAAATGGTGTAAAGCAGCGGTCCCCAAGCTGTGGAGTCCCCTCTCCCCAGGAGGAACATGCTGGGGGGAGTGCAACAGGGCCCAGCCCAGCCCCCATGGGGATGGGGGAGGGAGGGCGCACTACCCAGCACCTCTCTGGCCACACCCTCTGGCCACAGCTGTGGCCCCCACTCCGTTCCCTGCCCCTGGCCACAGTGGCTTGGCTCGGCTTCCAGCCCCCACTCTCAGCCCCTGCCCCTGATCTTGACCCACAGACCCCACTGCCACTCCCGCCCCCTGCTCAGCTGCAGCCCCTGTCCAGGGGTAAGGCCAGAGAGGTGCTGATGTAAACCATTGACTTCAGTGGGGCTATGTGGCTTTATACCACCTGAGGCGCTGTCGCCCTTGTCCATTTTGTAGTTAGCATATTTTTTTCTACCTATGACTATTCTGGTTTGTCCCATCTGAGATCTATTCCAAGTTCCCCTCTCTACAGCAGTATTTTAGCAGGGACAGTATATTGACACCTATAACTATGTTTTTATCAACACCCAAATTGTTTCTTGAAAATTTTAAATCACACCCCTTAAGTGACCCTATTAGACCTGCAAAGATTTTTAGAGTAGGCCTGGCCTAGATCTTCAACCCATTCAATTGTTCTGTGTGTGTTGAAATATTTGTCTGTGGAGGTTTGGTGGGTCATTTCCTAGAGCTCTAACTCTTTTATCTGGGATCGCCTTTCAAACTGTGTCATGCTGTCTTGTAAGAGGTGAGAGATTCCAGCTTAGACCAGAATGTGCAAGACAAATTAATCATGCTTAAGAATGAGGCTGAACAGAGACTGAATTGTCTGAGAAACTTAACTTCCGTGGGAAGCGGCGCGGGCAAGCGATGTGCTGCACCCCCATTGGCCTGGGATGGCGAACCGCGGCCAGTGGGAGCTACGGCCCGCCGAACCTGCCAAGCCAGCAGGTAAACAAACTGACCCGGCCCGCCAAGGTGCTTACCCTGGCGAGCCACATGCCAGAGGTTGCCAACCCCTGACATAAAATATCTGTTTATATACCATGAGATTCATGGGTTGATTTAGTTGGGGATTGGTCCTGCTTTGAGCAGGGGGTTGGACTAGATGACCTCCTGAGGTCCCTTCCAACCCTGATATTCTATGATCCTATGATTATGCAATATATAACTGTTTCATAATAGATCTCATGGACTGCTTGAAGATGTTTTACATCTATCCATATCATGTCCTAAATGCACTTAACACTATTGAACACAATATACTACAGTACTTTCTCATAAAGGACAATACACCATAGCAACTCCACAGTACCATTAAGGTCTAGGGTGAAAATGGAATCCAAAAGTTATTCAGTTTGTTGGGATATCTGTCTGAGATGACTCTCAATGAATTAAGCAGTAGTACTCAATCAGGTCTGTGGTCCTCTTGACCTTATGGGAACTGAGGGAGCTTGTCACCTTGCAGAATTGGGTCCTTGAATTGTAAAGTCCTTGAGACAGGGACAATGT
Organism: Chelonoidis abingdonii; assembly: GCF_003597395.2. Lineage (NCBI taxonomy): Eukaryota > Metazoa > Chordata > Testudines > Testudinidae > Chelonoidis > Chelonoidis abingdonii. The sequence continues at coordinate 335,290,267 of NC_133769.1, forward strand.
CTTCCTTTCTGTCTGTGTGCAGGGGTCTAAGCCTACTATTGGCACCAAACAAGTGACAAAGTTCAAAGAGAGGATGTGAAAATACTGTCCATTTACAAAGAGTGGGATTATCCACAGATCCAGGCAGAGCAAGGAGCCATTCTTCTCCCGCTTCACCTACAGCACCCTCAGAGGCTCCTCTCTGGGTCAGGCTGTATGAACATCATTCACACACACCCATGCCACTCCTACAGACAATTGTTACCAGGGAACCTACTCTCGCGGTGTCTGAGGGGCAGTTGCAGCCAGGAGAGTACGTGCTAATATGGCTTCATGGCAGCCGTAGAGTGGAGGCAAATGCAGAGCTAGAACTGGTATGGCAACATAGACTCTGTGTGGCTGGACCTGGCGTCCTGTGGATCCCTCAGGATCTGCTGGATTTCTGGGTGGGTCCAGTGGCCTGTTCCACAGGAGAGTAATCCCTACACTCCCTCACAGAAATAATCAGGCAGGATCCTCGTAAAGAGATACTTGGATATTTCCTCCTCGGAGACAACTCACGTGTTTTTTCCATGGGATAGGATAATCTGCTCTCAGGTGATGAGGTAAGTTTTTTCAGAGAGCATGAATTCCTCATACATCTCATCCAGTCTTGCCCAGAATGTAACCCATAGTGCTTTGTAATGCTCTGACGCATACAGGCAATAACTGCATCTATTGCAGCAGAAAATTAAGACTGAAGAAATTAATCAATCAACTTCAACGAAATCAAATTAAATAGAAAGTTACTGAGAAAGCTCCCTGAAGTTTGTGGAGGAAATAGAAGATGGGGAGGGAATTAGGTGCTACCATTGTTTTTGTTCCTGTTACTTTGCTTGCAGTGGTAGACGGAGTGAAGGAAAGCTTGAGTGGATGACGTTAGCTGCTATAGTGCAGAGAGGCAGGTGTGTTTCCAAATCTACTGCAACCCAATTACTGTGACCTTACAGTGCTCATTAGGTAGCATTTAAGCGCCATGCAACTGAGAAAAACATGTGGAGGTAACATTTATCTGGCTGGACTTTCCTCTATGAAAAAAGATTAGTGGTGGCACTGCACTGACAGGATTTTATGTACTGCCTGGACTCCTGTCACATCTTGAACAACTCCACCCAGAGAGAGATTTTTAAAGCACACTTGAAGGTTTATTTCTCCAAGGGTTTTCCTGTGAGCAGGGTAATTTGTATGAAGTGAAACTACTGGGATGTTGAACACTCTGACAGTCTGGCTATATCTACAAAGAAGATGGTTTAACTCATTTAAGTATTCATTGCCGGAGCAAATGTAGTGCCCATTTTTCCGCCTCTGTCCAACAGCACCTTGTTATGAGTCGGGCAACTGCTAGTGTAGATGGTACTTCAGCATGGAATTTCAGAGCAAATATTTTATCTCAGCTTGGCCTTGAGTGTGCACAGACATAGGGGGGAGAGAGCTGAGAAAGTGTGCTTAGAGTACAGCACTGGTTTCTAGTCCTGGCTCTGCCACTGCCTTCCTGTGAGGCCTTGGCCAACTCATTTTAGTACCTTAATGTGTGTGTCATGATGGCAAAGACCTGGCCGGGAGCTGTATATACAGAATCAACAAACGTTTGACTTGTGAACAGCCATTTGGTTCGTTCATGCATTTGTTACCCAGGCTGACTCGGTGCCGGGTTTTGTCCACCTCAAGTGGTTGAACTATGTAAAGAGTCTGTTAATAGTGTTAAGGGAGTGGAATGAGTCATTTCGCTCAAGCAAGTGTAACTCCATGCTTTTAAATACTGAGGTCCTGTGTTCGATGCCCCATCTAGGAATGTTGTTACATTTGTCTCCCTTTTTATTCATGCAAACAGGTCTTTCTTCAGCCGAATACTTGGGGAATGGCTCTTGTTTGTGGGTGAAATCGACCCCTGTACAAAGGACCAGTCTAAGGGATATGTCTCGCTTAAATGCCCCATGAGCCCTGTTTTGAGGACTTAAGTGGTGCATAGGCCTTGGTTGAGGTCACTGCACAGGGTGAATTTTGCCCCACTTGAACACATGTATGCATGCATGAATAAATGTATTTGTGCCTGATGAGTATTTGTTGTTCTCTATTCATTATTCCGCTTTGAAAGGTTCACTCATCTAGTCAGTAAACAAGAAACCGTACCCTGAAACTTTGGGCTTGTCTATACAAAAGGTAGATCATGCCAAACCAACCCAATCTCCTTCTTTGAGAAGGTAACAGATTTTTTTAGACAAAGGAAACGCAGTGGATCTAATTTACCTCGATTTCAGTAAGGCATTTGATACGGTTCCACATGGGGAATTATTAGTTAAATTGGAAAAGATGGGGATCAATATGAAAATGAAAAGGTGGATAAGGAACCTGGTCTCAAAGGGAAACTACAACGGTCGTACGAAAGATCGAATGTACAGGCTGGAAGGAGTCAGAACTAGTGGACTTCTCCAGATCGGTTTTTGGAGCCATCTTATTTAATCTTTTTTACTGACCTTGGCACAAAAAAGTGGAATGTGCTACATAACAGTTGCGGATGACACAAAGCTGGGAGTATGCCATACAGAAGGACAGAGATATCATACAAGAAGATCTGGATGACCTTGTACACTGAGTATAGTAATAGGATGAAATTTAATGTGAAAAGTTGCAAGAGATCATGCAATTTAAGGAATTAAATAAGAATTTTGGTTATAATGGGGACACATCAGCTGGAAGTAACAGAGAGGAGAAGGACCTTGAATATTGGTTAATCACAGGATGACATGTGATATGGCTGTTAAAAAAGCTAATGCGGTCTTGGGATGCATCAGGCGAGGTATTTCCAGTAGAGATAAGGAGTGTGTTAGACTTATACAAGGCATCTGGTGAGACCTCATCTGGAATACTGTGTGCGTTCTGGTTCCATGTTTAAAGAAGGATGAATCAAACGGAACAGTTACAGAAAAGGATTTACTAGGATGATCCAAGGAATGGAAAACTTGTCTCTATGAAAGGAGACTGAAAGAGCTTGGCTTGTTTAGCCTAACCAAAGAGGTTGAGCGACATATGATTGCTCTTCTATAAATATATTCAGAGGGATAAATAATAGGGCAGGGAGAGAAGTATTTTAAGCTTAGTACCATATGTGGACACAAGAACAAATGATATAAACTGGACACTAGGAAGTTATAGACTGAATTAGACAAAGATTTCTAACCATCAGAGGAGTGAGTTCTGGAACAGCCTTCCAAGGAGCAGTTGGGGGGCAAAGATTATCACAGCTTCAAGACTAAGCTTGATAAGTTTATGGATGGAAGATGGATGATGGATAGGCCTAATTTGGCAACTAATTGATTTGGACTATTAGTAGTAATATGCCAATGGTCTGTGATGGGCATGTTAGATGGGATGGGATCTGTCTACTACAGAGCAATTCTTTAATTCTTTCCTAGGTGCTGCTGGTGAGTCCTTGCCCACATACTCAGCGTTATTAACTGATCCCCATATCGGGTCCGGAAGAAATTTCCTCCAGGCAGATTGGCAGAGGCCCTGGGGTTTTTTTACTTTCCTCTGCAGTGTGGGGCATGGATCACTTGCTGGAGGATTCTCTGCACCTTGAGGTCTTTAAACCACGATTTGAGGACTTCAGTAACTCAGACATAGGTTAGGGGTTTGTTCCAGGAGTGGGTGGGTGAGATTCCGTGGCCTGCGTTGTGCAGGAGGTCAGACTAGATGACCATAATGGTCTCTTCTGACCTTAAGTCTGTGAATTTATGAGCAGCTATTGCTAGGAAATAAATCTACCCTGCACTAGCTGGCTGCCCACTAACTCTCCATGTAGACTCTGCTGCCACACACTAAAAGTTCACTAGTTGCTTTGATCTACTTCCATATTGAAATGGGGACAGATCAAAGCACATTAGGGAACATTTACTGTGCAGCAGCAGGGTCCACATAGCAGCATAGCCAGAGTAGTGTGGGTAAAGGCAGCAGAGGCATATCTGAGCCGGACCAACGACTTACCCACCAGTTTCAGGCACATTTGTACTTGGTCCAGCTCAGCTTCCACTGCTGCTCCCACTGCTACTGTGGCTATGCTGCTATTTGTACTCACACCAGCCCACTGAGAGCTAGAGCTAAAGCTAGTATGTTTATACAACCAGGGGAATCACACCCCTAACTCATAGTGTAGACATAGGTCCCTGTGTGGACACTCATATGGTACGCCAAAGCTAACTTGGAATAGCTACTGGCTTTAATTTATAGCCAGCTTATTGTGCAATTGCTTCCCCATGAAGATGAGCCTTATCAAATAGATTCACAGATATTGAGCTTGGTTTACAAACAGCAAAAAGGGCTGTATTCTTCAAATAATTTATTTGCAATGAATAATTCAGTTTTGGCTGTGAGATTTAATTAATTGGTTTGGTAAGCACGTTGAGGTCCTCTGATGAAGAGCGCTATGTACTCCTAGCACAAAGAAATATTATTTACTATCATTAATTAAATTCCAAACAAAGCAGCAGCCATTTGCTTCATTTTCTGAGAAACAGTCAAAGGACTGTGTGAGCTCAGGGCCATTATAATTTCTCTTCATTTTTCACTTGCTCGTGCTCTTTCTCTCAAAACACACACTAGCCTCAGGCTCAGCTTGACTCATTATGTTATTTTTGTCAATACTGTCTCTGTGCTTCAATGCAGATAGTCTAATCATTATGACCAGGGGAGAAGTTCTCCTAAAAATACCAAATCCCTCCCCACACTGGAAGGCTTCTGTCCAGAGTTTTCTCTTTACAGGTTCTTATATTGTGATTTACATGATTGTGAAAATGGTAAGGAATTCAGACCCCCAGACCTCATGCTAATGAGGGAAGAAGAGGAAGATTTTATAGAGCTGCACATTTTAAACTTCCATTTTATAGGATTAAGCAGCTAGAAAGGACACAAATTGTTCTGGCGGAAAAAAGCTGAGAGAAGTAAAAATGTCATTGCTTTTGTAGTAGTGGTCAATAGTCTGATGGAATTGCCATTCTAGCTGTTTGTTCTATCTAGTATTTACATCCTGCACAGGCATTTCTTAGTGCTTAATGATTTTGTATGCTAATTAGTCAGAGGCTTAGCCATCTAAGCCTGACATTTGAAATATTTAGCTTCTGTGGAACCAGAGGTTCAGTCTCTGGCTGGAGATGTCAGCTCAGTCGATTATTATTCATATTGCAGCAGTGACCAAAATGTGAATGTGCTTTCCAAGCTCAGAGGGGGAGACAATCCCTGCCCTGAAAAATGTATGGTCTATGATGGTATACAATATACAAGCAAAGTGATCAAGACAACCATTAGCAAAAGTCAAGGTGGATTTCTTTGTGTTATACACACCCACCTCCCATCTTCACTTCGCTTTTCAGTCCTCCGTGTACTTGGTAGTTGCATTAAGTTCTGTGCAGTTGATTGCAGAAGAGCAAGATAGACAGCGGTGGAATGGGGAGCTGCACTATGAAGAATGGAGCGTGCCACTTTTTAAAATGGAAGAAATAGCCACCTGTCAGTCACCTTCTGCTGCCAGCTGCCTTTTTGCTTTGACCTCTGTAGGTGACTTTTAGCTCTCAGCAGGCTGGGCAGAGCTCATCACTACTCCAAGTGATTTCAGCTCTTACTTTCACAGGAGTATGGCATTGAAGCCCCTGGCTTAACTAGGTCCTTTTGGCTGAGGGTGAACCCCTCATTTGGGACAGGTTAAGCACAGTTCTGCTTCCCTTTATTAATACAGTAAAGACAACAACAATGATAACAACGTTCCACTACCCCTGCATTCAGCACTAAAGTGATTTGTAACTCAACACCAGCCAAAGCTGATCACTTTGAGCAATACTGCTCTGTCTACTGGCCAGCTTGACAGAGTAGGTATGTTCATGTAAATACAGTTTGCTCCTGAAGTCTTTCCTCCTCCAGCTAGCTGTCAGAGGAGAACTCATTCAGACGCTGCTTACATACCGAACGTGTATAGCCAGATTTTCAGTTCTTCCGTCCTGTGCTTGGGGGATGGACACTGAAATCTCTCAGGGTATGTCTTCACTAGTAACATTGAAGCACTGTCGCAGGCACTTTAACGTGGCTGTGTAGTCTCAGCACCAGCTCTCCCAGCGCTATAAAAAACCCACCTCCATGAGGGGACTAGCTCTCAGCTCTGTCGCACTGTCTACACTGGAACTTTACAGCGCTGAAACTTGCAGACATCAGGGAGGTGTCTTTTCTGAGAAAGTTGCAGCACTGTAAAGTGACAGCGTAGACAAGCCCTAAATCACCTTTACAGTCCCTGAATTTTGAGGCCATGTAGGGACCTACATAACCCCCGCTGTAAGTTAGAACAATCAACTGGCCTCTGGACTCTGAGAAGCAGAGAGCAGTCATAGTGCAGTGCACTCCAGTCACACGCCTAATTCCGCCGCAATGCTGATGAGGGGGCAGAGACAGGACTGACAGGCATCACACAAGTCCTACAGTGCTTCTGAAATTTATGGGCCTCAACCTGATTTCACCTAGCCCAGTATGAACCAGGCTAAACTCCTTTGAAGGTGATGGAGTTACAGCAGTGATCAGAAGCAGGCTTTTCTGGAATAGTCTACAGGATCCAAGCCCACACACCTTCTGACTCCAAGATCACCCTATTGGTATAAGTAACCCTGCACAATGTTGTGAAGGTTGCAGCCGTGCACAAACTTTGGACTAAGAGGAACTGATACTAATCTTCAGTAGAAAGTGGGAAGTTTCATCTCCACTTCCCCCCTTGATATGAATCACATTTATTGTCCTTAGTTCAGAGTTAATCTTTTATAAATAGCTGAAAAGGGCTGAGAGGGGTGGAAAGGAGCTTTTGTCACAGACAGTCACTCAAGTGTGTCCTCGGCAGGAGTTTTTACTCTTCTTTGCACAAAAGCAAAAAAACAAAACTGGGAAGAAATTTGCACGTCACCTGACAGAGGGTCCTGCTATGCCCGAGCAAACCATCGTGGGTTTCAGAAACAGCTCCTTGCCCCTTTGCCTTCCAGCCATTGTAGTGGCTGAAAGGTTTGAACTTCTAAATGAAGATAATTGTAGGGTAGACTCAATTGTCCGGTAACAAGCCCTTAGCTCACCATGTCAATCCAATTTATTACATATTTCTCAGCCCCTTTCCTTCTCTCAGCAGGAATACTGCACGGGCAGCTGGCTGGAAAATTAGCCAAGTGAATCTTTGGCTGCATCTCTCTCTGCCCTAGGCTAATGAGAAAATTGAACTATGATTCTTTCAATCTGTCTCCTCATTAGGCTAGCAGCACATTTTACTTTCTCAGGGGTGGCTGCAGGACTCTGTGCAGTCTGAATTGTTATCTATGCTCATTAACATTCAGGGAAGTAGTTCAGGATGTCAAGGGTCAGAGGGAAAAGATAGACGGTTCCTGTTTTACAGCCGAGGATAGCCAGCTTCGATAGCTGTCAGTTGATTGCTTCAGTATCAAACTCCATTAACCCTCATGAGTGCAGAACTGGCCTACAGCTAGCTGACTGTCAGGTATAAAAGAGAGGTGTAGTTGACCTATCAAACCCTTTCGTAATATGACTCATTAGCAGACAAGGGAAATACATGACAATTGTACATTTTATAAAAGCTAAAAGACATCAGTGAAGAAGTTTGGGTGCTACAGGCTAGAAAAGGGACAGGATTCAGTTTGAAAATTCTCTATTTAATAATACAAAGGATGAGACTAAAATGCAAATGAGCAAAGGTTGCTGTGCATATCAACGCTGGTGGGATGGTAGAGCGTGTGACACAGTGTGCACAATTCCAGGCTGTTATTTACTAATGTGAATGAAATGGCACATTACTCACACGTGTCCAGGAGCAGATTACTCAGGCAAGCCCAAATGAGAGCTTAGCGAGCCTTTATGCTACACCACTCTATCATGTGTTTGGTACATTCAACATACAGCAAAACAATTACTGGAACATTTTGAAGAGTTTTTAAATTTTTGTATGGCAGATTATTTTTGTATCCCACCCTTTGCAAAGCCAGTTGCCTTAGTTATTTCCAGTCCAACTGTGCAAGGCTCAGAAAAAGCAAGCGATAAATCTTCGAAAAATGACCTGAAATTGCTTTTCTAGATGTAAGTGTCCTGGCCAATGATTGAGCCTTCAGACTACTTAGGAGTATGAGGGTCAGTTTGCCGGTCACATGTTATACCACCACACATAGTGGAGTCAGTTACTGATGATCATATAATTAAAAGGGGAGAGGAGTTGATTAATGAACTAATCAGGATGGCTGCAGTGTGAGTAGATATTAAAGTGACTGATTATAAATACCTTATGTAGACTAGATAAACCTTTTGTCCGGGCCTCCCCAGCTAGAAAAGGCTGAGGTAGCAGGTGCTGAGGAAAGAAACACGGAATGAGAACAAAGGGTCATTTATTCTCGCTCAGCTATTCCAGTCACACACACACTGCCAAGGTCTCAGTGAGCTCCTAAGCCAGAAAACAAGCCATGATTTTTTTTTCAGGTGCTTGTAAGAGCTATTAATTCTATTTTTATTTTTCCCTGTAACAAAAGCTTTCCAATAGCAGCCACATTACCCACTAGATAGGTTTTAATAACATAATTGCCCTATAATCCCATTTTTATTGCATGGTTTGCAGTTGTTTGATGTCTGGCCTGGTTAATAAATGTTACAATTATATTCTGTTCAGCTCTATCATATTTAAAGGTGTTGCCCTTCAGAGCATCCATGTGATGTACATTTCCCAAGACAGAACTAGTCTGTTGTAAAATGAGCTGTTCTGACCTATTAACTGGATGACAAGATACCATTAAAAACAAAAAGACACCGGCCCCCATCACAGCATAGTGAAAGTATTAGCTTAGTACAAGACAAGCTAGAGAGACTAGTATTTGGTGGTAAACTTGGGTTGATGTTCAGATTACATATGATGGGCAAAGCTTTATATCAAGACATCTGGGAACACAGTCTGTGACAAAGTTGGGTTTTTAAAAATCTTTTAAATTAAGAGGTCCAGCAAATGTAAAGTGTCAATCACCATAAAACAACCCAAGGAACAACAAAACCACAAGAGGACATAAAAGTGACCAGTTATGCTCTTTCTGCTTGGGAGATGTAGTGCTCATTCAGAGTTTATGAGCAGCTTCCATTAGCAAGGTTCCTACAGCTCCCTGGCCCAATATCAAAGCTGTCCTTCCTTGTTGAACGGAAATGGAGCTACCACTCCCTGCCCGCCCAACAGGGATGAATCGCCAATAGGGCATAGCTGCAAACAGCATGTGCCACTGCTTAAGCCCTAAACGTGATGATTCCAATAAACCTGCTTTTCAGTTCTACACATAACCCCATGCTACTGACAAGTTTTGTGGCCCAGAGTGAGCAGGGGTACTTGGGGATTAGAAGCACATTGGCCTTCTGGAGGTGTATAGTTGGATGGTATGGCATAGCAGCTTCTAAGTTCCCTGCTTGCCAGTCTACAGTCAGTAATGAGAAAAAGGCAAGTCTTTTCTTTGCTCAGCCTGGGATTGGGGAAGGAAAAGCAAGTTCCAGACTGGAAACCCAGGCAGGAGGAGATAAAGCCAGAGGAAAGCTAGAAGTCTATTTTTGCTGGGTGATCCCTGTTTTGTGAATATCACAGCCATTGCTTTATTTCCATTGTCGTCTTTGTAGTTGTGAACTCCTGTGCACATAACAGGAGGCAGAATAAAACGCATTTCACCATAAAAATAATCTCTCTCTCCAGGTCTGGATTGAGATTTACAAACTATAGGCTCACGCCTAGGACTAAAGCTCCTGAAGTAATGTAATTACATCAGAATCAGTTTTCATTTTTTTAAAAAAAGCAAATCTCTAGTCCCAAGGTTATGAAGAAAAGTTTCACTGTAACTTACCTCGGTCTGCAGAGAGCCTGAGACAAAAGTTCTGAGCAGTATGAATTGCCCCATGCATCTCAATGGGCTGTTAACTCCAATACTCACTGCTCTTGGTTGGCCCTACCAACATCATCCCAACAGAGGACTGTGTGTCTGGCAGGAAGAGAAGAGTGTATCAAGCCCAGCCCATCCACCCAAGCAGATATTACAGCTGTTCAGGTGTAAATACTGGGGTGTCCCGGCTGTCTATCTGAGAGAGTGAGAAGGTGGCACCTGCTGCTACTCCTGGGGGGTGGAGAAGAAAGGGCACTAGGCTGTTGCCTATCACTCTCTGGGGATGGGGACCACTGTCATCACCACTCTAAGTGTATTGATGGGGGCCATGTTGTGTTTAGGGCCCTGCATTGACTTAATCCAGCCCTGTCTCTCCCTCTCTAAATCCACACCTGAGAGTTCCCAGAAGACACTGTCAGGATATTTGGGTCACAGGCAGCTACAGTGAAATTTTCAGTTGTCCTACGTTCCATCTGGGTAATATTTGTCCTTTATACTTTCTTTTCATTTATAGATCTAATTGTAATAATAGTAACAGTTGGCACTTATATAGCCCCTTTCCTGCAAATGTCCACGTGCTTTACCGAGTGAGTAAATACCTCCATTTTACAGATAGGGAAACTGATGCACAGAAAGGATAAGTGGGTCAGTGAGGACACATGACAAGAGAGAAGGTGAATATTAGAAAATAGGACCCCTGACTCACCATCCCTGCTCCAAACATTGTCACACTGCTTCCTTAGGTTAAAAAAAATATCTGCCTAGGCTCAGATCACAGAAAAGGGGAAAACCTAAACATATGAGAATACATCTCAGAAGTTCTCATTCTTCATTACTATTGCAATTTCACTTTATGGTGGGGGAGGGAGAGAGAGAGGATAATGAGACTTACAATAAATCTCACAATCAGTTCATTATGCAACATCTGTCTAAGCAGCCCCAAACAAGAGGCTTTTATAAATTAAAGTTCAAGTGTCATATATAGTAGGTATGTAAACAAGGATGTCACAAAGATAGACACATACAGTGTATGCGTCTCTAACTGTAGATTACTAAAACGTTTACCAACCAACAACACAAGCCTGAGAATCTTAAAGCTAAAGGGACAGATGCTTTGGAATTGTAAATTAACATAATTCTATTGGCTTCACTAGAGCTATGTGGATTTTACACTAGCTAAGCTCTAGTGCAAAATTGTGTAGTGAGATTATCAAATGTATCTCTGCCAAGATCCCCTTCAGCCTCTTGCTGTGGCCATGATAGAAGTTTTGCATCTTAAAACAACATGCTACCCACAGAAATATTTATTTGAGCACCACATAGCAGAACTCAGACTGTGCAGGGTAGAGCACAGTAGCTTGTGCTCCAGTTGTCAAAAATTCTGCATTAAGGATAACAACCTTATGGATTTGGTGCTGAATTTTGAGGGAAACGTGCTCCCTGGAAGAAAATAGGTTAAAAGATTTAATTACAATAACCCCCCCCAAATACACAATTGGGAGCAAAGGTATTAGGCATATTTGGAGGGTTAATTTGAGCTTTGGCGTGTTCTCTGCCTTCCCATGAACATATAGTCCACAAAAGCAGAAGCCTGGATCACACTCAGCTTGCCAAGGGGATTAGAGTTTTGCTTCAATAGTAGTCCCAAGGTGTGATCAAACCTAATGAGGTCCAGGCTTTAGCTCCTGCCTTCAACCCCACAGCCTTAAGTTTTCAGCTCTAGTAGCATTATCATTTAGCCCCTATTTTCTATCTTCAATATACCAGTTACTGTTTGTAACGCTCTTGACAAGTTTTTTTTGATGGCTGTTACACTACTAGGCTTGGTGATAAGGCATCCAGTATGGACAGATCTTTTAATTGCATTAAATACCGTCTAAGGACAGCCCCAGCTGCTCTATTCCAGATAAGATGGATTCCCCTGTTAAACATACATGATGTGAGGAGGAATGATGTGCAGCAATAGCAGGATAATTGTGGCTGCGCCCTCCCCTGTACCATTAAGAGGCGACTTAAAAAGTTGGCCAAAGGACTTCTGTGGCAATTTTAATCATAAGGCTAGAGCTACCACACAGGAAACCAAGTGTCTGGTATAGCCTCAAGTGATTGATCTCTCTCACCTACAATAAAGAAGGCTGGAATTATTTTATTTTTTTAGTGTTTGTTTTTTAACCACAACAGCCATGGACCAAAGTAGCAAAATTTCATAGGCCAACATTAAATTTCATAAATGTACTTTCATGATTAATATCAACCAACCAATGCTTTATGTGACAGAAATGGTTCACCACCCAGCTAACAAAATAAAAATAATGTCCAAGTACTTTTTAGTTTGTTGGAGCTTTAATTTGAAACATTCCAGAACTCAAGGGTATATTTATGTCTGATGTGTTCAAAAACACAACAACTTTCAATAAAATCAACTTAACTAAGAATCTAAACAGGAAAGAGTAACTATAGAAATGGTGATGATGCTGTTTGTTTGAGTTTATGGTAAAGCATGCTGTATAAACAAACACATTGGTTTTGTGTGTCTGTATTTATCCTTAAGAAGTGCAGTGTAATGTGAAAAGGATCTTTCAGCTCTTGCACTGGGAACGTACTCAAAGACAACTGCAATATTTGTCAAATCTGGAAAACATTCTGTGCAGTCTGCCAGAGCTGAATGATGATATTTTTCATTCAGCCTGACAGAGCTGATTTCTTGCACGTACCTTCTAAATGAGTAATTTTCAGGGTTTTCTTTTAAAAAAAGGCAAAATGTTTGCATTTTATGTTTTTTCCAGAGTTTAGGTGTTTAACAGGAAACAGTTAATTTCACATTTTCTGTGATGTCTGTGAAATGTAATGTGAGGTCTATGAAAGTAACAGCCTGAAACTCCACAAGTGGTGGGTTTGAGAACTCATAGCTAGAACCTATTTCTATGGGTACTGCAATGGAGAATTCCAAAGAAGCATTAATATACAAAGCAGCAGGATGAAACAGGTAGAGAGGATGTGTACCACCAGCAGGGAGATTCTCAGATGCTGATAGGCCAGGAGCAGCAGTAGGAGGGCTTAGGGTTTCTGCTGCCTTCCACATTAGTTGTGTAGAAACAATGTTTTCTTTCTTTCAGAGTTAATAGTAACAGAAAACAGAGTAGAGTACCTGCACGGCACCACAGATACAGTAAACTATTTTCAGACTGGATTTCAGAGCAGCCGATCACTAGAGAAGTTGACTTTTGTTTCAGGATCATAGAATCATAGAAGATTGGGGTTGGAAGAGACTTCAGGAGGTCATCTAGTCCAACACCCTGCTCAAAGCAGGAGTAACCCCAACTAAATCATCCCAGCCAGGGCTTTGTCAAGCTGGGCCTTAAAAACTTCTAAGGATGGAGATTCCACCACCTCCCTAGGTAACCCATTCCAGTGCTTCACCACCCTCCTAGTGAAATAGTTTTTCCTAATATCCAACCTAGACCTCCCCCACTTCAACTTGAGACCATTGCTCCTTGTTCTGTCATCTGCCACCAATGAGAACAGCCACACTCCATCCTCTTTGGAATCCCCCTTCAGGTAGTTGAAGGCTGCTATCAAATACCCTCCTCACTCTTCTCTTCCGCAGACTAAATAAGCCCAGTTCACTCAGCATCTCCTCATAAATCATGTGCTCCAGTCCCTAATCATTTTCATTGTCCTCCACTGGACTCTCTCCAATTAGTCCACATCTCTTCTGTAGTGGGGGGCCCAAAACTGGACACAATACTCCAGATGTGGCCTCACCAGTGCCGAATACAGGGGAATAATCACTTCCCTCTATCTGTTAGCAACACTCCTACTAATGCAGCCCAATAATGCCATTAGCCTTCTTGGCAACAAGGGCACATTGTTAACTCTCATCCAGCTTCTCATCCATTGTAATCCCTAGGTCCTTTTCTGCAGAGCTGCCATTTAGCTAGTCGGGCCCCAGCCTGTAGCAGTGGACGGGATTCTTCTGTCATAAATGCAGGACTCTGCACTTGTCCTTGTTGAACCTCATCAGATGTCTGTTGGCCCAATCCTTTAATTTGTCTAGGTCACTCTGGACCCTATCCCTACCCTCTAGCATATCTACCTCTCCCCTAGTTTAGTGTCATCCGCGAATTTGCTGAGGGTGCAATCCATCCCATCATCCAGATCATTAATGAAGATGTTGAACCAAACCTGCCCCAGGACCAACCCCTGGGGCACTCCGCTGGATACCAGCTGCCAGCTAGACATAGAGCCATTGATCACTACCTGTTGAGCCCGATGATCTAGCCAGCTTTTTATCCACCCTACAGATCAAACATCCAAGGTTTTTTTTTTCCCACCACTTTGTACAATGGGTTTTGGCAAAAGTCACAGAGTAGAAAATGTGAAGGATGATGTGGCTGCACAGATTCTAAACTGTGTGTGCTGTATACATGAGGCTGAGAGGTTAGATTTTTATTTTTGACTTCCCACCTAATAATGGTAAAGCAAACGACTATGGAAAATGTTCCATACGCATCTTTTTACTTAGGATGTTTGACTCTAGTAGTGAAATTGTTTTCTTGAGACCCATGTCTGATCCAAGAAATGAAAGGCACTGCCAAAACACAGGAACACATTTTAGTTGAGCTATTAAAGCCAGATATATTGAGCTGCCTCTGAACATTACACAACAGCTATAGTCTCACATCCTCTTTTTAAAGGTTGCCTAGCTATTAGCGGAGTTAGGAAGGGTCACAAGCAATAATACAGGAATGATATAAGACTAAAGCTCTGTGACATTCCCTCTTTCTCTTTTCTCCAGCAAAAACTTGATCTTTGCTGGCTTAGCCATGTACTGGAACTTAGTATTTTGGTCCTGTTATCAGAGATGCATGCAGTCATAAGACTAAGAATATAATGAAACCCTCCCAGTGTTTACATTTAACACACAAATATTGACTGGTGTGATAAGAAGAAAATGTCTGCAAGTAGTCTATCTCTGTGTCTTTTGACACATTTAAAAATGGTATATATAAAAAAGCAGTTAAATGAACAAAAATAGGAAAATGCTATAGCTGAAAGGTGTTGAAATGGGAGCAAGGCGTTGCAGATAACAAAACAGGAGAGACAGTAGAAGTTTACACTTCAGCTCTTCACTGAAAGAAGCTTAGGAAGCAAAAGAGGACAAACAGGAAACAAAATGTTTGCGGGATTGGGGTGTTACTGTGGGTTGTCTTATATATACATATTCTCAATTCACTGGAAGGAATATTACTGCGTTGCCACTTACCTCTCAAATGTTGTTGTGAATTTTATCCAGTGTAATTTCCTTCAAGATTCTTTTTAAAGTTTTGCAGAACCATTGGCCTGTTTGTTTGGAGAGAAGGAGAAGCAAGGTACAGTAAAGCTGCAGTGGGTCTCTTTCCCAAAAGACTTACCAAAACAACAGAGTCAAAACACAGACTTAGAGCTCAACGCTGAAAAAGTATACAGGTAACTTGACTTTCCCGAGAGTCCCATTAAATGATATTAAATGATGCATCTGAAGAAGTGAGGTTTTTTTTTAACCCACAAAAGCTTATGCCCAAATAAATCTGTTAGTCTTTAAGGTGCCACCAGATTCCTTGTTGATTAAATGATATAGGATGACTTACTGGAGTAAAGCTGCTCACAGACTTCACAACTGCAGGATTCTGACCTTATTGTATCTTCTTGATGATGATTTATTTTTATATTTTTGAGGGGGATGAAAAACAATGTTTTTGTAAATAAATATTAATGTATCGATTTCCATAATCTGCTAACTGCATCTTCTCCAAGTGATGATTTAATCGTACCAGTGCAATTAAATTAGCAGTGAGATCCACAACTGTAACTCAGAATTCAAAAAGTCCAATGCAGATTTATATTAGGACATGGGTGGGATGAACCTCTCCAGAGGCAGATTAAGGTTTCGTGGGGCTCTGGGCCAGAACAAAGGTGAGGTCCCCTCCCCACACCTTCTGCCTGTGGCCCCACCCCCTTTCTGCTCCTTCCACCTATGGCCCCGCCCACAGCCCCATGCTGTTCTGCCTCATCCCCCTGCATCCACGCCCTTCTTCCTTCCACTATCCCACCCCATTCCTCACACCCTCACTGTGGCCCCCATCTGCTCCCCATAATGGCCCCAAGACTGGAGAAGCTCTCCCCCCACCCCACACCAGGGCCCTGGGGCCTCAGCAGGGGGGATGAGAGCTCTCCCAGTCCTAAGGCCGCAGCAGGGAGCCAGACTTCTCCAGTGCCGGAGCCACAGCAGGGGTCTGGGCGCTGGGGCTTTCCCCGCCATCCCGCACTTCTGCGCAGGATGGGGTTGGGGCGTCAGGGCTTCTCACACCCTGCCTGCCCGACACTGGGCCTACTACTGCCTTTCCATACTGGGGGGCACTAACTAAAGGGAAGGACACGTGACTTCTCCAGGTGTCTCCTCCCTACACCAATCCCAACCAGGGCCTGTGCTCTCTTCCTCCCACCCCAGCACATGTTACCTGAAGAGGGAAGGGGCTTTGTCCTCCTGCTGCTCTGGCTACCCACTCCCCAGCACATTTGGTTGCCTGCCACCATCCCTGGCAGGTCCGGGTGGGGAGTTGCCTGGGGGAGAGCCTGGCTTGGGAGGGGCGGCAGTGGCAGGGGAGTGGAGGGAAAGGGGGTTCCAGCTCAATCAGCTGCTATCCCCAGAAGCTGACCCTGGACAGAGAGTGGGCTCACGGTCAGCTTTAGGACGTGCAGGCCCCGATTCAAAAGAGCTGCTGCCAAAATGCCACTGAAGACAGCAGCAGCGATTGAGCTGCCACTGAAGATAGTGGCAGCAATTCAGCGGCAGCTCAATCTGTTGTCGCTGTTTCCAGCAGCACTTCGGTGGAGGGTGCAGGGCCCCTCTTCCAGATGCTGTGGGACCCTCTTAGGTACAGGGCCTGATTCCTAGGAATTGGGAGAATTGCCCTAAAGCAGGCCCTAAGTGAGCTGCTACCCTTCCTCAGCCAGGCTTCTCTCCCAGCTGCTTCGGGTAGCATTCCAGCATGCCTGCAGAGGCTCTGGCCCTACCACTTCTCTCCCCGCCCAGCGCTGCTGCCGGGGAGCGGGGTCTAGGGATGCGGAGACTTCCCCCACCCCACCCTGGGGGCAGGGTGCCCATTTTTCCAAGGGTCCCCAATTGGCCGGGGCCCATAGGCCCAGTGGATAATCCACCCCTGAGCCTCTCACATGCTAGCAAAGGACTTTGAGATTGTCAGAAATGTCCTTAGTCACTGAAAAAAAGCCAACAAGTGCCGGAAGGAAAGCTATTATTATGAGACGCTGTTATTATGGTTCTAGAGCCATTATAAAGTAACTCTGTTTCTGTGTTGTTGATTGGAGCCACAACTGTAACATATCTATTTATTTCTTTATGTTCAACCGAGCAGTTATGGCAAATTGAGAGTTGTACAAGTCAGGGGAACTGGTAGTACTGATTAGGTGAGGGTGTCTCAGTGAATTACTATAACAAATCTCCTAAAGTCACCCTGTATTGGGACTCTAGACTGATTTATTCCTTTTGCTTGGTATTTTTTCTCCATTCTGTAGACTATCTTTAATCCCCACACCAACCTCAGTGTTTAGCTGTCCCATTTCTTCTTTCCTTGTTTCCTTTTTATTTATCCAGCTATAGAACCTTTTACTATTAGTTTACAATTAGTTTTAATTCCCTTTGCAAGGTCCAACTCTGCTTGGCTTTTGGCAGTTCTCACTTTAATCGTACACATTTTGACTTCCAAGAAGTTCCTTCCTTGATGATCCATCCCATCTTCCATTCCTTGCTTTTTCTGCTTTCTCTTAATCACCTGTTTGAGATGCTTGGTCTGCAACCCTTCCCTGATTTTTCCCCCTTGCTTGGGATTCAGGCTTCAGAGCTTCTGCAGCTTCAACTTAAAGTAATTCCAAGCCAACTCCACATTCAAATCCTTGAGTTCTTTGATCCAGTTCACTTTCCTAATAAATTCCCTTAATTTTTTCAAGTTAGCTCTTTTGAGCTAGTTGCAAACCTATTTTTGTTTATCATTCCATTTTGTTTAACTGAATTAGCTCATGATCACTTGAACCAAGCGTGACCTTGCACTCCATATATTTTATGGAAATACGTTTATAAGTGTGACCATGATGTAACTGAAATATGCTTCACGCAAAAGGTCTCTTGTAAGGTATAATTACAAAGCTTATGCTCTACTGAGTGTTTTCATCCTATTTGCATGCATTATTTCAATGTCTAGAGTTAGGAGAATAAGCTATAAACTTGTATTACTATGTAAACATGTTGAGTTGAAGACATTAAGGGTGCTTCAGAATCTGTGAACTGTGAATGAGTTTGTTTACCTGCAAGCCTTCCTATATATGTGTCTTCCAGCTACTAGGTAATGAAGAAGGAGGTCTTACAGTGACATGTGATCATATCACCTGAACTGGAATCCATCTTTAACCTGGTGCTTTTCCATTTTGAAGGAGGGTGGGAGCCCAGAGAGAGACAAAGAATTCACACCTTGTGCCAAAGATATAAAATTGGGTGGAAGAGAACAAAGGGGGCTGCCAGTCATGAGAAATCCCCAAGTTACCACCTGAGCTGGAACTAACAAGGGCCGTATGAGAGGAACGGATTGGGCCCAGACTAGGAAGGAGTCTAGTCTGCGAAAGAAGCTTATTGGAACATCTCTGAGGGTAAGATTTATCTGTATTCAGTTTCTTAATGTATTAGGCTTAAACTTGCATCATTGCCTGTTAGGTCCACTCCCTCTGGGGCACCTGGCATTGGCCACTGTCGGAAGACAGGATACTGGGCTAGATGGACCTTTGATCTGACCCGGTACGGCCGTTGTTAGGTTCTTATTAAGTTCCAGCTCCAATCTCCTGTTCTGGGGCAGTCTGCCAGGCACTCTGTCCCAGAGCTCAGCACCCCAGGGCTTCTTGGGTCCATGGCAGCCCTCAGGCAGACTGCCATTGAGTCTGGGCTCCATTCTTTTTCACAAAGAATTTTGAAATGTTTGGGTTTTGTTCCAAACCAAAATGAAACCAAATTTCATAATATTGAAGTCCTCCACAAAACAGCATTACTTTTCTCCACCCAGCTCTACTTTCAATTCATCAGCTGGCTACCAGTGTTAATAAACTAGCCTTCCCTTGAAATGGCAAGTCTTCCTGAAATTATAACTAGACAAAGAAACAGGGTCCCCCACATAGCAAAACAATTGTTTGGAGAAGGTTTGATTTGATTTGTTTTACAAACTCTCTCTCCTGAAATTAATGTTTGTTGCTCTTGAAAAGAATATTTGTACATCAGCTTTGACTGAAAAGGATAAAAAGGGAAGACCTTTGATCAAAACTCTCGTGTTATTTTTCAAAGAGGCCGGCTCTCTTTGTGTTAAGACCAGTTTACAGGATAATTTTGGGAACTACTGAGGCCATCTGTACTGACCACAAGTTCTAGACACGATGGGTTATTTACAATGATATATTTCTTTGTGCAGTCATAACATTATATTTAAGTGTATGCACTTCTTGCACCATTTACCTTGAAATATATAGTTCACATTAAATCTTGGAACACATGCTATGGTAAAAGGCAAAAATGGAAGAAAACTGTGAAAGAAAGTGTCTGGAAAATTGGTATAAAATAAGATTTATTTGCATATCATTTTTGACAACTGAAATCAGGTACAGCTAGGAGCTGTATGCATTTTCTCAAATACACGTCAATTCCTCAGAGCCACACTCCTATACAACATAGGACACTCACAGAAGCCAAAATGAACTTTGTGGTTTCTGTTTGCCTTTCTCTGCTGAATGAATTCCTCCCATGATCATATTCTACAAAATTTAAAAGAAAAAAAAACAACCCCACACTGCAGGAGGCCTTCATGTGAAGTGCTAACACATTAGAACAGCCTTACTCTATCTATACCAAAGACAGTTGGACGTTGTTTCACATTCGTGTGGTGATACAGAGCTAGATTCACAAAGGGACTCAGACATTGCAAGACTGATCATCACCGTGCTTATATCTTTGATGCCTGGAAAATCATTGGGATTCACAGTGCCCGATTACGCACACAGATTTCCTATGCAGTGAAGGGAGGGAACATACGATTCACAAAAGCCAGCACACTAAGCAGCACCCGGCCTAAACTAGCCAATGTGAAGAGAGTGTGGCCTAAGCCTTGAGGTAAGGGAGTTCAACACCTAAATTCAGGCTGGATGGAGGCATCTGCAGCTGCTGGGATTGTCAGCTGTGCACACTCTCTTGTGGGGAAGAGGAGGAAGAGCTCTCATAATTTTTAACCTAGTGGTTAGAATATTCATCTTGGATATGGAAGGACCCCATCCCCCATTGCAGAGAAGTATCTGCCACTTCTTAGGTAAGTCTCCTATCACTGGGTTACAGGATATTCTGATGCGGGGCTGCCTCAATCGCTGCTGCTAAAGCTTTTCCACTCTGGATAAATAATTTGAGTCACTGGGCCAGAATGTCCAAGTGGACATATGCAAGCATGAGAATGACTTTCTAGTCTGATGGTTAGAGCACTCACCCAGGGGAGCCAGTTTCCCTACTCCCATGACTATCCAAAGTGGAACAGCTTCCAGAGGAGGGACTGAGGGAGCCCCACACCAGAATATCCGATAGACTATCTTTTCTTGCTTTATTAAATATATTGTAATTGCTTATTTCCTTTAAATAAAATGATACTGTGTTTTCAAAGACTTGCTGTTTGCATGTCAATCCTTTGAGTGGAAGGTTGTATCCGTGTCCTTCCAAGGGAATAGCAGGATTAGCCTGCTTAACGGAGTCCTCTGCAGGCTGGAGGCAAACCGCTGGTAATAATCCTAGGGTGGGCAACCACCTTATTACCTATTTGGATGGAATAAATTGCATAATTGTAGGCAAATCATTATTGGAGTGCCTAATGTCCAAATTGTGGGTTAACAAGATGAAACAACCTATAACAAATGATGATGGAAAACAGGTCAAGTTGCTTTCACTAATGAATGTTATAAACAATGGCAAGAGAAGCAGAGAGACTAATTAATTCAACCAAATAAAAGGGCAAATTGATACGATTAAAGGACTCAGTTGAAATCATGCTTGGTAAAAAGATAAGATGTGGAACTGGAAATTGACTAATCAAAATTGGTGCATCAGATATTAAGACCTCACAGGTGGACAAAATAATGAGGGGATGGGCTATTCCTCCCATCATTCCTGTTTTGGGTCCACAAAGACTTCAGAGGCTGGGGTGAGGGGGAATATAGAAGAGCAGTCTCCTGGAGCTGGCTGCCACCCCCTACTGTCTCTTGGGACCCCTGACCTTCTGCATCCTAATCCTGAGGAACATCTTTACTAGATTGGGCCAGAAAGAGGGATTCAGATAATATCACCCCACTACAAGCTCCAGCTCATTAACTTCTTCTCTTTTATACAAAAAGACAATTACCATCTTTGACACTGACTGTCAAACAAGTGGAGGGGAGGTTTCCTTCCAAAACTTTTTTCATAGCAACATTTACAAGTTCACAGCAAGGCTAGAAATTCATTCAAGGGCTTCAGGAGATGCAGAGTACAACTTTCCTAGAGCTCTTGGAAATGAAAAGATGAAGCAGCTGTTCACAATGTTTGATGGTTTGGAGGTCTTCACATTCACACTGTGGCAAATCCTCAATTCTCCATTTGTGCACAGGATGCACACATCTTCCATGGAACATCCTAATACAGTTGATGGTCATCCACTGTCTTTGGTGGAACAAGAAACCAGGCAGTTCATCAGTGGGATCATCTATGAGGTGCTGGTTGTTTACATCACTCACTGCCCATTGCAGGCACCGGCTGTATTCTGAGTTGAAGCTAGGTGGAAAAAAAAAAAAAAAAAAAGCTTCTTCAGCTGCCCAGAATGGGTTGGTGGCATTAAATCAAGCGTAAAGCAAGTGAACAAGGTTGTCATGAAGCGGCAGCTTTTGGTTAGTGAGAGCTTTCTCGTACTCATGCTACATAGCCAGCTGTCACCAGACAGTTCGAAGACGTCCATGAGGACTTAAAACCAAGGCAGAATGGACTTCAGGATGCCAGCCCCCTTTACCTGGGTATCAAGGTCTGTATCCAAATGTCCTCCCCTAATAGGTGTGTAGTACTTGGACATGGAATAAACAGCGTTGCTGTTCATAGCATTCGAGCTCCAAGAACCCAGCTAGAAGCAGATAGCTTTTGCATGATACTGGTGCAACTCTTCATTTTATAGCTTACCTATTTCAAATGTTGTTGATAGGTAAGGCTGTGATTGAGAGTGACTTTGAGGTAGTGGAGGTAGGATCATGGGCAATTACTTTGCCACAGCAATTTACATTCTGCATCTTCATAGCTTCAGAACTGCTGAGATGGAAAGCTGACACCATTTTTTGATGGATTGGGTTCGATACTGGAGGATCATATGTAAATTTTCCATTCCCTTCAGAGCAGCAAAAAGGACGTATTTCACTTCCTTGAATGTTGCAGCCTGTGTCAGTGGTGCCAGGTCATTGGCATAAATGATCTTGCAACATGTAATACAAATTACTGGAGTGGACGATACTGGTAAGGCTGACCCCCATCCTAGAGCCTGCAAGACCCCCTGAAAAGAAACACTGCAGGGCAGGACAAAGCTGCTAAGAACCAGTGCTTGTACTGACTACATACATTGAGGCTGGCTTCCAGCAGAAGCTTAAAACGCCCACAGCTTTTATCAACTTGTCATCAGCCTGAAACTCTTGCACAAGGACTCATTTCTGATGCTATCCAACCTAATTCAATGTGACAAGACATTTCTACTCATTAGGTCAATGTTTTTGGACTGTTCCATGATCTTTCAATTCAGGTTAGCAAAAATGTAGAGTCTGCACAATGGCCTCCCATAGAGATCAGTACTAGCACCATTCCTTTCTAAGGTCTAAAACGTTCTCCAGGGAAAAGGAACAAGAAAGATTAAAATGAAAGCTTTACTTAATACTTTATATTTCAAATGCTTTAATAGTTTTTCCTTAAGATAAAAAGAATGTTTAATGGTATGTTTGTCATGGTACTAAGCAGGCTGAGGTCTCTGTATACGAAACCATAGACCTTGTTTAACATTGTTTAATGTTGGACAGTGATGGGCTTATGTTCACACCTTTCACCCATTAGGTCTCCTGCCTCCCAGGTAAGTATCCTCACCATTGGGTTAAAAGTTTTGAGGGAAGCCCTCCTTCTCTGCCACCCCCTCCCACCTCTTATGTGGAACTAGGTGAGCTCGCCTGCAAGGCACGATCCAGTAAAACTACTGGATCAGGCGCTACATGCCAGTTCGGCAGAGGAATGCCTATCTTCCCCTGGTTTGCGCATCACACTGCAGCTTAGGTAGGAGAAAGGTGTCTTGATGCCTGCTGGAAAGCTGCAGTATATATGTGCAGAGGCACAGACAGACACTTAGTGAGCTTTTTCTGCAGAAATGTAGGTGTCAAGTGAATTTAGGCACTTTAGAGTTGGGTAGCAGGTGAGCAGAACTTTCTCACTACCTGCGGAACCTACATTTCAGAGTTAGCCACCTAAAGTGTCAGTTAGGCACCTAAATCCCTTTGTGAATCTAGCTCACAGTGTTTAAGTGCTTTGAGGTCATCACAATGAAAAGTGCCTTTCACCATAAATAAAACCTACTAAAAAGTTCAGTTTTCTACAGCACATGATGCAGTTTGTTATACTACCACCATTCTAGTGACCTGAATTGCTAGTGTGTTCTTAGTCAAAGTGTAAAGAGCTGCTATTCAATAAAATAAAATCTTAAAAGTATTTAAAGTGATAGTACTGCATTACATAAAGAATTCAGAGAGGAGACAGTGGGACTCTCTCTGATATTACACTCCCACCATCCTACAATGTTATTCACAGAGCAGTATCAGATGAAAAGACAGAGCTCAATATCTATTTATATTTTATCTTCAATATATTTCCTTCATTTACCTCTTTTTTGTTCTGCTTATGTCCCAATGAGGCTTCAGAATGAATATACTCCTCCTGTGTTTCGTCAGACCACTCAACCAAATATTTTTTTGAAAATCCAAGTAAATGAGCTCTCTCACCAGAACATACAGAATAAGGGGTAAAGTCCTACATAGATTAAAAATGGATTAGGTAACATGAATCAGTATAATAAGAAATGGGTAGTGTAAAGGAGCACCCTTGAAATCAGAAGTAGAATGAGTGTTTTTGAAATACTTAGAA
This sequence comes from Chelonoidis abingdonii, assembly GCF_003597395.2. Classification (NCBI taxonomy): domain Eukaryota; kingdom Metazoa; phylum Chordata; order Testudines; family Testudinidae; genus Chelonoidis; species Chelonoidis abingdonii. The sequence continues at coordinate 335,314,462 of NC_133769.1, forward strand.
GAGAAGGAATTCCTTGAGTATGTAAAAAGATGTTGATTCACTCTAAGTGTAGAAGGATTTAGTCAATTCTGGGTGACAGACAGAAAATTAAGTTTGAGTTATAGGTACTGCATAGTTAAGAGAAGCAATTCTTTTTCACATATAAATGAAACATGAATAACCCTTTCACATAAAAAAATCTAGGGGCCAGTGTTGACAGCTCAGATACTGTACTTGATGACTATACTTAAGTAGTCAAATGTGAATTAATGTTCAGCTATATACAAAATAAAGATTTCATCCAAATCTAAAAATGACTTTATACGCTAATGATATGACCATTATATTTCATGGTAGTTGACACCCCTAATAATGTATGCCATGAAAACTGAAAAGGTATACAATGATGGTTAAAAGCATGGAGTTCAGATTTTTTTTTTAAACCATACTAGGGTGGGTGGGAATCTAGAAAGGGTCAAATATTTAGTAAGGGCTTAATCCTATGCACACAGTAAAAGGAGGATCTAGCCCCATAATGGGCAATGGGAAGATAAGAAAATTGCTTTTATCAGGTATTAAGACACTACCAGCAGCAGGACTGGACTGGACAGAAACATTATCTCAACGTATGTGTCATATTTTATCAAGATTTCCAGATTTAGGATATGCCAGCTCCACTCGTCTTCCTAATTACACTTCCAGTTGCTGTGAAAGCACCATACCATCAACCAGCAAATTAGCTCTCTTTGGATATTCTTGTTTCTACTACACCACATGAAATGCACAGAGAATTAAACAGAAAAACAGTCTGTGCTACATTTGTCATCTGTCCAGCACCCTAATGTTTCTAGGCCTGAAACCCTAAAAACCAAATGGTTTTGAATCTATTAAAAAAAAAAAAATCACTATTTTAGTGAAAAAGTCTGGTTTTCAAATACAGCTGAAAAAGAAAAAAAAAATACTTCTTTACATAAATAAATTCATTAATGACTTCTCCAAGTCTAATTTGGTCAACATTTTACAGTTCAGCTTCAGCTTGTTAAAAAGTATTACTTCTTTTTAAGAATTAAAATAAGTGATTCCATAAAGAAAATTAAAACAGAATTAACACTGATAGTCAAAAATAACTCCCATGATTATGCAAGTTCACTTTAAACATTCAGAAATAAGTTATAAAAATAGTTTAAAATGTCACAAAAAGCTCCTAACAAGTTTTATTTTAGGAATTCTTGCTCATATCTATGGATTGTCTAGCATCAGCAACAGCTTCAGGTACTCGAACAGTCATGTTGTTCATAAATTTCTTCAAGCAGATCTGGCAGCCCAAACGAGATCTGTAACAAAGAACAACACTATCTTTAGTTCTAGCCATATACTTATGCCGATGGTGTTTTAACACTGCAGTCACACAGCATGGGGTTTAAAATCTGATCTTTCAGAACCCATTCACATGATACTCAGTACCATTTACCCTCCCCCACCCCCCAAAAAAGTGCATTTGTAAAAAGCTGGCAGGCTGTAAATACTGTAGCATAAAGATGCAAAATAATACAGCTAAAAACACATTTAATTTAGTCCTTAATGTGAACTGATAGACTGTGTTACCTCTGCGGGAGGGGGGAGGGGAGGAGAGGAGGAGGAGAGATATTTAAGATTCTGATCCTGCAAGCTGCTCCACATGAGTAAACCATTATGTTCACTGAAATCAAATCAATGGGGTTCTGCCTGGTGTATGCACATGACGGCTTTAAGGAAAGGGGTCTAAGTTTGAAAATCAGCAGCATGAGGTAGTTAAAACCTATGGAGCAGATTCTCAGCTAGTGTAAATTGTCATAGCTCCAATGAAGTCTTCAATGAGCTATGACAATTTACACCATCTGAGAATCTGCACCGCACAACCTCTTCTACTTTATGTAACTGGTTTTAAATCCTGTTAGGTCACTAGTAATTTGAGATTTTCTCAAGCAGTTTATGTGACAAGTTGGTTGTTCTCAAGTCCAGTTTCTAGTGGAAAGTTTAAATCACATTATACAGCAATTGGTATAAAAAAGGACTAAATTTTCTGATGATTCAGGCAGGTCACACAACTGGTAAATATTCGTGGAAATATGCAGGAGGGGCAGGGGGAGGAAAAAAAAAAATCAAAAAAAAAAAAAATCAGCCTTGATCTGTACTTCTACCTATTCTTTAGCTAGGACCTCACTCTTCATTGTTGTCAATTCAGAAACTGTATTTTTTTTTAAACAATAACAATGGAAATAGTGGAGTGAATAGATCTGGCACCCAAGTAGACTGAATGGAGTAAATATTTTCCACAGGTTACTAGGCTTTGCTTTTGTCCTTTTGATCCTTCATCACACTCAGGAGCTCTCGCTCAATGCCCCTTTTTCTTTCCTGTCTCAGCCTCCTCATTTCTCCTGCCTCTTCTCCTCTTTGCATATATTCTAAATAAAACTTCATTAGCCTGCTCAAGGAGATTAACCAAGAAAGACTGTACTTTCCAAATGCTTTGACATCCACTCTCCACATCCCTCCAGTCAAGTTTCTCCTCTCTCCACCTCATTAGAAGTGGTGCCCTCACTAATGACTGTTTCCTAAGATTCGTCTCTTCTCTGCAATCTCTTTGTCAGAGTGCTGGATCACCACATGTCAGATTGAATCCTACTGTGACAGAGTCCCTCTTTTCTGTGGTCACAGGGCAGCAAGCCAAGAAAGGGTTAGTGAGCAGGAAGAAAAAGTGAAAATACAATGTGCTCCTGGATGGGGGATGACATGCCGAAGCTTTTATCAGATGTACTCTAAATAGAACTAATGGATAGTCCAGGGTTCTACAATAATAGTAAATAATCCAGAATAAAAAGGAACCCAAGTGTCCAAGGGAGAAATGTGATTCTGTTCTGTCCAAATAGACAATCTTTTCTACTAAGCTTCATGTATCAATTTTGTGGTGTCTTTTCTGCTTTGGAACAAAATGCTGATATCAGCAGAACTGCTCCTTTTCACTACAATCAACCAGCCAGAATCCATGCTGAGAGATGCAGTGAAGTGGGTTTGGGCTGAAGGATCTGTCCATTGTCCTGGGAAATTGTGTGCAGGTTCTGAGGTAACGTCACTGATAGTCGGATAGATAGCTCAGAAGATACCAAGATTGCCATCTAGTGCTATTAGGATCATTAACTATCTTGTCTGAGCTTTCTCAATATTAGAGGGATTGATGAGGAAAGCATCTAATTGAGAGTCAGGGCTCACATGTGCATGCATACACAACCCCTCCCCCAAACAGAAATTTGGATAATGTTTATTTCTGTTGCAAATAAATCCATGATTGGTTGACCCTATTTGCAAAAACATGAATGACTTGAGTCCTTGATTCCCATGTGATTACATATGGACAATAGCTTGCTCAGGTAGTGTGCTAGGGTGTTTTGTAATCCTAGAAGGTTCAGAGCTACTGAAGTGATTTGATACTCACTGCATCAATTTGACAGCTGAATCGCTTCTTGGCAAAGGGTGGACAACTGGATTCCTCAAGTGGTGGTGCTGATTTTACCTGGGTCCCAGGGTGAGGCACAGGGAACTCCCTCAACTGTACTGTGAAAATACTCGTGCCTAAAGTCGAGCTAGTGGCCAGTACGAAGGAGCGTAGCCTCACATAACAGTAGTGACTCACGAAGCATTGTTCCATGAGATCACTCAATACTGTGAGCTCAGAGGCAAGAAGGTTGGTATCCTACACAGGACACTAGATATTAATAGCACCAGGGTGGAAGACGCTGATACTGAAAAGATTGGTTCTGGTACCGAGAGCACCAATTATGGTATCACAATTTCAGTAGAGACACGCTGAAACTGTTCCTTAGACAGTACCACAACTCAGTCACTGGAGTCTGAGGATACCAGACAGACCCATTTTGGGATACATGCTATTTCTTGGGGTGAAATAAAAGACTAGCAACACAGCTGTGTCTGGCCCAGGTCAGCTGACTTGGGCTGCTAGGGCTCGGGCTGCAGGGCTAAAAAACTGCCGTGTAGATGTTCAGGCTTAGGCTGGAGCCCAAGCTCTGGGACCCTCCTCCCTCACAGGGTCCCAGAGCTCAGACTCCAGCCCAAGGCTAAAACATCTATATAGCAAATTTATAGCTCCACAGCTGGAGTCACCTGACCCAGGCCAGCCATGGGGGTTTAAGTATTGTGTAGACGTACCCTTAGAGGCAGTAAAATACGGTGGTTTGAGTCTCTTTTTCTTAGCAGCTCCCTTAGAAGGTGACCTTCTCTTATGCTTTCCCAGAACCATGCTTTCTCATGACCTGAAGGCAAGAACAGTGACAGTCTTTTCAAGAGCAGGAGCATGGGTGCTAGCAGTGGAACAAGAGCTTACCAAACACATTCAGAGGAAACCTGCTCTATTCCACAAGGGTCTTCTTCATCCAGATCAAAAACAGGTCTTACTAGACAAGTTCGTGAGAAGAGCTGTTTAGGAGAGCTTCTCTTGCCTCTGTATTCATTTAGAAAACAATCTGCAGATTGAATATTCTTCAGGGATATGCCCTTTACCAGACAAAACAGAGAAATCTGATGTCTATCACTAACGGGCATAGCTGCCTCATAAGAGGGGCAATATTTAAGACTGGGATATTTGAGCTTAGCCATAAGGACTGAAGACCAGTATTGGGTATAAGAAAAAAACAAACAAAACCCTCCCTGTGCTAACTACCTACACATTAATCTAAATATTATATAACTAACTAAGGGATAAATGGAGGTAGCCAAGTAGGCAACAAATAGACAAACTCCTCATAGTTCCATCTCACAACCATGAGCTGTAGCAAGGTATTGAGGGATGTTTGGCCCTACCCTGCCCTTTATGCTCTTGAATGGGAGGGTGCAAAGGTACTGAGGGCGCACACATGACCCCCACAGACACTGCTAGCCAAAAGATTGCGATCTGAAATGCATGGAGTAGGTATACAACTGGGAAAGAATACATATAAACAATCTGAAGAACTACTGATGGTCTAAATATTGAAGCCAGTGTTTAAGGCTTTCAGCTGTGCTTTTACTCAATTAGGTTGGCTTTTACTCTTTATTAAAAAAGCTAAGTTTGGAAAACAAAACAGGTAGTTCATCTCAAATAATAAAAATATGAAAGTAAACACCATTTCAGCTGCTGCTAAGCACTACTAAAAGCCCTAACTGGCTACTAGTTTTAATTTTGAAACCTGGGCTGGGGGGAGGAGCAGATCATCCAGAGAATTCCTAAAACCTTTTAAAAGTAACACACACACACACACACACACACACACACACACACCATAATTAGCAAGGTACCCCAAATGTAAGACGTTGGCTTGTAATTATAGCTAGAAGTTCTAGTGCCAAAATTACAAGAGCAAAAAGGTGCATTTCTTTATGTAACAATGGTTATAAATAATTGAAAAAGGCTTTTAAAAATATATGCATAGAAGGAGAACTTCGGATAAAGAGGACATGAAATTATTTACTCAGTGCTGTTTGGTGGTGCTACGGAACCATTTTCCTCTGCATATAAAAAGGAGTCTGATGAAGCAAACCTCTCCCATCCATCTGTGCTTACTTGCAATGATTTCCAGGGTCAGTTGTGCTATTAATAAATATTTTCTCTCCACACCTCAGCAGTATAACTGAGAAAGAAAGTATATAAAGCTAGGAATTCTGGGTTATATGTGACAGTGAAGGAAGGCAGTGGGTTGAATAGCTCAGATGCTAAGGTTGGCTGAAGAAAAGCAAAGGTGATGAAGTGAATTTGATCTGGAAAATAATTGATAAAATTATGGAGGGTTAATAATTACATTAAAAATATAGGGAAGGGTTAATACAAAAACAGTAGACAGGCAAGGAAAATATTTTTTTTTAAATACATGATTTAAGAAACTATAAAGAGTAAATAGGCAAGGGGTTAAAAAGAAAAAAATAAGAAGTGCATCTAACATTACCCTCAAACATTTTGCTTGACTGTTGCCTTTCTATTCTCTCTCAAATTAAATCTCAATCAGTGTAGAATACACAGGCACAGCAGTGCCCATGCATTGCATATCGCAAGGCTAAAGGCTCAGACTACAAGTTTTTCATGACATGAGCCATATCACCCTATATCAGGGGTTGGCAACCTGCGGCACGCATGCCAAAGGCAGCGCACAGGCTGATTTTTAGTGGCATGCTGCTGCCAGCCGGGATCCCAGCCGCCGGCCCCTTGCCAGCCCGCTGCCGGCCCGGATGGACGGAACCCAGGCCGGCAGCAGGATGAGCTGCTCAGCCTGCTACCAGTCTGGGGTTCCATCTGCCGCCTGTGCTGCCGGTCTGGCACATGAAACCTTTTACTGGCATGCAAAACCTTAAATTAATGAAGGCTTGGCACACCACTTCTCAAAGGTTGCTGACCCCTTGTCAAGGTAGTATCCCCACTCTGAACCTTAGCATCCAAAAGATGGGGTACCTGCATGAACCCCTCTAAGCTTAATTACTAGCTTAGAAATGATAGAGCTGTCATCACCCAAAAATATAGTGTTTTGGGTCACTTTCTGACTCCCCAAACTCTTCCCTGGGGACCCCAAGACCCAAACCCCCTTGGATCTTAACACCAGGAAAGTAAGCCCTTTCCCCCACCATTGCCTCTCCCAGGCGTCCCCTCCCTGGGTTATCCTGGAGAGACTATACAGATTCAAGCTCCATGAACCTAAAACAAAGAGGAAATTTGCCTTCCCCCCTCCTCTTTTCCCCCTCACCACTCCCTGAGAGACAGATTCCTAACACAGAGAGAAATCAGACTTTTCCTCCCCCCTTCTCTCCTTTCTCCCACCAATTCCTTGGTGAGTGCAGACCCCCTCCCCTTGAGTCTTAGACAAGGGAAAAATCAATCAGGTTCTTAAAAAGAAAAAGCTTTTAATAAAAGAAAGAAAAAGTAAAAAATTATCTCTGTAATATCAAGATAAAAAATGTTACAGGGTCTTTCAGCTTATAGAGACTAGAGAGAATCCTCCCCCCAGCACAATACAAGTTGCAGCAAACAGAAATACAATCCTTCCAGCAAAATACACATTTGCAATAAAGAAAACAATCAAAAGACTAAACCACCTTTCTAACTAGTACTTACTAAATTGAACAGAAGAGATTTTTTCAGAAAGATTGGAGGAACCTGGATGCATGTCTGGCCTCTCCTAGCCCCCAGAGAGAACAACCCCGCCCCCCCCCAAATAAATAAAGGCTTCCCTCTATGAGATTTGAAAGTATCTTGTCTCCTGATTGGTCCTCTGGTCAGGTGTTCCAGGTTTACTGAGCTAATTAACTCTTTATAGGTAAGAGAGACATTAACCCTTAACTCTCTTTTTATGACACCCCTGTCCTATATGTTTGCACAGTACTAAGCATAATGATCCTGATTGGGGTTTGTGGGCAGTACAGTAACTCCTCACTTAACATTGTAGTTATATTCCTGAAAAAATGCTACTTTAAGCGAAATCATGTTAAGCAAATCCAATTTCCCCATAATAATTAATGTAAATGGGGTGTGTGTGTGTGTGTGTTAGATTCCAGGGAAATTTTTTTCGCCACACATGACTATCTACACACACCCCACACACACAGTACAAGTTTTAAACAAACAATTTTATACTGTACACAGCAATGATGATTGTGAAACTTGGTTGAGGTGGTGACATCAGAGGGTCGGATATTTTCCAGGGAATGTCTTACTGCTAAACGATGAATTAGCACTCAGCTGAGCCCTCAAGGGTTAAACACATTATTGTTAATGTAGCCTCACACTCTACAAGGCAGCACGAATGAAGGGAGGGGAGACAGCATGGCAGGGGGAGACAGAGACACACATCGTGTCTGTGAGAGAGCGAGAGAGAGACATGAATTGCCCCTTTAAGTACACTGCCTTTTTAAGTAGATCAGCAAGCTGAGACAGCAGCTGCTGCCAGCAAGCTCCCTCCATCCTGAGCCCTGTCATGTGTTTCCCCCTCCCACCCCCTGCTCTGTGGAGATAAGGTACAGGGGCAGGAGAGGGATACCCTGACATTAGCACCCTCCCCCACCTCCCCACAGGAAGCGGGAAGCTCCTGGGAGCAGATCAAAGGCAGAGGGCAGGAGCAGCACAGGGCAGTGAGGGGAGGGACAACTGAACTGCACGGCAATTGGTAGCCTGCTGGGCAGCTGCCACACAGGGAACTTAGCGGAGCTAATAGGGAGGATGCCGGGGTCCACCCTGGTTCCAAGCCCCCGCCAGCTAGCTCCAACAGGCTGCTCTTTCTGCAAGCAGTGGACAAAGCAAGCAGCTGCCAAACGACGTTATAAGGGAGCATTGCCCAACTTTAAACAAGCATGTTCCCTAATTGATCAGCGGTGTAACAACTTAACTGGGACAATTTTAAGTGAGGAGTTACTGTACTGCCATAGAAGTCATATCAGTTTCACTTAAGGACTGAAGGGAAACAATGCCTATAAAAATAGCATTTAATATTCTTATTTAAGCATTTCATAATGTTTTTCTTGTAGTTTAGCAATACCATTAGCAAGACAATTTTCAAGTTCGTTCACAAATAAAAAAAGTGGTGTCTTAATAAATGCCTTTATGAGACTGTGATAGCATTTTATTTTCTTGTTCTGTTACATTAAAAAAACCCTACCTTACTAAAATTTAAGTCCATTAAAATGTACATGTAACAGTTAACATTTAAAATTTTGCATAAAATTTTAGATTGATAGGCAATTAATGTAAGTTACACTATAGCTTTTAGCATCAGTTTTAGAAACTTTTAGACCAATTAAAACATATCAATTTTACATGACCAATCTTCCACATAGGACCAACATTAACTTTATTCACACTGCCTCTGTTTCAAATATACTGATTTTAGCAGCGCCGATCTATAGACAGTCTCTCTGACTTTAGCCTAGTTTCACTGAACCAAAAGTGACTAACTCCACCAAAACAGTCCCTGCCACCAATTACAGTAAGTCTGATGCTAAGATTCACTAACTCAGTTCATTAGTCATTACATGAGAAATTCAGTTCTAATTACCAGAGCAACGATTCAGAACCAGCGAAGATATTCAAAAGAGCCAGACGTTCATTAACACAACAAATCATTCTGTTATCTTAATAAAAATATCCTGCAAGTTATTCTCTCTCTTTTGGTTTGCTGGAACAAAGAAAGATTTTTTTTTTAAATGAAAAAAACTTGTGTAGGAAAGACTTGCATTTGAGGATGATTTTATGGACTGGTTTCATGAAGTGATAGAACAGGTAAATTAACGAGTTCTATTAATTTAATTCTGAAAGACTACATGGGTGAAATTTAACTCTCACATCATCAATAGAATACCAGTAGGTCCCTGGAGGTGAACTAAACTTCACAGAAATGGGCTCATAATGACCATCAGAAGAAGGTGGCATCCTTTCCCATGCTTTACTGAGGCGGCTAGAGCAAACGTAAGTTAGGGTGGCAATACGAAGACGCTTGTTCTTTGCTTCCAACCAGATGGATTTATTACAATACTCAAGGTTAAAGATTAACACGATCTAATATATTCTCTCACATTCAAAATGAAAGTTAACAACTTTAGGAAGATTCATCCTCAAAATTCAGCATTGTGGGTTGAATTAGCAAATGTTCTTTATATGAAATAAAAAACAACCAGGCTAAATTTCCTTCAGTCTGTTACTTATTTGCCAATATTCACTAGAGGGCAGTAGTTAGCAGTGAAAAAAATACACAGATACTCAGATGTGGAGGTGAGGGGGTCAGAAAAGCCAAGAAGAAACCAGATGAAGCTCTGATTACTGGTCTAATACTTTAGATGAAGAATTGTAGTGGTCTCATGCGGCTCCTGGCCCAGAGAATAACCTTGATTTCTGAGAATATCATAGGTGTCTGCTTTAGCACGGATATAATTTAAGATATAAATTGATCTCAAGTTGGTTGCAAGTTCTTTGGGACAGGAACTGTGTCTGTACAGTGTCCAGCATAACGGAGCCCAATCTGATGGGTACACTGTAATGAAACTATTTAGCAGGTTTCTCATTAAGTTCCTCTATCAACACTTTTAGAGTCTTTGTGAACAGTTCAAACAATTATCTTTAACCAAATATATTCCCCTTGCTCAAACTTTCCAAATCTAGAGATCCACCTGCAAGGAAACCTATATCTAATATTACCCTAGCAAAGTTATCAGGTTTCTCTCTCTACCTAACAATTACATCGCCGTAACAGGCCAGACAAGCCTATAGAAAATGCAATAGAAGCCATAAAAGTTCTGTCCTCCTGTTGGTCTGGTCATCCAGAAAAAAATCTCTCTCGAGTAGACCATAGCATCCTTGGCCAGAGAAGCAATAGCTATGACAGGTAAGCTGATGAAGTATAACTTGCTTTAGAAACTCTGAAACTTCACCATCTTGCTTCCTCCCATTCAGAATTTTTTTTTTTTTTTTTTTTAATTTAAACTGCCTGAGTGATCTGTCTGGCATTCTGCTCCTCAGTCATTAAGAGAACATTGCTCTTAAGGCTTAAATAAAAGGTGGTTAAATCAAAAACATATGGTCTTGGAACATTCTTTCCGGAGTCTGTTCCCCAAATAGCTCTGGCCCAGAGACTAAAGTACCTCTTTCTCAGTGGAGGAAGTGAACAGAGATGGTACGGGTGAAGTAACTATGTTTAAAAGTCTTACATTTTCTTCATCCTTTCTTTTTAATTTTCTGTTTAGGGAAGGGGATGGGGAGGAGGAGGAGGAGGAGGAGGAAGGAAAGGAAGCAAAAACAATTTTCTCACAGCTTAATGTCTTAGTTAGGAGACAAATTCTAGAAACAAATAGCAATTATTAAAAAAAAAAAAAAAAAAAAAAAGTTTGGCTGACCAAAACCCAGGCAGAGAGTGGGGAAATGTCTCTGACTAATTCAGACGTCCCATTGATTGCAGGATGGAAGGATGCTTGAATTAGACCCACTTCTTTGCAGAGTCAAAAATTTGTTTTGGGATACATCCAAAGCCCACTGGTAGGGGCGAAAAACCAACCAACCAACCCTCATCAGTGGAAAGATTCCCAAAGACATCAATGGGCTCTGGATCAGGCCTTTTGTGAGGCCCACCTCAGATAGAATCAAGCCTTTAAAAACATTAATGAAGTGCCTGTCTACCATGTTCTCCTGTATCTGAGCCTTCACAAGGAAAAGCTAATCATGTAACAGCCTTTGACAGCTAGGAAAATGTATTCAGATGTGTAGAGCCCTGCACAGATATAAATTTATATCCAGAGGGTTCTCCTGAGAACCGCAGCGGTGAAGGGAGAATGTGGGGCCACTGCTCCCAGGAGCCAGCAACCCCGTCTGCAGCCCTGCCCCTATCAGTTCCATGCAGTGGTCTGCATCTCCTATCTGGGGGCATGCATGCTGCTTGAACACAAGAGCACGATTAAGGACAGCTGTCAGTAACTTGGTGCCCTCCCCAGTGGGCAGGGCTGGGGTGCTACAGCCATGCCAGAGGAGCTGCTGGCGTGGGGCACTGGCAATGGTCCCATGTTCTGTTCCTTTCACTGCTGTGGTTTTTGGGAGAGCTGTGTGGTTCCACGGATACTGATTTATATCGCGGATATAAATTTGTATGTGTCCAGGACTCTACATATATGGAAGTAGGGGGAGAGGGAGTTGATTTGCAGCTTCTCTAGAATAGCTCTTTAAGGGGCAGTTGTCTCCCTCAATGCATAGTACACAATTCCTCAGTGTGGATGAGCGACTGAACCCCATATTTTCAGCAAAAGATTTCTTTCTAAACTTTCTTGGGCTTTTTGAAGTATTTAGGAGTGCTTGTCTGTGTTCACCTGAACGCTGTAACAGACTAACACTAGAAAAGGTTACCAGGAAAAGGTTTTCAGCAGACAAAGAAATGTGCTTAAAACTAAATAGCAATCTAATATTTTTTGCTTTTATAGATGGCTGCTAATTACCTGTTCCAAATTGGCAACATGGTGTTGTTCATAACCTCTACATACAAGGTTAATATGGTCCAGAAAAGCAGAAGAAAGAAAATAAACAGGAGAGCAGTAGGGGAACTACTAGTAGGATGCTTTGTTTATACTGAGCTACATGACAGCTCTGTGCAAGATCATCCGTACACTGAAAGGATACTATCGAGGACTGGCAAAGTCTTTGGTTTGGTACAGGTGCCACCTATGTAGTAAACGTCAGCTATCAAAGAAAATCTAACTTTTCTATGTAATTGATCCCAACTGTTTATTCTCATTTGATTAAGTCACTCTCGCAACATTTAATTCTTTCTTGCCCCTTTCTCCATCCCTTTCTTTCAGCCCGCTGGCATACTCAAAAGTCTGTGCCTTACGTTTCTGTCAGTCCATAAGCTAGGTCCAGCATGTCCATTTCCTCATCAGTAATTGCATCTAATTTCTGGAATATGTGGTCTTCAAAGATTAAGTGGCAAGTGGAGCAGGCCAATGTTCCTTCACATGCACCTGCAAGATAGACAAGTTTACTAGAAATACTGGGTTTTATATGATAGCAGAGGTTCAAGAGTTCAACTGGACCCACTGCCTCTCCCAACTCTGAGCAGCCAGATCTGGATTCAAAGCGAGAACTCTCTTGCTTTCGTGCACCCACTGAATTGGGAGACTACATCTGCCACTGCATTATAGCAGAGAATCAGTAGAATCCCTTACTAAACAATGAACTACTACTTGTTAATAAAAAAGTCAACCACTGAGTAATGAGAAATGTTTAAGTGCAAAGATATGACATGCTATTTGTTTCCAACAAATTCTTGTGTTAATCAGAAGTCTTATTAGGCAGCATAGAGAGCATTACTAGATCCATCCACTTTTTCCTCAGACATCACAAGCCATATGAACTATGCACAAATATATTTAGTGTAGTTTTATTCAATTTATACATCCTGTGTGAAAAGAAGAAACTGAACTCCTAAGGCAGGGCTAAAGAATGAGAAGTACCTTATCACATGAATGTGAATGTTACTTAAACTACTTAAAAATACTATAATGTGTGTGATCTTTATATATTTGAAATAAGATACAACTAACTTGAAAAATTCACTCAGTACCAACCAGCCCAAAGAATAAGCCTAGAAACCAGAATGCTTCTAACACCAATATGGTCGTGGCCCTCAAAGCAAAACCCATTTTGATAATTACTGTAAGTACTTCTGGTAATGTCTTTCCACAGTATCAGTATCTCCTGGACTTGTATCAGTATCTCCTGGACTTGTCAAGAATAGGCCCCATCCATGGTACTCCAGACAAAAATCTACGATTTCAGGTCTGGATGGATTATCTGACTGTGGTGCTGTGAAGTCCAGGCAGTCTAGGAGCTGAATGAATATCTGGAGTGGGTCTGTCAGCCAAAACTGCTGGGAATGAGTAGGGAGCTACAAGGAGGATTGTGGTTCTGTGTTGTTTAACTATGAAGAGTGCCCTGGGAAGATTGTTGGAAAGGCATATAGGAGATCTTGACTCCATTATGGTTTCCAATAACAATCCCCTGGATTCCTCCTACCCCCCCCGGAAGAAAGGTTCAGATTCTTGACAGTCTCTTCAGTGCCAAACTGGTCTTTCACAAGAATTTCATCCCTCCCCCCAATAATGGAATTAATCAGCTCTATGATGGTTCACAAGTGACCCTTTGTGATTGGTAACAGATTTTCTGCTCAGGAAGTCCACCAAATTGTTGATGACTCCCAAGAGACGAACCTTGGAGTAATCCCATATCGGTGGCACCATGTTCAGAGGTTGATGACTTCCAGTCAAAGGGATGATGAGCAGGCTCCTGCCTGCTTGTTTATGTAGTGCATCCCTGATGTGTTGTCTGTCAGGATCTACACCAGAGAATTTCAAAGGATACTTGGGAATGCCATACACACTACCCTGATGCTTTGAGTTCCAGGACATTTTTGTGAAGTCCTACGTCTTCTGGGGGACCAGGTCCCTTGCATCTGGATCAGGTGGGCTCCCCAACCTGTGAGATACATCCACAATTAATGTCCTTGTAAAGGAAGGGGCAGAGAACGGTACACCTCCTTGAGCGTTTTTTGGGTTCTAGCTACCATGTCAGCTCTTCAATGACATGAGGTGGTACTAAGACCTTCCTATTCATCCAGTGTTTCTCCAGGGAGTAGACTTACCTGAGCCAGAGCTGAAGGAGCACCCGGTGGAGTCTGGCAAGTGACGTTACACGCATAAATGCCAACATATAGCCGAACATCCCAAGGAAGCCTGTACCATCATGGTCTGGTTTGATTTTATTTCAAGTAATAGTAATTGTACTAGCAGGAATCTGTCCTCAGGCAGATACGTGCTTTCAGACCTGAACACTTGATCAGAGTTGCTATGAGCTCTATTGTCTGTGACGAGATATGAAAAGATTTTTTGATAGTTCACCAGCAGGGCTAGCTGGGCAAACAGAGAGAAAGTGCACAAGTGCCTATTCTAGACTTGCCACTGTCTCCTGCTAGGAGATCAGCCAACCATCCAGGAAAGGATACATAAGAATGCCCCTACTGCTCATGTGGGCCACCACTACTTCGAAGAATTTTGTAAAGACTCTGAGAGCCATGGAGAGTCTACATGGCAGTACCTTGTACAGATATGATTTGGCCCCACTATGAATATAAGGTACTTCCTCTGGCCCCACTGTGAATATGAGGTACTTCCTCTGATACCTCTCTCTGGTGGAGAGAGATGTGTAAATATGCATCCTGTAAGTCAACAGGAATGAACCAGTCTCGAGCCTGAAGAGATGATCATCATCCTGAATCAGACGCAGCATACGTATTTGTTCAGTCAACACATGTCTTAGATATAGGACAAAGACCCTCTTTCTTCCATGGAATAAGGAAATACCAGCAGTAGAAGCCTCTTCTCCTATATTCCTGAGGTGGTACTTCTATGGCACCTAGAGGAAGCAATGAGGAGGTCACTTTTTGTAATGAGCTTGTCAGAAGAGGATGGAAATGAATGGGGTAGCCCTGGATGAGGATATCCAACAGCTGCTTGTCAGTTGTGATAGTAGACCAAGTCTGGTGGAAGGGGGCAAGGTGGTGGCAAGTGCTAAAAGTGGCTCGCATGTGGCTCCCAACATTCCTACCAAACCTGTCACCTCCTTTGTGTCCAAAGGAGCACAAAAAATGGAGTCTCCTGGAGTACTGGGGCCTTTTCCTCTCAGGTACATGTGCTGTAAACTCAATAGAGTAGAACTATATCCTCTGCTGAAATTGGGTTTTATTTGGCTTTTACAGGAACCTGATGTGTAGACCCCCGAGGAATGTAGAATGGATTGAGAGACTTTAAAGTGAATGGAGCTCTTCATCTGTTCTGCTTCTAAAGAGCCAAACAGAGTGGTCAGGGCCTGACAGTCCCTTCGCTGGCTCAAGTATGCAGTACACAGGGACAACGGCAGGTGACAGGATCTCTTGTTGATCAGCAGGGCAATCCTGCTGGGGTCAAAGAACTCAGTACGCCAACAGCTTGTGGGACTTAACCTGTATCACCACTGTTTCAGTGTTTATTATTATTATTTGTATGAGACAAGAAGAAGCCATGATATATATGATTTGTTTTTATTTTTATTTTTTTAAAAAAGAGAGGGAGTGGGTGTTCCAGAGACAGTGGCATGGATGGGGGGGGGGGGGGGGGGGAGGGTCAGGGCAGCTACTGCCCTGGTTGGTCCCAAGGTGGCCTCCGTAGTGATCGGGGCGGGGGGGGGGGGGGGGGGGATGTGGTTAGGAATGATGGCATGAGGGAGAGGAGATAGTGCCAGGGACAGTTGTGGGAGATGGAGAAGATGGACATGGTGGGATGGCCAACATTGGGGCAAACATTACCAAAGGAAGGAGGTGGCCCAGACCCTCTGATTTAGAACTGGAGATCCTGGTATGGCTGGAAGTGATCAGCTATTGGTACTGGGTCCAATAGCATTGCCTCCGTTTCATCAAGTGACAACATTGATGGCGGTTTCTGCTGTCCCTCTGTAGCCGCTCCTGGAGGCCGACATCAGGCTTTGGTGTGGAAGGGCTGGCTAACTATGCCGCGGGAATGCAAGATCTGCTCCAGAACTTACATGATGATAGTTTGCAATCAGACCAATATGGCCAAGAAGCTATGCTGTAAGGATACTGGGTCAGGTTGCAGATGGCTGATCCAGTGCCACTCATATCTCACTTGAGGTGGGGCCTTAAATGGGGGGTCCCTGGAAACTTCCCTAGGGATGCTCTCCAAAAGGTAGAGAAAAGGGATCCCTATCCAATGTAGTAAAATTGTTAAGGACCTCTCAGTGTCTGGGGCAAACACTTCTCTCCAACTTCCCTCAACTTACCTGCAGGGAGGGGATAGTGGAAAGAATGGAAATTCCCTGAGAAGGACAAAGAAGGAGATTATAAAACAGACTCAGGAGGGAAGACGGGACCCACACAGGAAGTTTTGGGAAGGGAACAGACCAGCCAAGGAAAGAAGACTGGAGAGAGGCTCTATGTTTCAGAACCCAAGTCAGGCACTACCCCCGAAGGACCCTGGACAGCCCTTTATGACTCTGACCCCAGCCCCCAAAATACTCTGAAGTTGTGACAATACTGAGGGGTAGGATCCAGGGAAATGTGTATTGGATTTATTATTTTTGTACAGATCTCTGTATTTCTCATGCAATTAAAGAAAGAATAGTGTTGTAGAATCAGGTGCAAAGTGTTAGCGTGTTTCATTATTCACATACCCCTTGAAGCAAGTGCCTGCAACTCTCAGGAGGGAAAGTGCCAAACAATCTACACTCTGAAAGCATGCCTGGAAGCCTCAAACACTGTCACCATCTTGATCCCTGTTCATACTCCAGAGGCTTAAAACACCCAAGGATTCAGTTGTTGGATCCCTTACATCACTCTGGTGAGGAGCAAAAGGGAGGCACTTGCCCAGACCTGTAACAGATGCATCTCAGGACCTTGACTGGCACAGTCACCAATATCAGTATCCAGGTTGGCAACAGGTCATCTTCCCTGCATGGTGCATGTTCAGACAGGAAGCCATGGAGGATGTGTCTCTTGATGAGTAGTGCTTAGAGTCCTCCTTGCAGGACTGTCCTGCATGGTACTTGGAGCCAAGCTTATGCTCCATCTGGCCTCACCTCTCAAAGTTGCCCTCTAGTGTCAGGGGCACAGGTGCCAGAGCTGCCAATGTTGGCTCAGAGGCTGCCAGCACTTTCTTTGATGCCTTTTTCTCTCTAGATCCTGGAGTATGGTGTCCACTTAAAGGAGTGCTGACTGATTAGATGTTTGGCTCTATTTGGTGGTTAACATTTCCTCTGGGTCAGAAGTGACTCACACAGACTGCTCTAAAAGATGTAGCTTGAGTCAAGAGTTTCTGGACTAGCAAGTCCTTGCAGAGAAAGACAAGAACAGCCACATCCCAAAGAGGTGTTCTTTCTCCAAGCAGAACAGGCATCTGCTACATCTGTTAGTAAGGGGGATTAGTAGGGTTTGAACCCAACAGTTTAGAGTCTGTCATGATGTGTTGCAGTTGATATCAGGTATCCCAACTTGTACAGGGGGCAATGCTCAATTAAAAGCAGGTAGAAAACACAATTTTACTCAAATTTGTGAAAAATGCACGTTTTGAAGATCTCAAAAGAACATCTGGTCAGACACTTGCTACATTCCATCTTGCTGCTACTGGTGGTAAGAGGGAAATAAGAGGATAGTGGCTGCTCTGCCCTTTGTCCTCGCATTGGAGCATAGATGGCACAAGCCACATATATGACTGCAGTGGACACTGAGGTACAAAATATTCCAATCTAGGTGTGAATGCACCTCATGTGCGCCACAGTGGGATCCACACTGACACATACTTGAAGAACCATCCAGGGTTTAGAAAGCACCACAGAGCAGTTAGCCATCAAAAGTAAAATGCTATTGGGAAGAATGTTCATTAAATAGAACAGATTTTCCATTCTGTGAAAAGAAGCAATATGCCTCTAGATACTATTTGACTTCACGGTTAGAAAATAATACTAAAAATTGTTTGGCTTAAACCACCCACACAAATAGAGGAAATATATTTTCAGTTGAGATTATGTAATCACCACATTGACCATTCCATTTAAATGATTAATTTTGTTAAACAAGTAGTATTAAGTGACGTGGCTATAGTTAAGTCATTAAATAGTTTTAAATATCCCTATAGCACTATTGCTGAATCTGCCCTCTAGTGACAAAACTGCACTCCTAGCAAAGGTTTTACAAGATCAAGTACTTGATATATAGGACTTTAATAAAACACAGAATTTCTTTAACATTATGTAGCATGACTCACACAGCCAGACTGTGATTTCCCCTTGTCCCCCCCCAGCCCCCCAAAAAGTTTCACTTGCTTACATATTTATTTTGGCTTCTTAACTTACAGACCACAGCTCTTTGCTTCAAGATTAACACGGGATGTTTTTACATAGAATACAAGCAGAGTAGTCACAGGCCTATATGCTGTGGTATTTATGGTATTAATAATTCTTAATAGAATACCTATAATATTTTGACATGCTTTAAAAATTTAACTAAGCCATCATCCATTTTAGTTTTAAATGATCATGTTAGGAGTCTAATCTTCGGTGATATGTATGCAGTTTCTATTGATGTGAACAGAGGTTCTACAAGTGTAGCAAGGAGATTTCGGATTACTGACATCACTGATATGTTTGTTTATACTCTTAAAACAAGACTGAATGCTGCAAATTGTGCACCTCACTAGTCTAACTCTATTTTGTTCCTCTCTAATCACTGTATTCCGATCTTCACCCACTCCCTCCTTTTGTTTATTCTAGCTCTAGTCTCAAGCCCCAATCTGGAAAGTTTATTTGTGTGGACAGATCCCTGGCTGTGCAGAGCTCTATTGCCTTCAGTGGAGCTCAGTGGTTTGTGTACACAGACAACCTTGCAGTTTGGGGTCTAAGATTGTGAGGCCTTCAGTATAAGGACCATCTCTTATTTAGTTTATACAGTGCCCAGTATAACAAGGCCCCAATCTGATATGGGCTTTTGGATGCTATTATAAAAACTGGAATCCATTAATTTGGATCTGCACATGATACTAATAAATCATAATTTTACTCGCCAAAGACCCAATCCAGTTCCACTGAAATCAAGGAGAATCTTCCTACAGACTTCAATGGGCACTAGATGACTTGATGTACTATTGCGTATGCAGACTAAGCAATATGTACCTAAACTTTGCAATATGATTAGACAACAGGAAAACAAGAGATAAGATTCTTATCTAGGAATTACAGAATATCCATTTTACAGTATTAAGAATGTAATATTATGTGAAAGACAAAAAGTTTTAATTCAGTAAATTAAATGAAAATATATAGCATTTTCTGAAAAATATAGAAAAGCAAAGACGTTACTTTAACTGCTTGGATACATTTTAGTCTACAATCACATTTTATTTTTTGTATAAGAGACACACAGGGGCAATTCTGCAGTACAACTGGCTGGGGGAGAAGGAAAAAATGCGACAACTTAGTTTCCTCTTACATCCGCCATCAGGATCACCCCCACCATAGTAGAGTACTGCATTTCTGAAATGAAACCTAAACTGCTACTTTGGTACTTGAACAGAGCAGATTACTTGACATGGCCTCAGTTATTGACCACTACTTGTTCCTACTTCTGTGACTCAAAAAGCAACATTGGCTGCTGCCTAATGTAATGGATTAGTAATACTTCCACTGCATCATAAATGAGCATGGTGCTTTACTATTCCTAAAGAACAATTCCAAGACTCCCTCTGGATCAAGCACAGGCCAAAACTATGAAGTCAAACCAAATCCTGAATTCTGAAATACTTCAACTCCTCCAGGAGTTAGGGAAGTGTTATTACCATTGCAGAAGGCATTGATGAGAACTTATCTGGAATATTGAGTGCAATTCTGGTCTCCAGTGTTTAAAAAAAGATGAATTCAAACTGAAACAGGTGCAGAGGAGGACTAGTAGGATAATTAGAGGAATGGAGAACCTGCCTTACGAGAGGAAACTTAAGGAGTTTTGGCTGTAGATAAGATAGGATTGCTGTATATTGCTGGAAGATAAGATTGCTGTATATAAATACATCAGAGGACCAAACACTAGCAAGGAAGGGGAGTTATTTAAGTTAAGAGACAAATGTAGGCACAAGAACAAACAGATATAAACTGTCCCTCAACAACTCTAGGCTTTAAATTAGACTAAGGTGTCTGAAGTTCTGGAACAGCCGTCCAAGGAGAGCAGTGGGGGCAAAAAAACAAACAAACAAAACCCCCTAACTTGTTTCAAGACTGAGCTCAATAACTTTATGGAAAGGATGGCATGATGAAGTTGCCTACAATGGCATATGGCCCATATGCGATTGCTCTTAGCAAATATCTCTAACAGCCAGAGATGAGACGCTAAATGGGGAGGGCTCTGAGTTTCTACAGAAAATACTTTCCCAAGTGTCTGGCTGGTGGGTCTTATACATATTTTTCCCCAGGTCAGTTTGGCAGAGACCCAGGCTTATTGTTTTTATTTTCCCTCCCTTCCTCTGCAGCAAGGGGCATGCATCACTGGCTGGCGTGACCTAGAATAAATGGTGGATTCTCCATAACTTGGAAGTCTAAATCAAGATTTGAGGATTTCAGTAATTTTTCCAAAGTTTATGGGTCTATAACAGGAGAGGGTGGGTGAGTTTGTGGTCTACAATATGCTAGAGATCAAAACAGATGACCACAACAGCCCCTTCTGACTTTAGAGCAGTGGTTCTCAAAATTTTTCCTCCCCCACAGACAACTTGAAAATTGCTGAGGGTCTAGGCGGACCACTTAGTGATCTTTCCAAATGCTGTTTGTACCATTAGTTAACTATTGAAAAGCACTTTAGATAAAAGCGCTATATAAAAAAAAAAAAAAAATTAATAAACGTTTTTTCTTCTACAAATAAAAGCACACAACTCATATTTCAATATCAATAGTCTTACCTTTCTAATGTGATGGATGTGCCCTCTGCCCCACCACAGCAGCCAGAGAGCTTAGGCTGGGAAGGAGGGGGGGGGGTCTCTCTCCAGCATTTGCAGCCCTGTAGCTGGGCAAAAGTTGCCTCTTTCTCTGGCCGCCACAGCCCTGCATCTCTCAAATTCCCCCCACCCTGTCTTCTCACCCAACTTCCCCCTCCCATCTACCTCCTATTCTCCCCAAGGCCACCACCTCACCTTACATGTGCGTCTTCTGCAGGGTCCAGGCACCTAATTAGTGGAGCCACACCTGCACGGCTCCACTAATTAGGTGGGTGGCCATACATTCTTGTGTGCAGCTGCCCAGACGCGCATCTTAGAGGGAACTACCTGCAGATCACTTGAACGGAGCTCGTGGACCAGAGACCACAGTATGAGAACCTCTGCTTTAGAGTCTATGAGGTTTCTCTGTTGCACGATTCTTTTGGGATATAGACCTTTTTCCAAGGGTGGAATCAATTTTTTCTACTGAAGTCACCTCTGTGCTAATTCATGCCAGAATGGTTCAAGATTCATTGACACTTTTTCAGGAGCAAATATCTGATATTGTGTGCTGCCCCCTGCCCCAACTCCATTTCATTGGTCTTATGAAAAATTTTCTCCCTAAATTTCAACAGCCGCTTTCAATGGATTATCTGATCCTTAGACTCTGCCCCAGACAAATAACGAATGGTGCAGGCAACTTCTGCTATGCAGTCTAAATCCTATACGCTGAGCAACCTGGCTTGTTCCAGTGGAAGGTGGCAGAGGAGATAAGTTTCATTCTGTGGAAGCACTCATCTGGAGGAACCAATTGGCACCCCAGTCTAACAGGTGGAGACTGCTTATTCCATGTCCTGTCTGAACTGAAGCTGGGAAAGACAAGGAGAGGGAGAAGCCAACAGAAGAAAAGTGAGAGGTTCCTCCCCTCAAAAACAGGTACCTAGAAGACTAGTCAGAGCATTTGTGAAACAGATTGGGAGAGTGTGTGGGGAATAGGGACTCTGGTTCCCTAAATGAAACCTTGTGGAAGAGGGGAAATACTCCTGACCACACTTCCTACCAGTGTCTGTAGAACTTGGGAGGAAGGGAAAGGAGGTTTTTTTATCCAACCCCTCTAAAAAATAGATATGGTTTCCTTGAAGGCAGAGTTTAATAGGATTACACTGAAATAATTGAACTGGGATGAGTAAAAGGGTTTCCCTCTACCCCTGTGTACAGAGGCTAAACCGTGTGCCCATATCTGCAGATGGCCTTGGCTGGTTCCTCCTCTCAGCACTTACATTCAACAGTGATGGGTGTTACAGATAGCCCTACAACAGATGAAGAGGAGTTTTAGAGACAGCAGAGGCAGAAGGAACTTGCCATTGATGGAAATATGCCAGTTCTGCAAATTTTGCACCGGCAGAAATAGCTAGTGCTACTAGGAGATCAACTATCTGTGTAGCATCTCTACAGTGGGCAAAACAGAGAAAGACTTGGGCTCCAGACAGATTGCGTGAAAGACATGAGTGTGAAAATCTGCAGGGCAAAAACTACTTGTTATTAGAAGAGAGCAGTCAGATTGGGTGCATCCCCTTCAGAAAAAGCTCTATAGCTATCATTGTTTAAAATTCCTTTTTGAGATCTGTCTGCAGAGATATCGTGTCAATTTTTAAAAGCTTCAAAGCACATGTTTCTGTTTTCCAAAAAGTAATGTTCTATATTAACTAAATTCTAAATATTCTATGCAGCCCCAGAGGAAAAGAAAAGTTAGACAAATTCTGAAGTTCAAAGAAGATAATTATGTTTTAGACATATCCCATGCAAATGAGAAAACTGGTCAGTTATACTTTCAAAAATTAAAGTACAGTATTCAAGTAATTTTACTTACCAAATCCATCTATGTCTAGATTCTTATCAACAACAACATCTAGCAGCGAGTCCCCAACTTTCCCTTCAGCTGTTAGTTTGTCCCCATCACGGTTTATGAAGTAGACAGTTACTTTATCTTCTTCTGAGCTGGAAAATAAAAGCGTATCCTTGTTAACTATTACTAAAGCATGTAATGTGACTGGCAGAAAAATTTTAGAGCTTTATGGTAGTCTACCAATTTTAAAGCAGCACCAATAAAACACTAAACATTACCAACAGTTTTCAGCACAAAAACCCAAAGGAATAATTACGTTTGTAAACTCTTCATGACAGAGTAAGTATTTTCCACTACATCTTGTTCAGTGCTGAGTGCACTAACAAGAAATAAGGAACAGCAGCTAAGGTTTGTGTTTTGTCATGATGAATGATAGAGAGGGAAGAGTATTAGATCCTGAATTTCCCTTTTTTCCACAAAAGTTAGAGCTATTTTATTTCAGACACAGGTTAACTGACAAAATCCCATCGTTGACCACCACTTCCAAAACAGAGGCTATGCAAAGAGTGGCCGAGGACAGATAGTCACTGCCTACACATGACATCTGGTGGTCTAGAAAGGCTTCAGAAGTACATCAACTGAATTGTTTGCTAAATTCCAAATAGTTATATCTGTGCAACCCCAGCAACAGCAATATGGTTGCACAGGTGTCTGCAATAACTTTTTTAAAAAACCACTAATGATGTGCAAGAAAGAACACACCTTAAATTTTGGGTTTGCAGGGTTGACAGGAAAAAAGAGTTCTTATTTGTAAGATTAGCATTTCAATAAAAAATAAAAACAACAACTAGGAATTCAAGAATGCCATTTTAAAGTCACTTCTAAAGAGCAGAACCATACTTCAAGGATTATCAATCAAACCAAAACAATCAGATTCTTCACTGGATGTCCTGCTATTTTATTTTGTATACATGTGTGAGCATGCACATGCATGTCAACTAGTAAACAGAATTATCCTTGGACTGGTAATAGGATTGCTCCCACCAGCAAAAAGGCAGACCAATACAATGTTTGCTTTAAAATTACATCTAGCTTCAAGAAACTAAATCCAAGTATTACCTCTAATACATACAGCTAAATTACATCTAGCTTCAAGAAACTAAATCCAAGTATTACCTCTGGATGACCGGCCATGTACAATTACTAATCTTGTAAATGAAGCCAGTCCATAAGAAGTCTAACCTGCACAGCCAATGCTAAACAAAATTATGAAAGTTTTCATACTGAAAGTTACATTTTTGGGGGGAAAAAGTATTTGAATATTCTTCACAAAGTTTACTAACTATGCAATTAGACTAAAACTTTAAGTGCCTTAATGATGACTAAATTAAATCAAACATTTTGAAACAGGGCATAAAATGATATATTTAGAAGTATCCTTATACAATTTTATTTTTAAAAAATACAAGTATGTTTCTGAGAAAAAAAGAGTTATTATATTTGCCATAACTGTAAAAAAAAAAAAAAAAAAAAAAAAAAAAACTTTGGCAGCAATATGTGGCACGATTCATTATGATGCCACATTCAATTCTTGTCAAATATTCCCTCAGTCCATTTTCCAGAAGATAGCCACAAGCTACTTTCAAGAACAATGAATTAATCCAAAAAAAAAATACAATCAGTGACAAAAGACTGACCTTGTTAATCCACAAAATTCAAGTGAAGCACGTACTACATTAACCTGAGTGTGGTTTCTGAATTTCTGGACATAAAAGTTGTTTAGCTTTAAGAATATAGACGTGCATATGTTCTGGCAGACAAAGCATGCTTCAATCTATTTGGAATATTTTTTTATCCCAGCAGGTGAAGGAGATACAGATCTGATTGCTTTTACAGAACTACTTTGTAAGTGTGCTAAATGTAAAATATTATTTATTCAGAATGCCCACAGCATGCCAGGCCATCTAGAATGGATATATTCTCTGCCCTTAAGTGGTCAAAATCCAATAGCAGACATGATGCAACAAGTGTGAGAGATAAACAATAGCTGGGCAAGTCATAGGTTGGCTGGATAGAGGTTACAAAAATAAAAAATTAGACTTAAGTTATGTAGGCTTCTTGCTCCAAAATATGCACAAAATCTTGCAAGGAAAAGTGCTCCTTTAAACAAAAAACTCTCATTCATCCTTCCATGCTCACTATCCAACCATCTTCTGTTCCATCCCTCCACCCCCCAAAAGAACACAAAACAAAAAAAAAAAAAAACACACGCCATCAAAAGGAAGGGTAGAAATGTCTTTGGATGCCTACCCAGTTTTTCAGCAGCTCCAGCTGCTGTCAGAGCAGTTTCTGGCTCCTACAGGTCTGGCCCTGTACCTGGAAGATGTTCTTCCATTCAGGCCACACAGCTATAAGGCATTAAGCCTCTGAAGAGCATCATTCCCAACGATGTCAGGCTGGTAAAATTCCTGCTTGGCTTAGCATTTCTGCTGCTCAGAAGGGACCCCTAGGCAAGTGTCAGTTTTCCTGTCTGCTGGACTAAGACAACAGGGGAAACTGGGAGTAGGTTGCATACAGCATTAAGCTTCCAGTCAGCAAGTAGAATTGCTAGAGGGGCTAAATGGGAGAGGAGCAAAGAAAATTGGGCAACCAATTAGAGGGGAACAGGGGCATGTGCAGGAATAAAAAATTGATGGCTCTTGTAGGGGCACATTTTGTGCCCCTGAGTGGCCCCATGGCCAGAGGAACTCTGTGCCCCCTGCTGATCACTGGGCGGCCCACACCACTGCTTGCCCCCCCCCCCCCCTTGTGCATGCCCCTGGAGGGGAGAAGACCAAAAAAAAGGGAGGGGTGGGGTGCTTTAAAGACAACAACATAGGTATGTCACTAGTCAGCAGGGAGGATGGTGAACTCAGCTTGGGAGACAGGGCAAGGAAAGGCCCTCTGCTGAACTGAACATGCCTGAAGCCATCTCAGTTTGAATGCCTCACCTGTTAGTAGTAATGAGGCAGGGAGAGACTGCATCTGGAGTTTTAAGCTACAGATATGAAGTTAATCGTTTTTGTCAAAGATTCACACTAGCTCAATCGGCCAACAAACTGGAGGACACTGTATAAAAATTATGATTCTATTACCTGCTGCAGCAGCATAACAGTTTAACTTGATTTTAGTAGGAAGATAAGGTATTAGAAACTATTGCAATCTTTTGCGATCACAATCTTAACTACCACTATAATCAGGTCCAGGCCATTTCCTTTCCAAATGAGTCAGACTTGCACACTAAGATCTCAATTCTAAAAAGATGTACATATATGCTTCACTTTTAAGTCTATGGGACTACTCACATGTTCAAAGTGAAGCATACGTGTAAATCGTCACAGGAGTGCAGCTCATTTTAAAACATCTTTATGAACAGTTACATACAGATTTGGTGGATTTAAAAGAATTTGAAAAATGTATGAGAGCCTTTTGCTTGAAAAAGGCTCAGCCTGAATTAGTAGAGGAAAGGCCCTGGGACAAGTAAAGTACATGGCTCAGAAAAGAATAAGGGGTATTAAATATATAAACAATTCCAGCATTCATAGAAGG
The DNA here is from genome assembly GCF_003597395.2 of Chelonoidis abingdonii. Classification (NCBI taxonomy): domain Eukaryota; kingdom Metazoa; phylum Chordata; order Testudines; family Testudinidae; genus Chelonoidis; species Chelonoidis abingdonii. The sequence continues at coordinate 335,340,914 of NC_133769.1, forward strand.
ATAAGTACCTGTGGGTTTCAGATCAGAAAGAAACGGTTTTGTACAGTTTGCAAAAAGCAGGAGCTTTCTGAAGTGCAGTCTCCCTGTAAATAAGTGTTAGACTTCTTATTGCCCACACAAACATAAGCAAGCTGCTCATGTGAAACACACAGAAATAGAAATGTGTCATTAGATTGATCCATAAAACACAGCATAAGGAAAGAAAAAATGCCATTTTGTTTAACAGCTTACTCAGCTGCTAAACATTTGAATTTTAGAAATGTTGAACTATTCTGTAGCTTTCAAGCCAAAAGTGATCACAGATTCAAACCAATCTATATTAACACCGACAGAGTGAAAGACTGCAGAAAGCCAACTGCAAAACCAGTAAGGAAACACTCAAAAGGGTAGATAGAAAGATAGATCTGTCACTCTCCTTGCTGATTGATCTACAACTGAGCGCATACATCAGATTTGGGCAGGACAGTAATTTTATATCCTCATGGATTGTATTTTCTAAAAGGACAACCTACCCTAAATTCTCAGTTACTGAGGGACAACCTTCATTCATTGATATATGTGCTTTCCATAACCAACAATGTATAAACTTTTCATGAGTGATGTACCTGAATACTTGGATGCCAATATCTAACTGCATTCTTAAATTTACTCACCTAAATATGGGTTAATGCTCATTATGCACTATATGTATCTTATCACTTTAAAAACAAACTTTGTATTTGTGGATAATTAAGCACTATACCCAGATGTACAGACACTTTTCTCGGCCTGTGTATTATATAATTTTAACATTAGCTTTAATAAATTTTTTTAATTTGTTTGCTGACGTAGAGTTGGAAGCTGACGCAGCTGATGGTATCGCAAAGGAAATAAGAACAGTTTTAGGAACTTTAGGGATCATGGTAGAAGATAAAAACTGGTTGGTTTGAATTTAGATGGCATAACAGTGAATGCAGGCTGTGTAACAGGAGTGTTCTCTAACTGATCAGCAATGTAACAACGAAACAAACGTTAACTGGGATGACTAAGTGAGGAGTTACTGTTTATCTTGGATCTTGCTTTAGAGCCAAACCCCATACTCCTTTCCCAAACAAAAAACTCTCACTGAGCTCAGTACAACTTGTACCATGACAGAGGTTGAGTAAAGACTACATGGCAGATTTAAATAGACTTAGTGAGGATCCGTGTAATGGGAGCACCCAGTTTCGGGCATGATGCATTTTCTTTAGGCTTTTTGATGAGCACCTTGTATGATAAATATAAAATTAAAGTTAGCTTAAATTTGGTTAAGCAGAAATATATATATGTTGTAACAACGGCACCAATCAGCAAGTAAAATAAGGCAGTGAGAATAATCAACAGTACAGTTGTCAAGTGATTATATAAATAGTATTTTTGTTTAAAAGCGCAATTAATCACGAATAATTTTTTAAATATTTTTTGACGTTTTCCACACATTTTCAAATATATCATTTCAATTACAACACAGAATACAAAGTGTACAGTTCTCACTTTATATTTTTATTATAAATATTTGCACTGTAAAAATAAAAATAGTATTTTTAATTCACTTAATACAAGTACTGCAGTGCAATCTCTTTACCATGAAAGTTGAACTTACAAATGAAGAATTATGTAAAAAAAACTGCATTAAAAACAAAAATTTAAATCTTTAGAGCCTACAAGTCCACTCAGTTCTACTTCTTGTTCAGCCAATCGCTCAGACAAACAAGTTTGTTTACATTTGCAGGAGATAATGCTGCCTGCTTCTTGTATACGTCACCTGAAAGTGAAACCAGACAGTCGTATGGCACTGTTGTAGCCAGTGCTGCAAAATGTGCTAAAGATTCATATGCCCCATTCATGCTTCAATCGCTATTCCAGAGGACATGCATCCATGCTGATGAGTTCTGCTCGATAAAAATGGAAAGCAGTGCAGACCGACACATGTTCATTTTTGGCATCTGACTCAGATGCCACCAGCAGAAAGTTGATTTTCTTTTTTGGTGGTTCAAGTTCCGTAGTTTCCACATCAGAGTGTTGCTCTTTTAAGACTTCTGAAAGCATGCTCCACATCCTAAACTGATCAGATTTTGAAAGGCACTTCAGATTCTTAAATCTTGGGTCGAGTCCTGTAGTGATCTTTAGAAATCTCACATTGGTACCTTCTTTGCGTTCTGTCAAATCGGCAGTGAAAAAAAGGTGTTCTTAAGATGGACAACATGCTGGGTCATCATCCAAGACCGCTGTAACATGAAATATATGACAGGATGCAGGTAAAATACAGCAGGAGACATACAATTCTCCAAGAAGTTCAGTCACAAATTTAATTGACACTTTTTAAAAAAATAAAAATAAAAAACAAAACAAAAACAAGTGTCATCAGCATGGAAGCATGTCCTCTGGAATGGTGGCCAAGCATGAAGTGGCATGTGAATGTTTAGCATACCTGGCACGTAAATAACTTGCAATGCCAGCTACAAGAGTGCCATGCGAACATCTGTTCTCACTTTCAGGTGACACTGTAAATAAGAAGTGGGCAGCAGTATCTCCCGTAAATGTAAACAAATTTGTTTCTTTTAGCGATTGGCTGCACAAGAAGTAGGACTGAGTAGATTTGTAGGCTCTAAAGTTTTACATTGTTTTGTTTTAGAGTGCAGTTATGTAACAAAAAAGAAATGTACATTTGTAAGTTGCACTTTCAGGATAAAGAGATTGCACTACAGTACTGGTATGAAGTGAATTAAAAAATACTATTTATCATTTTTACAGTGCAAATATTTGCACTAAAAATATAAAGTGAGTACTGTACACTTTGTATTCTGTGTTGTAATTGAAATCAATATATTTGAAAATGTAGAAAAACATCCAAAATATTTAATAAATTTCAATTGGTATTCTATTGTTTAACAGTGCGATTAAATCTGCGATTAATTAGTTGGTTAAAAAGTTAACTGAGATTAATCAATAGCCCTAATAAGCAGTATTACTTGTAGTGTGGGAAGGATGTATGGTTTCAAAAGTAACTAATAAAATAAAGAGCTGTGTGATGAAGCAGGGAATTTGTTTGTATGAATGCTGTGTGTGACTCAAGTTTCCTCTACGTGTATGTTTAATGAGGTGGTAGGAAAGGGCGTTTATTGATGCAGAGGACCACGTGTGTGGTTCCGCATAGCAGCCTGGACCCAGACAGCCTGGACACTTTGTAACTTAGAAACTGATGGCCCGAAGGCCTACTCCATCTTGGGAGCCAGCCAGTTTTGACCAGCAGAAGAACTAAGGGCTGAAGAGACACACCCCAGGTGATCGGTTTGCCCAGAAAAAATGACAAAGGACAGAGGAGGGGCCCTGGAAGTGATATAGTGTGGGCCACTAGGAGTGGTCACTTCTGGACTGGGACAAAGAGCAGCCTGAGCCCACCTGGATGCTGGAGAGTCCTATTTGGACTATGCTGAGACTTTCTATGCTCAAGGTCCCTGAGAACTTTCTGTGCTGTGTTCCAGATGTGCAATACACTCTTCTTGTTTAACCTGGGGGACAGTCATTCCAGTCTAGAAGTCAGGGTTTCAGTGCTCCCTCTGGGTGTGGAGGCCCCCCCCAGGGGGTCCAGAGCCAGTGGACTCTCCAAGGAGGGCTCACAGAGACAGACAGGCCTGTTGAAGGCTCAGAGGTGTAGTTCCCTAGGGCTAACCCCTGAGAGAGTGACACGCTGGAGAAGGGCTGTCACACAGTCAGTGAGGAGCTGAAAGAGCACTGTCCCTGTGATTCGGTGATAAGCTGCAGTAACAAGACGAAGAAAAAAAGGTGTCTTAAAAGAAACAAGCCCAAACTTCCCCACTGTTCTGTTGGTAAGCAAGGAGGAGGACAGGAGAAGATAAGAAAGGAAAAGCCTTTGTGTTAGGATATAGATATTCAGGCCTGTCTGCAAAGGCCTATACTTTAAGAATTTAGGTGTATTCTTATCATTTAGCTAGTTATAGAGATATAAAGGGAAGAATCAAAATCACTGTCTGCCAGTGTAAGGGCCTTCTCTTACTGTGACAGTCTGAGGCCTGATTCTTAGGCTAAGGCCTTCAGCTAAGTAGCAGAGGCCAGCCATAAACTGGGAAATGTATGGTCAATCCTCACATTCCAAACTAGTCACACTGAAATAAGGTGCTATTGGGCTGTTAGGAATATCAGACAGGATTGTATTCCTATCACCGCCAGAGAAAGGGAAGAGCCTAGAAGATGTAAAAGGAAACTTAGTTTGATAGCATCCTGTGCTATCATCACTTATCAATAGCTGGGATGTGAAATCCTCATTTCTGCATTGTTCTATCACTGTAGTCTCCACTTCCCTATTGTTTGTCTGTATAATCCGTCTGGTTCTGTGATTGTTTTTGTCTGCTGTATAATTAATTTTGCTGGGTGTAAACAAATTAAGGTGGTGGGATATAATTGGTTAAATAATCATGTTACAATATGTGAGGATTGGTTAGTTAAATTTCAGTAAAATGATTGGTTAAGGTATAGCTAAGCAGAACACAAGTTTTACTATATAGTCTGCAGTCGATCAGGAAGTAAGGCCACGTCTATACGACACGCCGTATCGGCGCGTTAAAATCGATTGCTCGAGGATCGATATATCGCGTCTCATCTACACGCGATATATCGATCGCAGAGCGCGCTTAGATCGATTCCGGAACTCCAGCAAGACAAACGGAGTTCCGGATTCGACATGGCGAGCCGCGGACATCGATCCCGCGCGGTGAAGACGGGTGAGTAAATCGATTTTAGATATTCGATTTCAGCTACGCTATTCTCGTAGCTGAAATTGCGTATCTAAAATCGATTTTATCTCGTCGTGTAGACCTGGCCTAAGAGGAGGGAATGGGGATGGGGGAATTGGAATCATGTTTCACTAAGAGGGGGGAATGGGAACAGGGACTAGGAACAGGGACACAGGCAAGGCTGTGTGGTGTCAGAGCTGGGAAGGGGGACACTAAGGAAGGAAACTGGAATCATGCTTGCTGGGAGTTCACCCCAATTAACATAAAAAATTGTTTGCACCTTTGGACTTTGGGTATTGTTGCTCTTTGCTCATGCAAGAAGGACCAGGGAAGTGAGAGGGTGAAGGAATAAGCCCCCTAATACTTGGGAAGAAAGGAGGCTGTAAAATTTATCTGGATTAAAACTGGAAATAAGGTGAATTGTCTCAAGCTGGCTTTTAGCTAAAGTCAGTAATTGGCAGTGACATCACTTGTTTGTTAAAGTGTATAAAAAAAGTAAACTCCTAAAGGTTCATTGCTAATACCTGCCTGTCCACATTGGAACCGACCAATATAGGACTAAGCACCCCTGAGTTTAGCCCATTTGTAAGTATCTTAATCAAATGCTTATACATGTTTTGTTACTGTTTGGATGTAGTAAATTTCTTATCAATCAATCCTTTTTGGCATGTTTAGAGCAATTGTATAAATACCATTTGGCCTTTAGATTGAATAAAGGAATTTATGGTTAAATTAGTGTTTGGTGGTTTCCCATATCAATTTCAAATATTAATAATTCTGACATTTTGGCAACTGCAGCATAACCCTTGACATTAATTTCATTTGCTCTACACCCTCAGAGTGAAGGGATAGCGACCTATGCTCTGGGGCCAGTATAGAATTCTCTCCTAAAGAGAAATTCAATAAAGTAAGGAGAATATAGGAAGGTACTTTGGATACCTATGCAGCAAGCTTTTTGGCATAGCACCACTGAATGTGACTGAAATTTTAGAAGCAGAAGACCCATGGGAGATCAAGGAGATAAATATGAATGCTGTCTTCTTAAAGGTAAAGAAAGCACAGACTAAGGCAGCTATGTTACAAGGATTGTACAGTATTTGCTGGTTAAGTCTTTCCAGTAAAGTGCACCATCCTGAAGAATGAGTAGGAGGGCCCAAAATAAGCTCAGTGCAGCTGAGAGAAAACGGCTGATGAATGTGTATCACTTTGTAGACAAGTAAGTGATTAAAGGAAAGAATGAGGAGTTAAAAGTAGCTTTTCAGAAATTAACACTTCAGAGAGTTTGGAAGGAATTGAACAGTCGGGAGTTGTAGACATGTTAAAGTGTTATAAGAAGAGAATTCTTGGTTTGATAACAGAAACAAATTATGGCAGTTGGTACAGTCACACCAAATAGAACCCTGGTAGTCAAACAAATTATACAAGGAAGTCAGGTAGTAGCTACCATCACTGCCACATTTTTGTCCCCAAGAGCTTTTATAGTCTTTCTGGAAGAAAAATGGGCCCTTTTCCCAAAGGAACGGTCTTAAATTAAATAAAATCACTAAGAGGAAATAAGGAGTTTCCACTGGAACTTGACTGCCTCCGAATGTACAAGATGGGTATGTAATCTGGGTACAGTTGCATAAAAATAATGAGAGCAGCGCAACGGATGTTAAGCAAAAAAATTTTTAATGTAATTACACAAATATATTTATGTAAGGTTTTAAGGACCTGAACCAACACTCCTGGTTTGTAAAACCTTACTTTATATGTTTAAAATTAATTGGCTTTTTTTTTTTTAAAAAAAAAAATGTTTTACTAAAAATCCATTTGAATCTTTCATTCGAAGTTGAAAAGCTGATAGGCATTTTTTGGCGGATATAGCTAGCTAGTGGTGTTTGGCTTTGTTCTTTAGCTCTCAATGTACCTCAATGCTTTTATAGTGTTCAATATCTTTTAAAATAAGGATCTGAGGACATGGCCATGGTAGGGGTAGCCAGAACGAGGAGAAGGGGGAATGACTCCGGATCCTTTTTTTTTAGTAATAAAATAGCAGCCAAGAGCTGCAGAAGACAAATGACAAATTAAAAAGACAGTGTCCCTCTGGAGCAATGGCAGGGGTGAGGTGCACAAAAAAAGCACCATTAAGAACACTGAGGTGGCTCTGAGTAATCAGATTGTCACTTCAATAAGGGTAAACGAAAAATCTGTAACAAACCTAAAATAAACAGTTAAACTTCATATAAAAATATATATAGCTGATAGAATGCTATAGCAAATAAAAAGTGGAAGTAAAACTATGAAAGGAATGTGGATTTCCCCATGGAATACACAGTGTATACCAATGATGGGCAACCTGTGGCTCATCAGGGTAATCCGCTTGTGGGCCACCGGACAGTTTGTTTACATTTGCATGGCCACCCGCAGCTCCCAGTGGCCACAGTTTGCCGTTTCTTGCCAATGGGAGCTCTGGTAAGTGGCAGCCAGCACGTCCCTGCAGCCAGTGCTGCTTCCTGCCTTACCTAGCTTGGATTTCATCACAGTACCTTAAACGAGAAACGTAAAGACTGGTGCATGATTTGCCACCAAAATGCTGATGCCACTTATCAGCAACTAATTAAGGTAGCCTGGTGGCCCAATTGTAAAACAGATGTAAAAAATGCATGTTAACCATTACCCGGTTTGTGCTATAAATAATCAACCAGGAAAAAACAAAACATGGATTTATCCAGGCACAGCGCTTCACGGGTCATCAGGAAAGACTGCAAACAGACTGTGTGGAAGAGTTGCCACTTACAAGAAGAGGCAACAAATATTTACGTGTGGTTGTTGATGCATTTACTAACTGGACAGAAGCCTTCCCTACTACAAAAGACACTGCATTTGTTAACAGCAAAATTATTACTAGAGCATGTCTCTTCTAGGTTTCAGAGTAGCAGCTGTGTTAGTCTGTATCTGCAAGAAGAACAGGAGTACTTGTGGCACCTTAGAGACTAATAAAATTTATTTGAGCATAAGCTTTCGTGGGCTACACCCACTTCTTTGGATGACATAGAATGGAACATATATTGAGGAGACATAATACACATATACAGAGGCATGAAAAGGTGGGATTGCTTACCAACTCTGATGAGGCAATTAAGTAGAGGACAAAAAAAAAAACTTTTTGAAGTGATATCAAGATAGCCAGTACAGACAGTTTTGATAAAGAAGTGTGAGGATACTTTTACAGGGAGATAGATTCAATGTTTGTTAATGGTCAGCCATTCCCAGTCCCTATTCAAGCCTAAAATTGTTATATCTAGTTTGCATATCAATTCCAGCTAGCAGTTCTCTAATTGCGAGTCTGTTTTTGAAGCTTTTCCTTGTGCAAAATGCCACCCGCAGCTGTCATTGAATGACCAAGACAGTTAAAGAGTGTTCTCTGACTGGTTTTTGAGTGTTATGATTTCCTGATGTCAGATTGTGCTTCCATTTAATTCTTTGTGTAGAGACTGTCCAGTTTGGGCCAATGTACATGGCAGAGGGCATTTTCGGCACATTGCATATATCACATTGGTGATATGCAACCCTTCTGCCCCTCTGAGTTGGCAGCAACAAGGGCTGTGGTTCAGAATCCAGGGTTCCATTTCGATACACAATGCAAAAACCGGCTCGAGCCCCCACCCAGTGCAAAACATACCACCCTTGGCGCCTCTTTTAGTAGGGATACTTCCCCACTCGCAAGCACAGAGGTCTTGAGTGTAGAAAATCCTTTTAATAAGGAGGGAAACAATGCGGCATCCATTGGAGAAACACCACAAACAGGTATTATAACACAACCATAAGAAAAACCACCTCCCAAGTACATGGCAATGTTCCTTTTCCCCCTTGGGGTTTTAAGTCCAACATTCCCAAAGTCCAACAACCCAAAAGTTCTGAGTCGTGCCACCCCAGAGTCAAAGTTTATCTGCAGCGTTTTAACCCTCCCAGCCTGGGTGCTGAAAAGGGGGAGGGCACAACACAAGGTGTTAGGGCACCTTTACATGGGCCAGGGCCAACTGCTCTGCCTCTCTGTGGAGTTCTGCTGCAGCCTTCATCTTACCAGCTGTGCTGCTCCCTCCAGCCGACCTGTGAGCACTCCAGCCGTTCCCTGCAAACCGCTCCACTCACTGTTTCCATGGGCTGCTCCAACAATGCTACAAATTTGCTCACAATGCCAGTCACTTAGCAATAGATCTTCAGGCTCCCCCTCCCCCACTAATTAACACAGCACTCAGTGATCTCAGCTCAGTAAGCTTAGCTCTATTTAGTGAATTTCAACTCTAGTGAATTTCAGCTTGTAGCTAGGAGAGCCCTGGTGCTGGTGCACATTGCCCACCGTAATTCACTCAGCAGCTCTAGATGGACTTCCTAATAAATCAAAAATTACTCTACTCTTCAAAGTGGAGGAAAGGCGGGATGGCAATGGTGTTCAAGCCCTCAAAGGGGCCCATACCATGAAGTACAACACCAGTCCCCAACCTCTCTCATTTCAATGGGTTTTGGCACCATGTCCCTTGTCTAGCAAGTTGCTACTTAATGATTACCAGACATCTCTGTCATAAAGCAGTCTATAGTTCCTATTCACATACTCAGGGTTGACACACTTTCATTTCTCCTGCCCAGTAAAAAGAAATTGGGATTCCCAGAGCTGTCAAATAACCATTCCAGCTGCCGGGGCTATGCTAGGTGGGTGGGTGTGCCAATGCAAAGACCTAAAATTCCTTTCCCACACTGACCCATAATTCACCACCAGATGTTCAGGGGAGAGCTTTCCGTGACTCTGCTTAAGATATGCAGTGAATGAGCCCCTGAGTTATGGCTGATGTGATTATGTCCTATGATGATGTCACTTGAATAGATATGTGGACAGAGTTGGCATCAGGCTTTGTTGCAAGGATAGGTTCCTGTGTTAGTGTTTTTGTTCAGTGATGTGTGGTTGCTGGTGAGTATTTGCTTCAGGTTGGGGGGCTGTCTGTAAGTAAGGACAGGTCTGTCTCCCAAGATCTGTGAGAGTGGGGGATCATCTTTCAGGATACGCTGTACATCTCTGATGATGTGCTGGAGAGGTTTTAGTCTTTTCTAGGTGGGGAATGCCCCTGACAATAATCAAGGAACAACCTGCACTGAGAAGATAAAGAAAGATGCTTGCATCATACTCGAAACAGCAAAAATTTCACATACGCTACCACGTCAAGTTTCTGACTTGGTGGAAAAGACAAACAGATTAAAAAAAACGTTAAAGAAGGTGGTGTGTGAATCAGGTAAAGACTGGGATGAAAAGTTGCCTTTTATTCTTATGGCTTTAAGAGGGATCTAAAATAAAACTGGTGTCTCTCCTGTTACTGTCATGACAGGCAGAGAGATGAAACTCCCTGAACATTTGTTCACTGTCCCCATGCCAAACCTAATGAAGGAAGGGTAGATCACAGAACAATGAGTAAGACAGCTGGGGGAAAATTTATAAGACATGTTATGTATATCGCAGAGGAGCAGGGGCAGGATCATGACAAAACGACAGTATGCTTTAACAAACAAGCCCAAAATGTAGATTGGCAAGTAGGAGACAGAGTGATGGTGCAGTTAACCCTGGGGGAGGGAGAGGAGGAGTGGCACCTGTTTTCCAGCACCTAGGTGTGGAAGCCCCTACTTTACAATACAAAACAGCCAGCCTGGCAGTTTCTGGTACTAATAGAAGCAGGATCTAAAAGTGAGAAAATGCAGAAACAACAATCCAAGTTTGGGAATATGAGGAAGCCTCTCTCACTGAAGTAACAGCAAGAAGCCCAAGTCAGTTATGGTGTGAAATAAATAATGCCACTGGGTATTGCATACAGTTCTGCAAATGGGCTGAAGACAAGCGAAAGCATGGCGATTGTGTAAGGATTGACAATTGTAGGATCAATCCCTATTTAGGGAATGGTATCCTTAATTTTCCATACATGCATGCAAGGTATGCAGGGCATGACATGTTTTGTGTCCCTGTAAAATGTAATCAAACAATGGCTTATTGATAATTACCCTTTTTGGAATCAGAAAGGTGTGACAAAGCTCTGTCCTTGTCTCCGTGGGTCCCGCATTTCCTGGCAGATTTTGCTAGCCTCGGAGGCTTACTGTGACCCTCCACGTAGCCCTTCTCTCTCTTTAGAGGCAAGGGTCACAGCTTACTGAGCCATTTTCATCATGAGCCAGAAAGGGAAGTAAGGAGAAGCAACCCTCCCTCGCAGAGTCTCTGTTGTCTCCTAGGCCAGGTCTACACTGCGACTTTAAATCGGTTTAATGGCCGATATATCGATTTAACGCTGTATCCGTTCACACGACGTCGTCATTAATATC